>NC_143444.1:24939048-25241321 GCF_987193195.1 Phasianus colchicus | reverse complement strand
GAGTAAGTTGAGAAATCTGTGGCCATATCTGGCAGCCCAATGAAAAGTCTTTCCTGTCTTGAATATGCTCCTGGGTGGCCAAAATTCTCCTATAACAATTTGTGTGATATTCCTCCCATAGGAGCAAAACATTTACTTTTTCTCATTTGCACATTAAAATGTGATGTTAATTCAGTTGTTATATTTACAAATAAACTTTTCTGTTTTGGTGACTGAACAGAGTACAGGAATTGAAGCATATACATCTACCAGCTTCGTTCACTCATTACGTAGGCTACGTTTGGATTTTTTTTTATTTTTATTTTTTGCATCTTTGCATCATGTAAGCTTCATTCTAGACATCCATCCTTCTTTTAGAACATGATGTGACCCTTGATTAACTCATGAATGCACAGAGTATCTATTTAACTGTACAGTCCTAAGATCGTGATACTGCTCTTAGGTTTGGTTTAAGACAGTGGAACATGTTCCTACTGTAAGTAAGCTTGTTCTTGATTATTTTAAAGCGGTGACAAATTTTCCTTGTCATTCAGTACAAATAGAACTCCTTTAGAAAAGAAATGTTTCCACTCCGACTCTCAGCAATCAACCGTTTCAGCTTTGACCATTTCATTTTTATCCTGAAAACAGCCATTACTTCTTTAACTGAAGTTCAGTTTAATGAATGTGTTCCTCTTACAGATAACTTGCCCTGGAGTGCTGTTGAAAGACAAAGAGGAGCTCTATCTCAGTGTCTCTATACTTGGGCAATACAAAAAAACTCGGTGCGTCCCTGCAGCATTTCCACTTTTCTTTCAAGAAAAACTAGTATTTGAAAAGGTAAGACAATGTCAAATGCTGATACAAGGCAAATAAAACATATCTCATACACACAAAAGCTCATTGCAGAACCCTGATGTGCAAGTAATCACACAGAGGTCAGTGTAATATTATAACTTCTGCCTTTTTTTTGGCACAACAGAGGTGTGCAACTGTATTATCTACACAGTGACTGAAGAAATACACATGCTGAAAATTATAATTTTTTAGGTATTTATTCATTCTTTTAGCAACTGTCCTTTTTCAGTATCTATTTTACTAGCTTGGGAAGAACTAAATATTATTGATTTAAAAATCTAACACAAAAACTATAAGATGTGGGAGAGTCAGCTTAATCAGTAGAAAGATAGGATAGCAGCTCAAACCCTTTTGGTGACATAGTTTTCCTTTTGAGATCCTTTATTCATGGTTTGTCACCACAATTCCCAAGTTAGTACCTTGGCATTTTAATTTATAGTTGTTTATCACATATTCTGAATCCCTGCTACCTTCATTATTAGTACCACAGGGGTAATGAAACACAAAATCATACAGATATGACCTGGTTCCTTGACTACCTGTGAATAATAGTACTTTGCCCTTTCTAGTTCTTTTCCTTTAAGCGTCCCCCTGCACTTTCAAAACCAGACTGAGTAAACATCAGTGGTACTCTTGTTATGTAGGTAATATAAAAACAGTGATAATTTTACCAACCACTGAAGAATGGAAAAAATACAAAAGAACACAGTATTTCATTAAAGGCAAACATCCCACAGTCTACTTAAGGGAAACGTACTGAGTACTGTTTTTGTTGTAATTTAGGGGAGTTCCAGGACACTAGAATTTACTTACTTAGAAAAGAGCTTAACAAGAAAGCTGAAGTAATAACTATTTTCAAATGGCTGTTGAATGGATCTAGATACTTGTGGTGAACTGTGCTTTGGTATTATCAAGTGTTTGAGGTGTGGAACAGCAAAGTGATTTATACCATTCTACACTTTGTGCAAAATTACAGGGAAGTCCATTATGTGCTTAATATCCATTGAAATGTTTTTGCAGGAATTCCTGCCCAATTCCTTGCTATCTCTTGCCATTGGATTAGTTTAAATCAAATCTGAACAGTACTCTGTACATGAATAAGTTAAGCTTAAAGTGGAACTACATTAAAAAACATTCTTCTTCTATCAGAATTCTAATGCATTCAGTAATTTACCTTTCTCTCCTGAAATTTTCTCAAACAATACTTTCTTCTGTGTCTTTGGCTCTTCACAATAGCTCATAATTTAAATTAGGGCAGGTAACCCTGAAATAGCTAGAAAGCATCTGACAAGAACTGCTAGCTTTCAATGAATATGATCGTGTGTCAAATGATAATTCCAGCTTCCTTTCTTTTTTTCCGAGAGGGATAGAACTCTTGACAACCATCTGAAGCAAGGAAGAATATTGATTTTTAGTTTTTTTCCTTCTTCCTTCAGAGATATGTGATGACTTTGACTATGCCATTATTTTTTAAAAGTATTTATTTACTTTCCAGATATTTGCTAATATAGTTGATCCTGGAGACCTTGTGGAGTTGCTAGAAGGTAGGTTCTGCTTTTTATGCATATTGTGTTGTGTGCATTAATGTTATCTGCATATGGGATTTAAAGATATTTTGGGGATTACAATAATGTTACAATTATTTTTTTTTATCAGAAGCCTGTCCTCTGAAAAGTTAGTGGATAACAAATGTGCATTTTATACTAAATAAATGAGGACCACAGCACTAGTGACTTTATAGTGTAGGTTTGTTATCAGTAGAGGCATAAGTTTCTTGCTGTCTTTTGGATAGTACCAACTTCTCCAAAATACTGTTAACTAAGAAAAAGCCTCTAAAATGTAAGCTGTATGCTATACAAGGGGAAAATGTCCTAATTAGCAGGACATCCAACTGCTTATCCAGACAGATAATGGTTTCCTCTGTCTGACTACTTATTTGATTAATTTCAAATGAAACTTCTTAATTTCACACAAAACGTCTGTATGTGGGGATGTATATATTTAAGAAAATGATATATGCCTACAGTAAGCAGTCTCACCACATCTGGAGCATAATGAGTTTTAGTGAGACAGCATCAGCCCTGCATGCAAACTGCAAGAGTATGCTCCCTAATACAGGGAGTTAGCTGAAAAAGTGGTTAAGCTTGCATAATCTTCTTTACAAGATATTTCCAAAGACAAACTTATAAGCAGGTAGAACTTAACAAATTCTTAGTGAAGGAGTTGCTTTTTGTATACTGCTAATGCCATTGTGTTCATCTGTAGTTGGTTTTTTTCCCAGGAATTAGGCAACTTGTTCTTTATTTGCTCTTATTGTTGGTGTCACTGAGTACAGTGCTATCAATCAGTGAGCAGTTTTTTCATTTTTCTTTAAGTAACCTCTCATTTTAGTTTTTTTTAACTTACAAAGAAACTTTTCTTCCTTTCTAGTTGACACAGCAGTACTTGAACTAATACAGCTCGTTCCTCCAGGTATTGTATCAGTCTCTTCATAAATTATGCAGTTTAATAGGTGAATTTCCATGTGGACGTTGCCCATTACAGCACAATCACTTTTTCCAAAACAAAAGCAAAAACAAAATAGGAAGCATTTCAACAAATAGTTCTTTGAATATAAAATGTTAATAGATCAAGAGGATCTCATTCTTGAAATAGAACTGAATATTGAAACTTGCTATGTTGGAAAGTGATAATACTAAAAAAAAAAATAAAAATAAAAATAAACTGAAATCATCCAGCACATTGCTTATTAACTGCATCACGATTCACTTGCAGTGTCTGTCTGAAATTCAGAGCATATCATCTTGTTCTCAGAATGGTACTTCTTTTTTTTTCCCTTCTGTTTTAATGGTGACCATTGGGAAAACTCTTATCTTCACTATAAGTATTGCAGGTCGCTTGGGATAGGTGACAATAATAAATAGCAATTTGTCATACTTCTGTTATTGGTTTGTGTGATTATAAAAATCTATTTTAATGAAATTCAAGTGTTCCCATGAATAATATAAGTCTTTATTGGAAATAAAGTCAAGTTTGAAAGAGAACTCGTTTGGAAACTAGTATTAAAAGCACTCTCTGTTACTTGCCTTTAGTAGTTTCAAAGAAACAATTGCTTCTCGCAGGTGATTCATTGGACTTATTTATTCAAGAAAATGTACTGAGTGTGGATTTTTTTGGGGGGGGGCAGGGGGGCTTAAAAGATTTTGACTTCAATAATTTCAGGACTCAGAGGTAGGTGTGATACATCCCAGTGGAAGCTGACAAAATAACTATAATAGCAATACTTAATTGTTTTTAATAAAAACATGCTTTCATGGGTTTCCCCTAAAGAAAATATTTTAAAAGAAAGTAGCAGACCACAATACTTGAAGAATCTTGAGGTGTTGATTTTGATGTTGCTTGCATTTCTTCCTGACAACAATTTGCTATTTAAGAAGCATCAACATTCTGTATTATGAGATAAGACAGTTTTTGACGACGTATTGGCTAAAAACTGCTGGTTTCTTCTGTGTCATGGAAAGTAGAGAAGCAGGAAGCTATTGAAGGGATTACCTTGAGGAAATTCCCATGGCTTCTAATGAAGATTGCCTCAGCTGTTCTCTATATACTTTTTAAATAAGTGAACCATGCTTTTAGGCCAGTTTCTGAATATTTCTGCTGCTGATTTAATTGATGACATTATTCCCTACTGTGATATGAGTTATAGAGCCTTGCTGCTAATTCAAATTTCTACTTAAAGTGCATGTTTTCTTTTTGTTGGAGAAATTCTTGCTACTTATGAAGAGAATACGAGAGACTTCCTGTTCCCTAACCCTAAGCTTACCTATCAGCACCACGGTATAGATCGTGAGATTTTAATGAAGAGGTCGTCTTATTTTACTGTGAGTCAATGTCTTTGGATTGTTTTTATGATACAGTGTGTTTCAGTGGACAAACTCCTTGAACTACTTCAAAATGAAAAGCGATTTCTTCTGATAGATATTACCAGTTCAGGTGTTGAACGTACAAATCCACAGTTGCACCTTCAGTGAAGGGATTTGTGGTTTTTACAAAATGCTTCATAAAAGTGTTTAATGTGAAGAAGTTAATTTCCATGTGGTTTGCATATGATTCTGTGACATGTCTCTATTTCATTTTAATCCATGATGCAGATGGTATTTGAAGAGGGAGATTTTGTATCAAATTCACAATTCTCAACAAAAAAACCATGTAACCCTCCTCTCTAATCTCCCCTTTTAGTTTTTGTTTTCGTTTACTGTAAATGCTTAAGACTGTGACAGTCACTACAGATGCATACAATTCTATGGCATCTGTTCTGTGGGCCTCTCTGAGGTCCAAAGTCACCACCAAAAAAAGAAGCGACTGAAATTTAGCTTAGTGCTATATGATTGTTTTTCAGTTATGAAGCCTGTTCTTCAAGATCTGTTCAACCTTTTCATGCTCTCTTAATAACTGCCTTTTCTACAATTTTATGAAAACTATGATAAATGACAACTAATTGGCAGAACAAGTGCAATGGATTAATGTTAATTTTTTGGTGATATGGGCTCGAGTGCACGCTGAGTGGAAATGAATTCATCTCACTACCCTATCAAAGAGTTTAAGACTGTTGGATCTTCTATGTCAGTGGAATACCTCAGAAAGGATGTTGCTATTGGCATAGGGGATGTGTTTTGAAATTTAAGTTGTACTAGTGGAGTGACAGAACATTTGAATTAGGACTCAGTTGCCCTATCTGTTGTGATTGGATTAAAAAACACTTTGTTGGGGTGGGTGGAAGGCTGATTAAAGGTCACTGGTATCGTTTAGCTGGTATAATCTTTCCCCTGCAAGGGCAACCTGGAAATTGCCCTGTCACTTGCAATTAGAAGTGCTAATTTGGTGTCTAATGCTGTGCTACATTTCAATGAATTAAAGCTGTGATTTTGTGATACAAAATGTATTGTTCTGCAGCAGCTTAAATTGTCCCTACAGAAAGAAAAAGGCATTTTTTGTCATGGCATCTCTTTGATATATCAAACTTATCCTATGAATGTTTTTGGTGGCGGGAGGGAGGGAGGAGGAGGAGGGAAGGAGGAGGAGTCTCCATTTATATAGCTTTTAAGTTGCTGTAGTTTTGTATCCAGCCTTCAATTACACTACATTCCTACATCTTGCTGTTTGTTCCTTTCCCATCACTTCATCATCTTCTGAGTGCAACCACACTATGCACTAGTTCAGGGAACTAAGTCTTTAAAAATATGTTTGTCAGCAAAACCATGCTGAAAACAAAGAAGACCTTAAATGCAGAGTTCTCAATGCAGCCACATATACAGTTGTGCTGGTGTTATAAGTCAGTGAGAGAAACTTCAGTGATTAGAAATGCATAGAGAAGTTTGTGCATTGTTTTTGTTTGCTGGATTCAGTTATTTAATAGAAAAAATTATGTATTCTCTAGTAAAACAAGGTGTCATACTTTGTGAGCTGTGAGCAGATGTGCTCAGCATCATTTGAATGTGTAACTGAATGATGACACTGGTAGCTTTTAAATGTTGACTGATGATAGACAGAAATGTCCTTCCTTGTCCTCAGCAGCAGTGTAAATAAAATACATCTCTGCCCTGAAATGAGGACTGCAGAAGCATCAGTTATACTCTATTGCATCTCCATCACAGAAAATCAGAACAGCTCAAAGAGAGGATTTTGGCATACTGACCCCATTTCCAGAAGTAATAACGAAGCTGTGTTTGATGCAATTGGAGGAAGTCTCTCAAATAGCTACTTGTGGCTCCTCTTTTGGTTGCCAAATGGGATTGCAATGAGAGGATTTGTATCTCCAGAAGTTGTGAAGTCTCAAATGCCTCCATCTTCTAGTGTTCCCTAAGCAGTACTGGCAAGTGTCTCCTGTCAGCACCAAGCACTGAGTGTAAACACTAAACAAAAGGCCAAGTGTTAAACAAGGTCCTGCGGACAAAAATCACTCACGTTATTCATGTGCTATTCAAGCTGAGTTATTCCTGCATAGAAAGTTATTCATGGTTAGCTGAGATTTTGAGTATTTTAGACTGACAGCTGTGCTTCTCTGGCACTTTGATTCCCAATAACTGTCTTTTATTAAAAAAGTAAAGGTAGCAGCAGCGAGGTTACAGTTGTGGAGTTCAGATAGGCAGTGACAAGCAGTGTCTGATGAACACTGCTAATCTGCCAGTTGGAAGGAATCCCAAGTTGAGAGGATCAGGACTCCTCCAGAAATCTGGCACTTGGCTGATAATGTCTCTGGCTAAACGTCTTCTGAAGCTTACAAACACAATATGCATACCAGATATGCCTCAAGTTATCTCTCCTGGTCCAGTGCTGCCCAGCTGAGGCTTTTGCTGGCTCTTCTGTGTTTCTCTGCAGCCCTTGCTTTTCAGAATATGTTTAAACCTCAACTGGTGGTGACTTCTGACAGACATTCTTATCTCCATTCTCCACCTTCATACAGTATTTGCTACGTTACTTAAAACATATTCTTTTCAGTTTCATTGCCTTTCGTTAGCATACCAACGGGAGGTGTTCTGTTATGTTCTTATGCTCTCTAAGAACATAACATGTATTAGACTTAGTTTCCATTGAATATGATCTACCTTAACAGTTTTCCTATGAGGAAGTTAATATTATATTGATGTCATATCTGTTCAGTGACTGGTACAAGAGCACTACAAGTTTTCCACTGGCACCACTAACACAGTGGAAGGGAAATAGAGCCACAAAACTTTCTAACTGGATTTTCATTTGTAGAAAGTGTTTAGAGCTATCGAATGGTCTTTATATTCATATATAATGCTATATATTCAATATATTAAAAGGGAAATCTCATTTTTTCTGTTGATCTATAAGTTACTTAGGACCCGCTCCTGTATATGCAAGTGCTATCCTGTATGTGCTCTCCATGAACCATTTATCTGAAGAACTGTGGTCTTATATGATTTTTTATCTGTAAGCACGTAACAATTCTGTTCTCATTCTCTGTAAGAGCAGGAGGTGCTCTGCTTTTTATAGACTTGCTGATTCTGATGTGTCCTTTTTTAAATTGTTGATAGCACTTGACAATTCATTAGTAGTAAAACCGAGTTGATTAAAGATGGTCAGCTCTAAAATCTTTTTATATGCCGTAACTTGACTTGATTGAATGCCAGACTCTTACTAATTGCTTAACTGAGCTTTCTTGGCATTTTTGTCATTTCATTTTCATAATCTAACCTGGGGCTGGATCGTACACCCTTGTGGGAAATGAATGCATGTTTAGGCAGGTGGTAGGGAATCCTTTGGTTCAGCAGTAACCTTCACTCATGAAGTTCCTGCTAATTCTCAGCTGTGGGGCAGGATCACAAAATGATGAGCTCCTTTTTGGTTCACAGTAATTTTGCGTTCAGTTGTACAAACGTCTTTGCATGCAGATGCCTGGGGCTGTACAGCAAGCTCTCTGTTTTGAAAGAAGAGAGAGTAGGAAGTTTTAGGGACACTTGAATCCCTATATGCTTCTACAGAGCTGTGGTAGGTGCTCTTAGATTATTCACACTTGTCTGTGGTTTCTCAGAGATGCAGGGGCCTGCCAATCCATTAGTACACGTGTGCTGGTTGACCAGGAGGTCCAGCTGAATTCCACTGCCTCCAGAACAGTCAAATTAGGCCTGCCTCTTGCCAGCCATGTGCTTAAGAGATCACGAAAGAGATCATGAAAAGAAGCAGATTATTGGAGACGATCCACAGGAATCAGATGTTGCTCTGGGAGTTACAGAACAAAGGGGACTCCTAATGACACTGTTACAAGTGAATAGTTATTTGCAGTGTAATTGATGGATTTTTCAAAATATTCTTACAAAAAAGGTGACACAGTTGAGACTATAAATAAATTTCTGAAGTTAGCATTATTGAAACTTTCAGATCATGACTGGAATTTTTATTGGTGCTGTACAGCATGGTGTGAAAAATCTTTAAAATTGCTTTTGACTAAGAAATGTATTGAAATGAAAGTCAGACCTTAATTGTTGTACGAAAGCAATATAATCATCTGTAATTGAATTGTCAGAAATGCAAATGTTAGCATCTTGACATTTACCATTGCTGTTCTGTCTTTTCTAATTATCTTTATTAAAGGCTGAAATTAACAAAGGAAATGGCTGGAAATTAGGGATGGTTTGTTACATTAGGTGACATTTACTTCTTTGATACCCTTTATCTTGAGTTGGGGCTTGATGTTCAATTATGGTCTCTCTTCTAGGGAATTGCACCAAAATTGAGGTTTTCTACGAGCTCCCTTATTACTGAAAGTCTGTTGAGCTCAGGAAGGAGTCACATACAGGTTAGCATAATTTAATTGTTTGCAATTTAATTTCTAGATTTAATATTGATAGCCTTCGTTTCCATTTTTTGCATATACTGCTCACTTCAAACTTTTTTCATTCTTTTGTTGTGGTTAAAGCAGTTGTCATGGGTGCTTGACAGCTTGATTAAATGTTGGAATGAGTAAAGAGTGGGTCTGGTGCATGACAGTAAATGCTGAGAGTTCCTTGAATCTGAAACAATTATCACCTTCTATTTTCTGTGATCAGCTGAAGTGTTAATCCCTGGTGTATTGTAGGTGGGAAGATGCCTTCTCACTGTTTCTTACTGACACTTAGAATTAAGGTGGGACAATGAAACTTAGTGAAGTCAGAGAAGGTACGTTATCAAAAACAAACCAATTAATATATGATGTCAGTAGCACTCAAATCAAAGATATCTATTGCAAAACCAATTCCTTCTATTAATCTAGAAATGCTGTCTCTTCGGTGAGTAAAGTTAAAGAAGTAGTAGCTGAAGAGACTGGGGAGAAATACCCTCTCTGATGTGTTAGATCAATTTGTATCACTCTTCTCTGATCTCACTGGTTTGTGTCATAGTTTCCTGGGACAGACTGTCACACAAAGTTACTCTTACATGCTCCTCCTTTTCTCGTTTATTGCAAATGGTGCAGCATCGCTCAAATGGAATTGTTAAGGAGGTATGTGTGCAAAAAGGATGAGGTGACTTTGATCCATTCGTGGTACTGTTCGTTAGTTCACTGAGAAAATTCAATTTTAGCAAAATATATTACTGAGGCACTTAAAGAATTTCTTTAAAAAAAAAAAAGAAAAAAGAAAACTAGTGAAAATTAGTGTTGATAGAAAACTGAACTCATTGAAGGGGACTTCAGTAAGAGCAGCTTGATTTGGAACTAAAGAATGACCTTGAAAGTATTTAATATGTTACGAAATCTCCATTAAATTTTCATGGACTACAGTGATGATTTAATTTCACAACTAGTTTAAGCCAGGAAAACGCATAGTCATCTTCTGTTGAAGAGAGTTAGGTTCTTTTTTGTTTGGGACAGTTTCACACTGTGGCTCACTACCAGCTGCACAAGTGCTAGTACAGGCAACAGAAAGCAATGTGAACTGTGTTTGTGATGCCAGATTCGTGCTATGCTGGCACAAAACACTCAACCTCATCTTTGTTTCATATGTGGAAGGGAAGACACAAAGGTAAGCTGGACACTTTATTCCTAGGTTCTTCTGAACTAAAATAATGCATGCAGCATTCATATTTAAGAACAGTGGCAACTTCCTCAAGCTTAAAAAGTAATTTCTAACTGGAAAAAAAAAATCTTGCCATGCTTTTATTTTTGAGCTTCTGTAACATGGGAATTTAGGTAAAATTTGACTGTAAGGCCTAATTATTCATACTGTGGTATTCTAAGTTAAAACATGCCACTGATTTAGTAGTCTGATAAGAATTGTATAATCTAGAATTCCTTGACCTATAGTGCTTCCAGAGTAATTAAATGTGCATTTAATGCCAAGAATTGCAAAGGAATGATAATGTATTTCAAATAAAACTTCAGTGTTGGAATGAGTTTTGCAGACTTTTAAATTGGTCACTGAAAATTTGATAATTATTTGGAAGAGGAGCTAATCTGAATTGTTAAGTAGGCTCTGCCAGTGAAAAACAAGCAAGTAAACAAAATGCTCATGTACTGTAGTGTGCACAGAGAGCTGGTGAGGGTGATTATTTCCCAACTTTCCTCCATTCTGTTAAATGTGAGTATTTTAAAAGCAGTATCTCCTTGGAGATAAACTTCTAAAGCAGTATTTGAAAATGGTGTGATTTCTGTGAACCTTGGCTGAAAAAAATACATACTTTGTATGTAAACTGGCAGCAATACAAACAGCTATTTTTCTACTTTTGCAAAAGTATTCACCTGATTGAAGATGATCTTGGAAAGATGGTCTGTTTTTTTTTTTGTTGTTGTAGTTTGTTACCTATACAAAACGTTCTTGATTAACACACTCTATGCAAGTAGTGTTCCAAGAAAATATAAATTTCAGAGTACAGTTACACTTCTTGTGAATTTTAGGCAACTTTAAATGATATGAATGGAGAAGACTTTTAAGATATGTATTTTAGAAGTTTTAAACAGATGAAAAAAGCTGCACAATTTTTTATGTCTAATGCAGATAAAGCTTGTGTTAAATGAACTTGATACAAAACTCAATTTGTTTTTTTTACAGTCTCTGTATGCTAAAGAAATGAACAAACTAATTGAGTGAAGTATTAGGCACTTAACTTCCAACATGTGGTAATGTGTGTTTTAACCTCCTTTTGGATTCTGACAAAATGGTAAATACATTGTTGCTTTTTAAATAGCTGTCTGATTATAGTCTTCTGAGAGGAATTTCAGCTGACATACAGCATCAATTTCTGTTAAAATTATTAGTTCCCTGTTTCTGTTACTGTCAGTGGTCTTTGTTCTGCATGCTGTCAAAGCAGATAATTTCTCTTTTTCACTTTAGGATGATTTGAATTGGGTGCATCACTCAACTCCAAATGGAAAACTGCAAACAAAGTTACCAAAGAAAAACATGCTTTCACCTGAGAAAAACAGTCACAGTGTAGCAAGAAAGAGCTATGAGCAGCCTACCATAGCTTCCAAGTCACGTTCTCCATCTCCATACACAAAAAGACGGATGTGTGAGCTGTCAGAAGAAGCCAGGCAACGACTGGCCCACTTAAACCTGGGTCCTTACGAATTCAGAAGAGAAACTGATAAACCTCCATTTGTAGTTAGACGGGTTTGTATTCTCTACAAAGTACTTCTAGCTTAAGCTGAGATCAAACATTGTTCTTTCACTGAATACTGCTCCAAAAATTCATTCATCTGTTAGTTTAGATGAATAATTTTTTTCTCCTTTCCAGCCTGTCATGTAGTTATTTAAATATAAAAGAATTTTATTTTAGTTAATTTTATCTGTTAGTAATAGACAAAGATCAAATTCTTTCATGAATATCTTGGTTAAATTCTCTGAGGCCCCATTTCTTTTTTTCCAGCACGCTAGACAGTATAATAGCTTTATAAATTCAACTTGGAAGTAATTGATATTAGTATTAAAAAATCCCGAATAAGACTTTAAAGAAGAAGTGTCTAGTCACATTAAGAACACGTACACTGCCTCTTTCAACTTTGTTAGCATTCTATGATCTTTGAAACACTTGCTTTACTCAAAGCTACATCTATGATACTTTGACTTACAGCTGATAACCAGCCTGCATTTAGCACTTTCATGAGAACTGTATGTGGAAAAACTGTTCTGAAATTAAGTAGTTACTTGAAGAAACTTCATTTAAGTGCTTTGTTGCAGGTCCAGACTGCCCAGCCTCTTGGATGAAGGTGTTCTCCAGCAAATTGCTTTGTTACAATTTGGCCATACACTTTTTTAAGGATATTGCTGAAAAGGTGTAGGGGCCAAGATGGAATTGTTCTGACTCTGTGCTGTGACGTGATTTGTCTATAATTTTGAACATTTGTTACAGCCGTTGAGATAATTTAGCATTTAATTAGTTTACCTCTCACATTATTTCATTTTTCTTGTACAAGTAGTAATAGCTTATCAAATTCTAAAATTCTTTCACAAGTTTTCTTCTACTTGTAGGTACTTTTTTTTTTTAGAAATTCAAATTAGTCTTATTAATCCATTAATTATTCATCATCCTTCTATTTATCTGTCTCTGTTATTTTTCTTTTATCTTCCGCTAATCAATTTTTTTCTGGTTTTTGATCTATAGGTGAAGTTCACAATTTAATTACAACATCTGTAAATACTGATTATTGATTTCAGTTGCTCTGTTATATTTGTACAGGAAGGAAAATTCTTGTCTCTTAGTGCATCCCTTCCTGACATCATGGCTTTTCTAGAATGAGAATGCTCCTTTTAGAGCATCTTTATTGCTGAGATCTCTTGGTTTGGCAGTACTACATTGCATGACAATTAAAATTAAATTATGTTAAAATATAACTTATTAAACTAGGAACAGCAGCACTTTGTAAGGTCTGAACAATTTGGAATAAATGTGTGGTATCAAGTAGTCTTTAAAAAGATATCTTCATAAAAACGTTATAAATGAAGGAGAAATATCTGCATTTTTATTCCTTTGAACAACATGACATTCTGAGCTTTCTAGACCTTTCTAGAACTGTTTTTGTTCTTAATGTTTATATTATTACCATTATTGCATATAAACATGTTTTTAAATTGTATTTGAATAAGTGTTTTCAGAAAGGACTGGATGTGGTCTTATGAAACAAAAAAAAAAACAATCAAAAATATGTGTAGAGATAGAAACATCTGATACTGCACCTCTTAACAGTAGTTTTGCTTCAGGTAGAACAACCAAGTCCTGGAACTGAGCTTTATGCCTGCTGTACCCTGCGAGAAGGCTCAATGGAAGCTTGGTCCAAGGTAACCCCTGGTCAGTATTTAATACTGTTATCTCTCATTAATGCTTTTTTTCTCCAATAGCTTAGTCAGGTGGGTTTTTTGTTTTGGTTTGAAGCAATCTCTAATGGAGAAAAACCTGGTCCTCTTTGATAGGAAGAATAAGAGCAGTGAAATAACCCTATTGTTGCAAAAGGTGGGTTTGCATATTTCTTTACCTCGGGAATTGGAACGTAGTTCAATGTGATAGGAAAGTAAGAGCAGAAAATACCAGAGTGTCCAGGCACTCTGTTCCATCCACCTGTTTTGATTAGTTGCATAGAGTAACAAATCAGCACCTCAGTCAGTGGGTGTGTTAGTCAGGCCTGGAATGTTGATCACTTTGAAATTCGAGAGCTCTGTTGCTCCAAAAATGAATAATGTTTATATCAGCTTTTTTTTTTTTTTAAGTGGATCTGTGGCTTACAATTGTTAATGGGCATCCAGGATGCATGCGCATGTCTCCTTCCACTTTCACTGGCAACAGTAACTGAGTGTTTTATAAAGGGTGCAGGACAAGAAATTTAAATCTTACATTTTTTCTTTGTAATAATACTGGGTGCAGGATATTAAAGGTTACTCATTCTTGGGATCGTGCATATCAATCTGTTGTATC
This sequence comes from Phasianus colchicus, assembly GCF_987193195.1. Lineage (NCBI taxonomy): Eukaryota > Metazoa > Chordata > Aves > Galliformes > Phasianidae > Phasianus > Phasianus colchicus. Next base: position 25,227,077 of record NC_143444.1, on the reverse strand, counting down.
AAGGTAATGTAATAGACCTACTATCATCTGATATCATTATGTACTTACAAATGAGTTGATGGTATCTAGCCAATGGTTAGGAGAGTGAGACCTGCTTCACAACTAACATCCAAATGGTTTACTAGTCACGTTTCTGTGTATTGAAGTTTAAATCTAATTTTTATAAAGCATAAATTTTTGTGATTACAGTACAATTTAGTCTGGTTTTGCTTTTGTGCAGGTAGACGATAATAGGTTGTCGTTAGGGCTGCTCAGTACAGACTGATACAACTGATAAAAAAGGCAGACATAATTAATGTCATTCTCTTTGGCGTGAGGTGCATATTGACAGTGGTCAGACACCCTGAGCTGGTGTGGATTTAATAGTTCCTCTGCTTTTGTGGTCTTCATAACTTGTGTTTGTGAACCAGTGGTGAGGGAAAGAATGAGGAGGTGATCAGAGGAGAAGGAGGTAGCTGTAGGGAAGCTTGTTCCAAAAAGCATGGGAAGGTAGAGTAATGTAAATGAGATTTTTTTCAGACTGATAGAGCTTTACTTTTTATTGATCTAGACAAATAATAGCTTAGCAAAATATGCTACTTCTGTCTACATAGAAGATTGTGCTTGCACTGACTTAATGTATTAACTGTATTGTGCTGTATTGAGTAAAATGTGAAGTCATTGTTTTCATCTGAAGATAGTGAAATATTACTGAGAAGACTGTTTAGAGTTTCACAGTCTGTAATAATAACTTGGTCTATTATTGTTTGGGAGGAGAGGTAAGCTATTTTGTAAAAGATTTTTTTAAAAAAACTCGGGCATTCAAATTTTCTTTTGAATTTCTTCAAGTACACAATTTTTTTCTTTCTCTAGATCTTTCTCTTCTTGGCAGCTACAGACCCAAGAAAACCAAAGTGAGTACTCTGTAGTGCTGTTGTTTACAAACTGGTTTTGGGGGGAAGCCCTGAGTGAGGAGGTTTGTTCTGTGTAGGTATGTTTGTAACTATCTACTGCACTACCAAAAACAAGACGAAGGATATTTAAAATCTGATATAACTCTATTTATCCCTGCTGATGGGTTATTTTTAAATACAAATGCAAAACAATATTCTGTGATATGTTCATGCCTGTAGGTAAAGGACTTCTCCTTGGCGTTAAGGCTTGTGGTAAGACTGTAGAAGAGCCTTGAGAAGTGACTTATAGTAATCTTCCTGGTCGTTCTGAGATCAAACTTTTTTCCAGAATATTATGCAAAGGTAGCTCAAGTACAAATGGCAAGCCACTATTTTGTCATTTCACATTAAATTGTTAAGATTTTAGGTGCTTTATAAATGGAGGATCTAGAGATAATGTCAGGGTTCTATCTTGTTCTATTGTAAACCAGGGCAACTCATGGAGACATTTGAATGGTGTACTTCAGATTAAGAGGTGCTATGAAAGGAGTAATTGGAAGAGTTAAGATTGATGAGGAGATGAGCAGATTGACCAGAGTTTTTCCTGGAGGAAGTAAAAGTCATGGGGGAAAAAAATAAGTCTAAACAGGGGTCCTAGGAGGAGAGGTCTGAGGTTTATTGGTGTAGACTCTTGGGCATCACTCTGAATCTCTGATGACCCTATGAAATGGGGGACTTTACACTGTGCAGTCAGAATAAGATGATAGCAAGCCTGAAAACCAGGCTTTGTTATAATACAGCGTGTTAGATACCAGCAGGGAACACTTCCTAGTTCAAATCCCCCCTTTTGTAAAATGGGGATCTCTGCTCTTCTCCAGCAAGTGGATATTCCTGCGTGTATGGAAAGCCTGTAACCCTTCAGTTTAAAAAAGAAAACTGTACCTCTTGATATTCATGATGCAGTTTAGCGAGGTTTGGTGTTTTTTTCTTCTTGTTTTTAACAGGCAAGATCTACTCATGGGAAAGGCCGTGACAGTTCTTCTTATGTTTGTAGTGAGGATGTGATCTCCAGTTCACCCAACAGGCTGGTCCATTCTGGTGGTTCATTAGTGCGTTCAGCACCTTCAGCATTTCAGAAGCATTCTCTGAGTTCTGTACTAAATCGATCTTCTCTAAGGGAAAGGTAATAACTTGTTTTTGTTTGTGAAATTCTGGAATCATTAAAAAGAGCAGATCATAACAGTACTTGCATGACCATAGGTTTTGTGTTTGGAGGTATACAGGATGAAAAGACTTTTTATCAGGAGCTGTGTTCGCCATCACCTCTCTGCTTAATGATTATAATACAAATATTATGGCAATGAAAAGGATCTTTGACCTCACTCTTGCTGACCTCCCCTCAAACAATAAAGCTTCTGATTACATGTCCCCAGTATCCACCAAATCTTAAATAGGGAAAACTTAAGTAGGTAAATAAGTAACGTTTCAGAGGGTGTTAGGCTATCAGGAATACAAATATAGATATATGTCAAGTAGGATGTTTTAGAGCTATGTGGAAACCTTTTTTCCTTCTGTCCTTTTCACCTTAGTGTTTGTAAGTATGTACTTCTGGTTGTGCTGTAGTCAAATATGTGACTAGTTTGAGTAATGTCCATGGGCAACTTTATTATAATTAGTATCGTTACAGACTGAGATGATTCTTCTGCTTTGTTTTAAGCTGAAGTATTGGCCTCTGTAGCAATTCTGTGTGTGTTCATTTCTGTATATATTCTTTTTTCTTTTTTTTTTTAGTCCTCTTATATTAATATCCCCTAATTTGGTGGATTTCAATCCTTAGGTGAGCATGTAGGGCAAGCATAGAAGTTCCAGTATCTTGTGAGGGTGAAACAGAAGAAATTTCAACAAGCAGTTTTCTCATGTTTAAGCACTCCAATCCCACAAGGAGAGTATTCCCTACTTCCTGTTAAGTAGTATGTGTCCTGGGTACATGATGTTCCTGCTATACATCTGGCTTAATAGGTTACTAGGTGACTTTCTGGGGGTAGGAAGGTTGTATGCAAATCTGGGCCTGAATAACCAAGTACCTAAAACAATTTGAAGATGCTTAGGATCAAACTGATGTCCTGTCCCTTGATTCTGAAGTATTTATCTAAAGCCATACTCGTGTATGTATTTTGACAGCATGTTCGCGCTCATTTCTGATTCTTTTCTCCTTATTACAATTGGTACTTCATTTAGTGAGTGCTCAAAGGGTGTATTTTGTAGCCTACACACACTCTAATACTCCTATTTCCAAAAAAGGAGAACTATCTCAGTTTTCTCTTTTTAAAAGAAAAATGACAGATGGCAGGTAGGGATTGAATTTTTTAGTACTCAGATCAAGTTGATGGTTTAACATCTTTCTCTGCTTGAAAACTTGCTTGGTTGTTCTTCTGTGTAGTAGTATTTCCTGTGAGTTATGTGAGAATCAGCATGTGTTTGGGTTTGGAGAAAGTGTGTTGTTTGGTTTTTTATCATCTTGTCTACCTCCCCACATTCTCTCATGTGGTCTCCTCTTCTGACATTGTGCACTAGTTAGCCATGTCTGGGTAAGGTTGTAATGGTGATTGTTTATTTGCTTATTTAATAACTCTATATTTAAAGATGACAAAGTCTTTTGTATTGATAGCAGGGAAATCTTGTGTGTTTGAGCCAGTTACTCAGCAAGTTAGTCATTCTCCAAGTCATCTTAAAAGTATCTGAATGTTCTTGCCTTTTCTCATTACCAGCCCCTCTCTCCAGAACAGATAAGCGATTTTTGAAGTTATCTTTTCTTTTTAGAACAAATATTCTTAGCTCTTCTGAAATGTAGCATTTTTTTATGCTAAAGACCTGGGAATTTACTTCTGACATTAAAAATAAAAATAAAAATAAAAAAGAAGGAAGTAAGAGGTATATTCTGGAAAGTTTGATCTTTGTGTTTATGCTGCTGAGATAACAATGGATTTAGCTGACTGTATGCAGAGATTTGTTGGAATGACAAGCGTGGATCAGAGGTCAATGTTTGGAAATGCATGCAAATGCTGCTCTATAGATTATAGAAATACAGAGGAAATCAGAACTATTGGACGTATGGCAGTTTTAGAGTATTTGCAAGATGATGTCTTATCTGACAGTGATTTGATGTTTTTTTCCTCAATCTTATTTTGAATTACAAAGACAAATAGCTTCACATATACATACTACTTATTCATCTGATCAATCCATGGTCAATACAAAACTTGACGACTTACCTCAGCCTTTCTTTATTTCTTCCTTTTTTTGTTTTGAAGTGAATATGAAGTGAGTGTCTGCCATTTTGGGTGCACTTCCCCCAGAAACCTGCCGAATAGTTGTTAAGCCACTGCAATACCTTTAAGTGATACAGAAGTTTGGGGTCTTGCCTAATGCCCTCTTGGGAATTTTGCATCCTTTGTAGCAGTTTCCATTTCTTTCATGTGAGCCTTTTTGAGAGACCTTAAATCAATGCTCTCCCCCTTTCCACTGAAGTTGAGCCAGAAGCAGAACGGCAAACAGTTTTACTGTTGGACAAGCCTCCAAAGTTTTGAATATTTATTTTTCATATTTTATTTTTACATTTTTCATTTTTTAGGTCGCTGCAGGAAAGCATTTGCTGTGTTGCAAACTGAATCAAAATAAAGTGGTGAGGCTGTGCATCTTCGTGCCCTATATTTTGATTTTATTTCTTATGCAGAGCAATGATGCATGCGTGTTCTTTCCTGCTCATGATGTCTGGCCAGCTTCAATCAATGTGGTTAAAATGTTATTTGCCCCCACAGGCTGGTTGTTTGTGCATAGATGCTTTGTGAAAGCATTAGAACTCCTGCAAAAGAGGAAAATTTGACTTCAGTCCTTGTTTTCATAGTGCCTGTATATCATCATGCATGCCTAGAGGGTGGTGGTTTTCTCGGGGACTTGCAAGCTTAGCCTTCCTTGCAGCACTGAAATCTGCAGCAAAATACAAAGCTAAAGTCATCCTTCTGTAAAGAAAAGTAAGCTAGTGATAGAAGTCCTCTGAATGGAGCTATATGATGGCACAAAAGAAATTCTTTTCTCAAGAGACTACAGCAGTCGTAGTCATTTGATCATTTCTCCCACATTGAGAAACAAAGCTATTTCTGATGCATTTGAGATCAAGGGATTTTTTTTATTGATCTGCAAAGTAATCACTTCCAGAACAAAGGCCATTCCAATGTCTTTTTGAGGTTCTGGTTGCTCTGCTGAAATGTGGTATTACCTACTGTAAAATCTAACAGAAATCTAAGTTCTGTTTGAAGCAAGACAGAGGTTAACTGCTTGGATCAGATAGCTTCTGTAATATTCCTATACTGGTTTTCTACCATCTTTTTTCTACCATCTTTTTCTATTGTCTTTTTCCTAGTACTAGGGAAACATCAGCATGAAATGCCATACTGGATCCTACTAAATCCTAACCGCAGGTAGTTTACCTTATATTTTAGAAAGCAGAATGCATCCTAGCCTAAGATTTACTTCTGCGAGAACAAATATTTAAGTTATGAGAGCTTTCTGCTACTAATTGGAACTCTAAATAATTTAGCAGACTTTTCAGAAGGTGGCTTGCTCTGGGAAGAGACTGCGACTCGGTCTCCAGCTTGATTTTAGCCAAATATTTTGGAATTCAGTTTCACAGTCAAGTGGTTCTCAAAGCTTTTGGGTTTATCATTCTCACCTTTTGAGGAAGCTTTCATTATTTTGCATTCTCTAAGTTGAATATGAATAAACATATTCAAGAAATGGGAAAGCTGCCGAAGAGTACAAGAAAACGCAGCTCATTTCTAATATCTTTAAACATCTAGGGCAAGAATGCCTAGAACTTTTGATGGTATTATTGGGCCTGTGGTTGAGATCTTGAGCTGCAGTATTGAATTTGGAAGCTGTCTGCCTTTTGGAACTCATGTCATCATAGAATCATAGAATTACTCAGGTTGGAAGGGACCTCAAGGATCATCAAGTCCAACCACAGCCTAACCATAGTACCCTAACTCTAACAACCCTCTGCTAAATCACATCTCCAAGCACCACATCCAAACAGCTCTTAAACACATCCAGGGACGGTGACTAAACCACCTCCCTGGGGAGCCTATTCCAACGTTTAACCAATACATGAGGATGATTTATCTTGCCCCAGTTTTAAAGGCTAGAGGGGAAAAGAAAGCATCTGTGAATTTTACATCTCTGCACTGAAGTTGTAACAGTAAACGGTGCTTTTGGAAATGAAAGAAACTCTTTAGAAGGGGTTGCATTTTTATTTTTTTTTTTCTGTTGGTGGTGTTTGTTTTTCTTTAATTTCTTTCTGTAGAAGAAGAGCAACTGTCAGCTTCTGCTTCCACATGCTGAAGCTGTTCTTTGATTTAAGGCATTGGCAGTGTGCAGTTGTTTTTGCTTCATAGTAGGTATCCTACATTGTGAAAGCAGCATACTTCTTTCACTTCAAATATTGTGAGAATGTAAGGATTTTCATATTGTTACTCTTTTATGAATTGTAATGATAATGTATGTACCAATATAGTCTCTGAAACACTTTTGCACTTGTACAGCTGCATCTGTACTAAGGTTTATAGCCATCAGGTATTTTAAGAAAAGGCAAAACAAAATTGTATCCTTTATGAAGTAGTCCAGTAGAACTGTTAAGTGCAGCTCAGCCATTCTGTTGTGCCTCCGTTGTAGACCAGTATATATCAAGATGCAAGTTCATCTTGCTACATTACTACTTCATGTCCTTTTGAGCGAGTATAAAGTAACTTCTCCACTTTCTGTGCACGCTCATAAACATCCTGATTGTAAGATGTGTGACTCTTCATCTGTTTCAGAGTTAAATATATTTGGGTTTTCTGAGAATCTCTTTTGCTCCACGCACAAATTCTTGTAAGATTGTTATTTTCAAGGTTATATTTAGCTTAAGAGTTATTTCTTTTCTCCCTTCCCCCCAATTACAGTAACATCCTCTCCAATTGTGAATCTGGTACCACAGTACTTCATTGATTTCTGTCCTCTGATAGTTTGTCCTTGTATGTGGTTTTGCTCAGCATGAAGTCTGTGTCTTTGAAGCTGATGAATTCTTCATGGAGGCCAGATGCACAGAGTTGTTCACAAGGCTGGGAGGTGTGATGGTGAGGGAAGGGGGTCACGATAGGCAATGCAAATATTCTGCAGCAGGCTTTTGCATTAATTCTACTGATCTGAAATGTATTAGTATCTCCTGCTGAAATGTGGTATTAACATTTTTGCTTTGTGCAAATGAATGATTGGATTGTCTGACATTTGAAAATTCCTATTTATTACTGCTCTCAAGTTTGCAAGCTGCTGTTTTACTAGAGTATGTGGATGGATGTATTCTGTTTGTATTTCTAATGGAGTATTTCGTCCTAATGGATAAAATTCTATGCAAAAAACAGCTTTAATCTTTAACACAAGATCTAAGCTGTGCTTGGCTTCTTTTTTCTTCTATCAAGGTAGATGTCTGCATGACCTTAAAAAAAAAAAAAGAAAAAAAAAAGGAAGAAAAAAAAAAAGCCTTATCTCATAAAGAGTATAAATGCCTTTAGTCACATTACAAGGGAAAATGGTTCTGTTTCCTTGATCGTACTCAACACAACATCTTTGAAATTAATCTTGAGAAGTTCTCTGATTGATCTGGCTTTTTCTAGGTCACTGAGCTATATTTCCAAAGTGTTTATACAATCTATTGGAATCAATAAACAATTTAAACTGATGTAACTGCAGAATGTTTGCAAGTCCCAGGGAAAATTGAAAGTATGACAAAGAATACAGCTATAGAAGTTTATTTTGTTTATCAGGACAAACAGTCATCGAAGTGAAATGACTTTCCTTTCAGTGTTGCAGTACAATACTGACACCTTAATCACATAAATAAGTAACCAGTCTTTTTAGAAACACGCTATTAGTCATGTTAGGCAAATGGAATCTTGTTGTTTATGGCTTAAGAAGCTGTGCTCTAATGCCTGTTTTTAAAACGTTTCCGGAAGGAGAGTTACCATATCATAAAAAGGTTTCACTTCAGATTATGGGTATGTAATGGGATTACATTTTAAGGCAGGAATTTATTTTAGTTTGCATTTTGGTGGATGTAAATATTAACGTTATGATTTTAAATATAGTTTAGACTCAACATTTATTACTAAAATTAGACAATGATAATACTAGCAAAACTAATTAAAATAAGCTGATACTGCTTTTAATCATACTTAAGGTTTTGATTCTATTTTTCCCTTGATAAATTAAGTTTGGGATGTATGTGAGTGGCCAACATTTCTTATACCACAGCGCACACTAGTGGATTGATCAATGAAATCACCTGGAGAAGGAAATCTAATAGTTCTTGATTTAAGTAATTGGATTTTCTTCTTGCAGACGTAGCCAGATATTTTCTAAGTGAATATAGTAGCAAACTGTGTTTTCTTTTTTCAAAAGTAAATGCACATATCTCCAAGGATATTTGTAAATTTGAGATTAATAACAATGATGTGAAATCTTACATAGGAATTTCATAAAATTTATTTCCCCAAGGTAATCTGTTCCAACTTCTCGCTGCCAGCAACCTGGATTTGGAAGAACAGCAGCTACTGTATAAATACGAAGGAAATGCCATGACTTCATGACTCTAGCTTTTATTTCTTAAATGGAAAAGACTCACTGCATCTAGAATGCAGATTTTTAAACGTGCGCTTTGGATGATCTATAATATTGGTGTTTGTAAGGGCTAATTGCAAGCCAGGAGATGTTTTCAAGAGCTTTTTAACTCCTGCATGATCTGATTCATTCAAAGTAATGTGCTTTAGCACGACTACAGGGTTAGGGTTTTGTTATGTTGCTAGTGATACAGCACACACCTTATAATGCTGTCCATCAAACTGAGTTTGACTGGGTTAAGGAAGTGAATGTTCCTGCCTGCCTAAATGACTTAGACCTCTATTTTCTTTAAAGGTAACACTTTCTTAACAAAATTCAAACATACTACTTTGCTTTCTTTTAAGAAAAATTATGTGAGGACTCTTAATGCAACAGATCCTTGCATTCTGTATGTAATTGAACTATATGGATTTGCCATACGTGCTGTTGGATTTGAAATTAATTGAAAATGTTTAGGATGCTAATATGGATGTTCTTACAGCCGGCTCTGTGAAAACCCTTGCCTGTAATGAACCAAAGATAAACAATGTTGGATGTTATTAGAAATACAGAAAATATGTCCCCCCTATAAACTATATGATTCATCCTCACAGTGTTGTGCCATTTATTGGCACCCTTTCTTGGAGAAAAATAGAAGTGTTCAGAGATGGGTGATTTGATTTAAGGAAACTCATAAATGGGTTGAAAATATTGGGGCTGTTTAGAATAGAGAGATTTGGAGAGGCAAACAATAACTGAGTCCGTGTTAATTATACACGGGACAATAAAACAAGCAAAAGCAGAGAACTGTTCACTTTTTTTCTTGTATTGCTGTATAATAACAGAGGATATGAGAAGTGGACAGAAAGGCTCATAGCCCCAGTCCAGCTGATCTACAGCTGACTGCTTGGCTGTTGAACCATATTCATATTTAGCACGAGTTTTTGTTTTATTTTCTTGGCACAAGTCAGGTTCTTGGATGTTAGGAAACATTGAAATGTAGATGCACTGTCCTGGTTTGGCACCCTGTTTCTATTTGCTCTGATGATGTTTTTACTTACACGGTCTCCTAACTCATTTTTCCCCAGTTAATTCATTCTTAGTGTTTTCTCGTTTGTTTGTTTGGTTGGTTTTAATACATATTTGAGTGTACTAAAGTCTGAAGGTTGGAGTGTAAATGACCCTATTCTTAAAATCTTGATCTCTTGATCATCCTCTAATAGTCTGAGAATAATTTGTGAAATTTCTGCCAACTTGCTGAGAAGGATGAGAACCTTATTTTTTCTTTCTTGAATAAACTGGGGAAGAAAAGTTCTGCAAAACATAAAAGAAGATCCAAAAGTGACTGGGTTTTAAGTTGCCCATATTAAGCAAACTATTTTTATTTCTGATGTTTAAAAAAAAAAAAAAAAACACACAAAACAACTTAAGATGTAGTTCCATCCTATGAAATCAAGATTGTGAATTTGCCTTTTTTGAACTCTGTGGGCTTTCCTATTTGCATTGGGGTTATCTTTCTGTTGATTTCATCCAGTGGAAAGAATTTCATGTGCGTAATATTTGCTTTAAAAAGAAAAAAATGAAACCTGATCACTGGGAATAGCATAACTGTATAGCTTTTCTCTTCTGTAGGGACAAACAGACGTTGCAGAAATATTACTTGTTACAAAATCATCAACATTTTCTGTGCTTTGTATCCTGTGCTGGAATTGTAGATGCATGTTGTTTATGCAGTGCTTCAAAATGTTTATTTCCTTGTACTCCAGAGGAAAAAAAGAATCAAATCTAAACACTGCATACATTCCAAATAGAAGGAAGCTATGCATGCTTTGTAATTTTTAGTAAATAAAATAAAAATCGGACGGAAAAGTATGTTAGAGCTTTTCAACTTGCAAATATTTTTTCTTTTTGTGTTGTTTTTTTTTTTTTCCTCTTGCAGATTTAACTGTGGTTGGCCTCCACCAGCAAATGGAGATGAAATCCATAAAAGAGTGAAAAATATTTTAAGGACACACAGTGCTAGACAGCGCCTGGTGTTTGTAAGTTTGCATACTAAGTCCTTCTTTCCAAGATGACTGAGGAAGACAATTAATTGTGCTTTTACTCTTGAATTTATTATGATGTCTTTTGAGGCACACGTGATTTAGAAATTTGAATTTAATAAGTAAGCTGAACTCTTTCTCACTGTTTTCAGTAGCCTCCTTGTGTGAAGCTCTTGTGGACAGGTGGCAACCTCATAAGGGTATAGAAGACAATTAAATTTTCTTTATATCTGATTCCTCTGCTTTCACTGTAAGCAAAAAATGTTAGTGATCTATTATAGAACACCGTGGCTTAACATGTTGTGCATCTGCACATAAACAGCTGCTGGCGTCCAGCTGTTTGTAGAGCTAATATTATTCTCCAGTTGTGTGTGGATTTTTTTTTCCCTCCCTTTAATTAGCTGGCTCTAAATGAAATCTAATGATATTAAGCCTGGGATCAGAATATTTTGTCCTTGAGTCTGATGGAATTTTGAAGTCTGATTTTAGACAGTCATTTTTTGCCACTTTGCAATTTTGAGAAACCCACTCATGGCACAGGACCTCTTTCAGCAAAGTATTTGTAAAATATTGTTCATCTGCAGAGAACTTAGGGGTCTTAAGTCTGAGATGAGGTAAAGGAAAGGTAAAAGGATATAAGGGTGAGAGTAGGTAGAATAGAGATAAGGAGCTCTGAAATTATTTTTTTTTGTCTGACAATCTGCCTCACTGATGTTATTGATTGGTTCAAAGAGATGAACCTCTCAAAGTGGGGAAAGATCTCTTTTTTTTTTTTTTTTTTTTTTTGCTTCAGCTTTCTTAGAAAAAGGAGTGTTGACAGATGCTGAAGTTTTAGGCTACTGTTGTCCCCAGCTGTCCACCTCATCCCTCTGCCAGAGTTTACTGTGTCTGTGGGAGGCATGATAAAAAATGGGAGAGCCTTGGTCTCCCCACCTCACATTTCAATGAAGAGAAAGTAAGTGTACCAATAGTGCTCTGCTGACTGAGATGCAGTAACTACCATTTACTCCTGGCAGAGGGCTGGGGCAAAAAAAAAAAAAAAATGAGGTTGTTGTCTTAATTTGCTGCTGCAGAACATCTGCCTTGGCTCTGAAGTCTTGATTTATTTACTTATTTCCCCAGCTGTAGCCATCGTGGGCAGCGACTTGTGTTGCTTGTGTACTGTCTCAATCTGATAATTTTCTCATTTCTGGTCAATCTTTATTTACAGTTTAGTTGATGCACTTTTTGTTTTCAACCATGAAAAAGATTTTTCTTATGCAAGCTAAGGTTGTTTGATCCAGTTTGTGTTGTACCTTCTTCAGTTCATATCCAAAAATGATGATATTGTGAGCTGACAGAAATCTAGACTGTGCTGTTATGCAGTGGATGGCTGAGGTAAACGGGTCATCTTGAAAGTGAGGGCTTAGCAGAGGAAGTGTAGGGAAACATTTAGATGTACTGAGGAACGTGGTTTAGTGGGGAAATACTGGTGGAAGGTGGATGGTTGGACTTGGATGATCTTAAATGTCTTTTCCAACCTTGATGATTTTATGTACTTGCAATGGGGTGAGTGGATTTCTGGCTCCAGTTTGGGTGCTCTTCCAAACTTTGAAAGGTTAACAAATCTCTCTTACTCTGTTTTATTCCGAAGAATGTAATCCTAAACAACCATTCCCAGAAGCTTCCATCTGTGTTTTCCAAAATTTTGTTTCCATAGCGTTCTGTAAAAATAGTGTGACTGAAGCTCTGCTGCAGGTTCCTTAGGGTGTCTGCTGTAGCTTTCCACTGTGACATTCTGGCAGTATCATAATATTTCTTCTTCTTTTTTTTTTTTTCTTTCCAGTACATAGTTTGCCTCTGGCAAATGCTGAAGAGTTTTATTTACTACTGTACCCCACTCTCTATTCAGTACTGTGTAGCCTGTGACTGTTGAAAGAAGAGTTTTCCTGTTTACAAACATGCTTATTACCTGTATTGCAATGCAATAAATTGTTAGATTTTTCCACATCCACACTCCTGCCATTCAGCTTGTTCTATATCTTCTTGCTGTCTACTACTGTATTTATTTACTGTCTTTTCTCCCAGGCTTGTGTTACCGACAAGTTTGATTATTTCAACTTCACAATCTTGTTTTCAAGTTTATTTCTTATGTAGTGTGAAAGGTAATTTTGTTTACTAATCTTTGCATCAATTAGCTTATGCTACAAACATCACTGAATGCCTTCTCTTCAGTAGCATCTCTGCCTTTCAGAGGAGAGTGAACGTGGTTGTGTATTTGTATGGATGAAATTTCTCCCACCCTACCTCAGGAGGGCAGCTAGCTTATTTCAAAAGAGATATCCTGTCTCATACATACCTGAGAAGGGTAAATAAGCATTTAAGCATGTTCTCTGCCTTGTGTATGGAATGGGAAATACGCAGATGTGTAGAATACTTCTGTCTGTTAAAATGCATTACATGAATAATGGTAGCTTAGTGGCAAAGCTGTTAACAGTAAGTTTTTTGTTCTTTCTCCCATCTTTTACAAGAAACAAAAGTAAAGCAGTTAGCAGTAGGTTTCATAGCATTTAACCCACATGCTTTTGGGTTATTGAAGCTTATGCTGTTTGCATGGTTCTTTAGATCTACAATGTCTAGAAATTTTTTCCAGTTTATTACCTGAGAATTATTAACTGAGTTGTGCTGAACTTAATTAAAAGTGTTCATAAATAGCATTTGGCTCATTACACTTTGTCTCTTTTTCCCCCCAAGAAATGTAAGCACTTTAATAGTTTTCTAAGTGGAAAGAAAGTATTTTTGAAATGAGATCATTGTAATCAGAAACCAAGGTAATGAGAATTTGATTTCTGGGTTTTTGTGGTTGGTTTTTTTTTTTTTTTTTAGGATGAAAGTAACTCATCAAATGGAAACTTGACTAAGACGAGACAATCTTCACATAAAGCACACTTATCCTTAAGTGATCTGCAGAGCAGGTATGGAGTTGAACCATCATTATATTGCCCCTTAAATAATAAAAAAAATTCTCTTCCTATTTTGAACTGTGTTATATTAGATTTACCAAGGTTTTTTGTCTAAAACAAAAATACACTTAAGTATCATTATACCATTCATTCTGTTTGGCTTTGTGTCAGTATAATCTTCATTAAATTCTGATTTTTGTTACTGGATTTGGTCATAAAAATGATCCATGGGCAGAAGCTGTTGGATTTTATCAGTGGCTGAGTAAATAACTGTAACTTAAAAAAAATAGCTGTTTGGTTATCTTTTCTTAAAGTTACAGGAGTGCAAAAGTAATTTTAAGGTTCCTTTACTAATAAGGCTTGTGGATAATTTATTTGTTTTTTTTTTTTCCAAAACAAATGCTTGGAAAAGAGGAGCATCTTAAAAAATGGTGCAAATACATAAGATGTGGTCTAGTGATTCAGTGTGTCGTATTTCAGAAGACATTTTGAACACCTTGCTTCTATAGGTTAATTGTTGTGTTGCCCTCATATTTATAATTAGGTTTTCTTTTGAAAATATTACTTAAAAGGCACCAGTTAATTTGTTGGGTTTTTTGTCCAGTTCTGTAGTCTGAGTTCTCAGTACTGATAATATCTATGTATGTGTGTGGTATTTTGTATAACTGTTTGTGTACTTGCTGAAGGAAAGGTATGAAGTAATGCAGAGCACTTTTAGGGTTGTGTGGATTCTATTTTTCTTTATGACAAAACTCCTAGAACTATGGTGCTGAATTTGAGAGAGCTTGACACTTGAGGGGGGAAAAAAAGAGGCTTTACTTTGCTAATTAAATATAGTGCCAATTTTTTAACATAGGCTTCCCAAGTCACCTCTGTATATGAAAAGGAGAGTTAGTTCAGTGTTCAGCTAGTAGTGAACTTTGACTTATGATAAGTATGCTTTAATAAGTTCATTCACTTATTGGATTTCTAATTCCTGTAATTTACAGCTTTTTCCATGGAAGGGATCTAGTTAGTCTTGGATTTTCACGTGGATGTGGAGCTGCTGCAGAAGTTGTTAGTATTTCTGTACCTGAGCTCACTCTTGTATTCTGCGTGTAGCCTTTTTGCCTCCTTATCCTTTGTGCAGAGAGATGCTGCAATTAAATTGTGTAGGATGTGTTTCTGAGAGAGAAAGTGCAAGTTTTTGTTCTGAGGCAGCTTTGGGAGTTTGAGATTGATGCTGAGACTGCAGACTATGAAACAAAAGAAGAAACAAATCCTAATACTAGAGAATCAAGAAGTGATGGGTTATGAAATGTGGCAGTCAGCTTGGGAAAAGACCATTCCTTGGGTTTAGAGGCCAGCAGCACTAATCCTATTCAGTGAAGGGCGAGACATAAAAGGACTCGAGGACAGTCTGATTGCTGAGCGTTCACCTCAGTGCTCATAAACAGGATACAAGGACGGAGACAGAGTTCACAGAAGGACATGGTTCTGTCAACCAAACCTTGGCAGTAAAGCAGGTGATTCAGAACCGCTGGGAGTAAGGAAGAGGTCCATGTTTTGTGAAATATTTAGTATATGATTCACTCAGAAAAGAACTTCTGGGACTCTTAAAGGAGATGTATGATGGAACAAAAGCATCTGACAGGTATTTCAGAGCAGGGAGTTGCGTGCAGAAATCCTGCTGTTAATATGATTTGTGAGTGTAATTCCCAGATTGTTTAGCTCAGGTTGTCAGTTCGTTTCCAGTCAAGACAGAGGAGGGACTCTTCTCTAGGTTGGCTCTGTGTCCACACCAGTGCTAAGCATCTGGTGTGCAAGGTCTAAAACAAAGCTAAAGCATGCATGCTTTCAATTCTTTGTCAGAAGCAGAATAAGGAGTTTGTGGAAGTTGCTGTTGTTTTTAGAGACTTTCTCTTACTGGAGCTAAATTGGTTGTTTTTTGAGTGTCTCTCTGTAGATTAAGCTTTCAGTAGATGAAAATGAAAGTACAAAGCTGACTACAGGAAATGGGCTCCAAGGAAAATGATGCTAGAGCTGTTTATTGTATATTTGCAAATTCTGTCCTTATTTGTTGGTTGAGAATTCTGTGTTGGAACTGAGGTGACCCAGACTGGGGAAAGGAAAGGGTAAAAGTTCAATCGTTGATGGGTGCCCAAAGCATTGACTTGTCTATATTTAACGTAGGCCAATATAACTTTTCTATTGATTTTACCGTTTGGTAGGTTGGTTTCATTGCTTCCAAACAGTAGTGAGCAGATCACCCTCTCCAGGATGATGAGTAGGTTTAAATTTTCCTCATGCTGTTGGCTGACTTAAAATGTTCAGGCTTTATCTGCAAAAGTGAGAAGCTGACCTTTCCTCCTCCTTTAATATTGCAGGCTTATATAAATCTTTTTAAATGAGGTATGAGTTGATATCAGCATAATACTACTTTTGTTTTCTGTGGATGAATAGAAGCTTAGATATGTGAGTTTAAAAAAAAAAAAACTCATACTACTGATCTTTCTCTTGGCTCACATTTTCCTTTCTTAAATTGAAAACCTTATGATTTAATATAGCTATCTACAGGTATTTGTGAGTCCTGTGACACGAGCCCTCTTCCAATTCTATCCTATATGCTTACTGGTGCAAACTTGAGTGCAAAGTTTTGAGGATTGGCTTGACAATAGTAGATCAAGAAATTATGTGTATATAACAGTCTAAAACTTCCCTGTGAGATGTAAGCCATTTCCCAAATGAGAATGGTCACCACAAGCTTCACGCTTCCCATTTCTTTTCCTAGAGCGAGAACCTTACTGAAAGGCTGAAGGTAACTCAGTCCTAATTTTTAAGTGTCATAAGTGCCTAAATATCTTAGCATATGTGACAAATGTCACCTCAGTAGTTATTTTTCTGCTGATTTTTCATCTATTTATTTCATGCTGTATTACAGGAAAATAGCTTACTTCATTATATACCATGATCCTTTGTTTTGAGAGTCTCAAGAGAAGGTACACAGTCATGAAGTTTAGATATACATGCTTTGGATCTGTCAATGTTTTGTAATGATTTTCAGAGAATAAATTTTATTTTGTAGATAAGGGAAATAATTTCTCAAAGTAAACGGACTGCATTTGGTATTGAAATGGTGACAAATAAGATGGGGTGGGAAAGGGAGCGCTTGATTGCCATTATGTCATAATGTGTTTGGTAGAATACTTAATCCAAGATGCTTCCGATAGAGCACTTTACTGCTGCAGCCACAGTAATTTAATATACCCCTGATAGATTGTCTTCATATTGAAATAGCTGCTTGTAGTTACATTTTGACCTTCAAAGGACCCAGACATCCAACTGTGTTGCTCTTGCATGGGCTCAGTGCCTAGTCACACTGCCTATCAAAATACAGCATAATGACTTCATGCTCTTTGAGAATTAATTCCTTCTTTTTGGAAAGGATTATCAAATGCACATGGTCAGGTAAGGGAGATTTTGTGTGAATGAATAATGTGGGGTGGGCTCCCATTTCTGATGAGTAGTTGCAGTGCAGATTTTGTTTCTATTTGTGAAAGGTAATCTGTGGTTAGCAGCTTCGTACTTGGATTTCTGTTGGTTTGCACTTCTGATTCCTTTCATTTATCTCATTTGATCATTATTTCTTATCTTTTTTTCTGTTGACAGTTCACCAGTGCAGCAGAACATCGCTGTTCACTTGGATAATGGTGAATTCTGGTCTAACCGTGCAGCTGTATACAAAGGGAAACCTCACAGAGCAATCTTTGAAGACAGTCTTGGGAAAATATATAGAAACATGTACCAAAAAGCTTCTGGCACTATTTCAGACCAAAAAGCACACTCCTGATGGCAATTCAGCTGGAAATGCACAGTACACAGTGTTGATATTTCTTAGCAAAACTTTTTTTAAGTGACAAATATTTGTACTCTATTTTTAAGATGTAATTATGGCTGGGCAGGATTTGGGAGAAATGGAGTTTTGGTCTGGGTTGCCAAATGAATGCTATTAGCACCCTCCCCCCCTCACCACCACAACACCTCTGCTCCAAATTTAAAAAAAAAAAAAAAAAAAAAAAAAACTAACAAAAAAGAGCCAAAAAAAGCCCTAAGTCCATCCACAGTTGATGAGAGTGATGTTGCTCCTTTGAGACTTTCTGAAGATAGCCATTTTAAAGACTAATATGTCTGCTGGAGGTGCCTGCCTGACATAGGTCGGGTTTCAGCTGCAGTCAATTATGATTTAAATAATTAAATCTATGTAGTAACAGAAGAAGCAATAAGTCCTAGTTTTCAGTGAGGGTATCTAAAGGGGAGGGTAAGTGTGATGGTTGATATAAATGGTTTGCTCTGGGAAAGAGAGAATTTGAATTGTTTTCTAGAAAATTAGCTTTGGGTTGTTTTTGAGAAGGGCGGAAAGATGACTTCAATAGTGACCTACAGGCATGCTTTCAATGAGATTTCAAGCACCTTTAGTCACAAATTTTCAAATAATGTCAAATTTTAGAAGAAACCTACCCAGATCAGCAGTCTTTGTATTAGAAGAAAAGCTTTCGTTGTGTACCCTGTGTGTTTTCAGGCTTTCTTGAATGCAGTCCTGACATTTGCAAATATCATTGTAGTTTTTAAAAATACAAATGGGAAAGGAGTGGGGAGGGGGAAAGACTGGAGCAAGATAGTCAGCAAGCTCATGTATCCAGTACAGGCCTTCTGAAGTGCCTGCATCACAATCCCACCTAATTTGGAGCCTGTCCTTGCCAGCCTGCTGGGATCCTGTTGGCAGAAATCGCATCCTTTCTGCTAAAGGCCACCAAATGTTCATCAGCGGTTCAATGCTATCCCGAGGGATGGAACCTTTTCAGCCTTGCATTGAACAGATCCCACATTAGCAAGCCAGGGCAAGTTGCCCATCTATTGAAAAGCCGAATGCTTTAAAAGGGCAAGAGTGTCCATCTCCTGCTTCCTTTTAGAGTGGGGAGGGGGGGAACACGTGCATATTCTGTTTCCTTTCCTAACTAAGTGAACAGAGTCAGTTATGCCGATGCCATTTTTACCTGTTATGATTGGATAAAAGATAAAGCTTGCAGTACAGATGGCAGAACATACGACTGTTACCTGCCAGCATGCCTAGATAAACAAAAAGTTGGTCTACTTTAATGCTGAGACAACGTAATTGATTTGAGAAATCAGTTGGTAAGCAATTATGCTGGTAGGAAAGCATGCTGAAAGGTTGTGTGCTTCTGCTTCAGGAAAGGGGACTCTCAGAGGAAGTGTCTCCCATACAGACGTTTCTATTCCTTGTAACAGTTAAGCAAGTTGAAGTGGATTAACACTGATCACTTCCTGTCCCTGCTGCCATTTAACACACTAGTGCTTTCAAAGGGTATTAGCTGCACAGCCTTACTCTTTGGATAACTGTTGAGGCACTCTGTGAAGAAGTAGTATGGTTTTTTGGGTTTTTGTTTTTGGGTTGTTTTTTTTTGCAGATGTGAAAAAGAAAATCTTACCTGAGCCATGCCACTGAAGACATGGTGGCCAAGGAGTATTGTGTTACCAGTACTTGGTATTTTGTCATTAGTCCCATGACCCCAGGTTAGTTCAGAAAGGTATCTTGCTGCTCCTGGAAAATAAGCTCAAGGCACAAGCAGGGGATGAGAGAGTTCGGAGGCCACTATGAAAATTCTGGGTAAGATTTTGGAGAGATCCAGAGGATGTAACAGAATAATCACAGCATATGGTAAAATGACAACTTTTGATTTTTCATCATGGACTAAAACTAGATGGGAGAAATCGGAAGTGTCACGTACTGAATTCTGACCAGTATGAACATTCTCACTGAAGCCTTTGTATGCAGCATAACAAGTGAAGCAGATAGGCTCTGAGTGTCACTGGCCCTGCTCCAGCTGCAGGGAGAGATGGTGTGTACGTCTTTCTGCATCAGCTGCTGCAGGATATGTTTCTCTCTTGGGTCAGAGTCATTCCACAGCTTATATGCTGTGATACTGCACAGTTCTCTTCCAAGCACTGTGCTGGAAATCCAGTTGGGTTAATGGAAAGCTATTCTATGAAATGTGACTTAAAACCCAAAGTACTCTATCTGTCCATAAAATCTGCAAGCCACTTGTTTTTTAAAAGCTTTTGGCCCCTTCCCTGTTTGTTCAGCTAACCCTCCAATTAATATGCATACAGCTCAAGTGCACTGAGCACTGCTGCTCCTTTGCTACTGCAGCATGCGATAAGTATAGGTTCAGGCAACGAACCAACATAGTAATAAACTGTAATTGTTTAGTGCACCTTGCCTTCTAATACAATTTAAATCCCTTCTATCAAATGCAAATTTCTAGGTTCCTGAGTGGAGCTTTAAATAGCATTTTCTATGCTCATTCCTTATCTTTTGCCATCCACAAAGTGGTCTGTTAGTGACATTGGGATGGCATCGTTCCACCTCCATCATTTTACCTCCTAAAGGAAAGCTGCCTACTCAAATCTAGAAATAATGGGGTAGATTAAGAGAGAATTAGTGTGGTTTTTTTTGTACAGTCTATCTCTCTCTCTTGCCCTCCCTGAGCTATTATAACCCATGTGTATTATCACCAAATGTTTTTCAGCATCCAGTATTGCTTGCAGTATGCAGTCTAATCAGTGTAATATTTTAATCACTTTCATTTTAATAAATCAGAACCAACTTCCAGCATGCTCCCTTTCCTACAAAGAACTTGATATAGCTTAGGACCCTGGGATGGCTCACTAGGCATATATTTGTCTATTTATTGGGCAGAATGCCAAATCCTTTGCTGAGTAGCAGTTGCTTTGGAAATCACTTAGTCGTTGACCTGTTGTGGCTTAAATGCAAAAAATATCTGACTTATTAATGATTTGCCTTATCAAAGTTTTCAACAAGAAGCAGGGAAGCTGAAGTTGATCTGCTGGGGGCAGGAGGCAAAGGGGTGGATGGAGTAAGGAACAGCCTTATGAGATAAATGGGTGGCGTGTTTGAATGACAGATCTGAAGTGGCTTTGAAGATGAGGGCTGTTATTTAGATTGTGCATCGTGTTTGAACTTTACTGTTACTTAGTAGGTTGCCAAAATGGAAAGAAATCTACCTATTGGTGTTGGGAACCTATTTATGGGGATAAGATAACAGAAGTTTTAGCTCTGCTCAGTATTAAATAGTCTGTGCTAAATTCCCTTTCGCTATTACCTCAGCTGTAAAATAGGAAGTTTGTGCTCTATTGAAGCTTAATTAAATGACTGTAAAGTGTTTTGGGATCCTGAAGTGAATGTTACTGAAATTTTCTTGTGGAAGCCTGGCTGAAAATTCCCATCTCATCTCCAAGTTACTAAAAAGACCTTATTCAAATGTTCCCAGATTTATTATGTTTTAATAAGGCAAGTATTAAGCAAGTCTTAAACTTATCAAGGTAGAAACCTTACACATTCATAAGACTATTGAAAAAGACAATGCTTTATCACAGATCTTTACTACAGATCTTCTCACAATGGGCATTTTATGCAGTTTATGTCTCTTGGATGATCTGGGTTCATCGTACTCGTACTTCAAGGTATGCTAACCAGCACTGCTAACATCTATCACTTTGTTTTCATCCCTTCCCCAAGAAGTAAGGGGGTGCAGTGGTGCGTGCAACTTGGCAAAGGGAAAGGTTATATGGTGTTCAGGGATAGCCTATTATATAGTGCTGATCTTCCTGATTTTTAAACTTAAAAGTGTTTTCTGGAACACTGAACTATGCAGCAAAATTCTTAGCTTTTCAGTAGTGGCTACTTAATTGTATGAATCTTGTAATGTGGAATCTCTGGGTCATAGAAAACCTAACCATTAAGCTAATTACTTTGCTATTACAGAGTGATTGTTATCAGGATGCTGACAACGTATCAAGAGATCTTTTAGGGGGCAAGAAATTTGAAGAAACTTTTAAATTGGTGGAAATTCTTCACTGCTTGACTGCAGTGAAAACAATTGATTCTAGAAGACAACAGCATTTCTGTGAAGTAGCTCATATTAATGAGCTACTTCAGTGACAAAAATGGTTTTGGTGATGGTCTCCAGGAGCAGCGGAGAGCTGGTCTTTGCCCAGTTCCTTTGAATGTCTGTAAATTAGTGTTGTGGGAAGTGATCAAGAGCATCTAATAGGGAATATTAAGCACAAACCTGAATGTTGTTCATGATTTCTGCTGCTTGCCCACGGAATTGAAGCACCATCAACCAAAACCCTTAAAAAGTGGTGGCTGTAGTTCTTTCTGTTAACAATGTTGGCTTCCCACAGACATGTGATTTGTTCCTTGTGTTTGTCTTCAGAGAGAAATTCTCTGAAGTGCAGTGATAATTTGTCTGTTTGACAGCATGGAGGAACTGCAATCCTTCTCCTTTCTTAATCAATGTGGAGACTGCACTTTGTGTTTGTTTCTATGCAGCTCTAGATGATTGCTTCTGACAGAGAACTCTTTACAGGTGGGGTCTGAGCTGCCTTATCTCCTCAGGGGAAGGTGTTTGCTGTTACTAAACAAGGTCCCCTTTGGTTCATATGGATTTCCTCTTCCTTATGAAAACTTATTTGGTCAAACATTGGTGTGATGGCATGGAACCACTGTGATTGGATGGGGCAGGGATGGGATTTGGGAGCGCTTTGGGAAAAGGCTCTCTGTGCTTTCTGCACTTGTCTACAAAACAACTGTGAAACCCATAAATAGATGTTGAAGTAACGAAAGCAGCACTCACACTGCTGAATTCTAACACAGATGTATTTATATTGTTGCACTGACTTGAATTTCTGTTTGGATGTTGCGCCGATGGCGTTGTTACTATGACTGCAGTTGAATGAAGTGTCCCATTGAGCACTCCACCAGTGAACATTTGCTGAGAGGTTGCTTTCCCCGTCTGCCTTGTTTTCACCACAACCATCTACTGTTTACATACATTTTAGCCTCTGTGCCATTTTTTGAAGGCTTTATTTGTCTCATTTACGTTTTTGGTTCGGATAATACTTAAATATGAAATCCATCTGTGAAGCATATTGTATACTCACGTTGAGGGGTAAAACCGGTTTTTAATTAAAATTTTATACAGCACTTGTATTTCACTTTGTCCTGTTTTATTATGAAACACTTCAATCTTCCTCCTAAAACACATATGTCTTGTGCGTTTCAAGATGTTCCTTGTTGCTCATGCAGAACTGCTTTCTGAGCTCTGTCAGCAGAGCGCCATATGTTCTGGGGTTCATTTTGCTTCTCTGGCGTCCGTGTAGGCAGCATATTGCATGTAAGGCAGCTAAGCTCTGCACCATTCTTGTCTTTGTAAACTTGTCAAGAGATGAAAAAAGCAGGGAGAAGAAAACACTGAATAATACTTGAGTGATTTGAATGATCAATAAGTTACGGCGACGCGGCCAATCAAAATTGAGGCTTCTTGTGTACTTGGGGATTTTTCTTAATGGTGGCTTATGCACGGCCTTTAAAGTGACACAGCCCTCAGTGCTCGCCTGTGTTACACCCAGAATGAGTGCTGGAGATTAAGATACAACGCGAGCCATTTGGCAGTGACAGGCATTGTAAGCTCTCTTAATTTTGCACTGATCTGTTAGTATTAAATTTAAACAAATGTGAGTAATAGCAGATGGGTACGTGAAGGGATTGTGCTCCTTGCTGTCTCTTGACTTTGGGGGAAATAACTCCAGCTTGTTTAGATGGCAGGTACTGAAAAGACAGAAATCCTGATGGTGTCCTTGTGGTTTTTTTTGTTGTTTTTTTTTCAGTTTGGGTTTTTTTTGTTGTTCTTTTTTTATGTCATTTTTCTTACCGATCTATTTCAGTTTCTTCTCTGCCCACTGTAAGCTAGCAGGTACCATCAGTCTTCAATGCAGCACCGGTATGTGGGAGCACAGCCCTGACTGTTTATTGATAGCAGTCATACGTTGTCAGATGCTGATCTTATCTGCCAAACGCTTTTCAGCATCGCTGCAGTGACTGTGACAGAGGGCCAAAGTAGTTCTGCAATTCCCTTCTTTAACTAGAGCTTGAAAAATCAAAAAGGAGGAAAAAAAAAAAAGAAAAAGAAAGGACCTCGCTAAGCAAGAAAAAGGAGTGTGTATTAAACCGTTCTCCTTTTGCTGAGGTCTGAGGCCAAGGGCTGGGGCTGCTGCCCGGGTGGCAGGAGAGCAAACCTGGTGGAAGTGACAGGCAGCTCCGCTCCTGGGACTCTTATTTACATATGTTTAAAACAAACAGAAAAGCTTCCTTTGTTCCCCAGGAAAATCTATTTGCTTGGCATTCAGCTCATGTATGAGCCGGAACTTCTTTCGTGGAAGATGTCGAAACAAAGCAGCTGACATTTCTGCTGTGATGTGCAGCTGAAGCTAAGATTTGATTTTTGAAATATGAAAGTAAACTGAAACTACCTCCAATTTAAAGGTGGTTTGTTTGGGTTCTTTTTAATGACCTTAAAAGTTTTGTGAAGTTTTTTCCCTTTCCCTCTGGGACTAGAAGAAATTATAACAGTAATCTTACTTAGAGCTGGAAGTCTACAGAGACAGTGGCTGTAGGTTAATGAAAAATTGACACTGCTACTTGCCTGTGCTTCCAGCAGAATGTTTTTCCTTCAAACTGATGTGAACTATTGCACTGCGTGAGTTGGTTATAAGCCTCACATATTAAATGGAATGCTTCTTTTGTGGAAGCTAGGGGAAGGAGTGAGGGCTGAATGTTTTGCACAGCATTCCTGTTTGAATGAACACAACAAAAAAGATGGGGTTCTTAAAATGGTGGCTGTGTTCATTCCCCCCAGGCCTAAAAGTAGAGCCTGCTTGCTTGCTTATTCTAAACCAGAAAGCAGCTGGAGGAATTGCCCCCATGATCGCCAAGTCAGTGCTGAGTACTGCTAGCCCAGCCTGCTAGTAGTCCCATAGAGCAGGAGCTGAGTGCTCCATGTGCCAATGGGACATCCTGGGGCTCCTGGGGCATTGTTCATGTGCCCTCTCCAGGGGCATTTCTGCCCTGTGCTTCTGGACAGCTTCTTTTCCAGAAACTATGCACACGAATGGCACAAACTTAGCAGCTCACACTGACTTGGTTCATACTCTGACATCTTAATATCTTTGCTCATTGTCCTTGGTGCGGTGATGCCATCTGGTCTTGCTTGGACAGCTTATCAGTAATACTGCGCTGCGTGATATTTCAGTTCTTGCTTCTGACATCTTGGGCTGCCTGAGCAGCACACTGCTACCTTGGTGCCAGCCTTTGACCAGATGGCACCTGCTGAAATAGCATCTCCCATCCCCTGTGATGGAGATGAATAGACAGAGGTGCTGGAAACTTAGAGACGGGGAGGGAAGGCATGATGTGGGATTTTTGGTCAGGAATTGAAGAGCTGCTGGTTGCCCTGCTGCACTTGAATGATTTGAAACCTTTAAGAGTCTCTGACGTGTGTCCAGTGCTTGGTGTACGTTCAGAGGCAGAATCATTTTCCAACTCCAGGAGTTTCAAAACTCATTGGGGAAGAAAAAATGCATGGCTTTGGGGGCTGAGGTGCACTTGGGAAATGGCAAATATTTTTCTCACATGTTAAAATTTTATTTAGACTTGCACAATATTGATGATTTTTTTTTTTAATTAAAAAGACTCAGGAAGACTTTGTTGTATAGTGATAAAGCGTTTGGTTAAACGCCAGCAGGTTTAACACGTGTGGTTGTGCTGCTCCCTGGAGATGCACAAATGCACGCTGAAAAATCCTCCTGCCAGTACATCAGCATTTTGAAACTGCTAAAGCTTAAGGTTAGCAGGGTTGTTCTCTTGTCTGGTGTCTAAAACATTGCTTCTGTCCCTGTATTTGGTGCGATAAGATGAATGCACTGAAGGTAAGAAGTTTGGCTTTTTATTGTGTGTTGAAGAAACGTTTCTTGACTACATAATCCAAAATTATTTTAAGCAATCTTCTCCCCACCCAGCAAGGAAAAGGAGTTATATGCTGGTGTTGGAAGTGCTGGCTGGTGGGAAATAGATACATGAGCGGTGGTATTTGTGGGATCCCATTGCCTAGGATGCCTCAGGCCAGCACTGGGAACTTGAGGAATGTCCCACGGTGGTGGGGGCTCCGCCAGAGCTGGGCTCTGAGTTGAGATTCGAAGAACAAATAAAACAGTGCAAAAGCAACTGTAACATTAAGCTTTTTTGTTATTACTTGCAGTAAAAGTAGGCAATATACGGTATATTCGTTGGCGTATAGTTATCATTTGTTTTGATTTTTTTCAAATATAAGAAAGGGAATAACCCTACCCAGGAGCAGAAAAAGCAAAAGAAAAGAAGCATGGCTATGTAAGCTCACAGGTGTGTTTGTTTTTGTAGTAGCAACCATGAGAGTCCTCCATACCTGCCCATGTCCCCTTCTCTCCCTCAGACCTCTGTAAGTTTTATCCCGATGAAGTTTCCTCTCAAAGGAATACAGGAGGGCAATGCTGCCTGCAGGGATCAGAGCTTGAGATCCTGGGTAGCACCACAAAACCCAGACGCAATTTCCAGCTGTGTTTCACCTGGGTACTGATGCCTGCATGCCCTGCTCCCTCTGGCCCAGAAAATGAGTGCAAGGAACCGGAGACAACGCAGCCCTGCTTGCTAACTTACTCTCCACCCTGTTAAAATGTATGTATGGCATTTCATTTTTTTCCTTTGTAATAAACTGTGCCTACTGTAGCATATATTCTTTTAAATAACATTTTAAAATATTTTCTGGTAAATTAAAGTGATGACACGTTTGTAGGGTTCATTGTTAATTTCATTTCCTTTGGCTCAGCCAGCCAGATAAAATGCAATGTTATTAATCTTTGTATAAAAGAAGATCCTTTGCTGAACAGTAATAAATGATCTTGATAGATTTGTCAGGAAAATGAATGATAATCATTTGCAGATAGACACAAGCCTAGTATGGAAGATTAATAAGAAAATATGTATTGGCATCGTTAATAACATCTGCTGCCAATGGACTTGTATATTGGTTACAGCCCTGAAAGCGATGTGTTCCCGTTAGGATATTGCAATCCATCAGCACAGTGAGGAGCTAGGCTGCCGTGTTCTGCGGTGATGACAGCCTGCTCCCAGGGGAGCACGGAGCTGCCGCTGCCTGACCATGGTTGTGGCATGGCCGGGCTCTGCCTCACCGTGCACGTCTCCTGGGGGTGGTGCTAGAAGTCTCCTGACCTCATGAATGTGCTCATTCTGTGCTGCTCAGGTGTGACCCACAGGGAAGTCACCAAGGCTGGAATGGAGGGGCTGGAGATGCAAAGGAAGCTCATGTGGGTGTAGGCAGAAGGAAGGAGCTGAGGGACTGAAATGAGGACTAGCACAGAATGGGAACTCTCTTCATCTCCAGTCTTCAACCAAGAAGGGAAATAGAATCTTTCCCTTCCTTCTGTGGCCAAGCTAAGGGATGTAGTCGCATCGCTTGAAGTATTTCACTTTAACTGACACAGGCATCATGGTTTTAGGGGAAGCATTGTCCTCCGCGATGTGTGGGTGAGATGAGGAAGGGAAGAGTCAGGGCATGAAGTCCCCAGATCAGAACTGTTTGTATTGTTAAAAATAAAAGGCTTAGTAAGCTCTACTTCTAATCTCTGTAAAACTAGCATTTTTCTTAGGGGAAAAGAACAATCTCAAATGCTTTTAAAAACTGCTCCTTGCTCCTCATCCTGTTCTGTGCTTCATTTCTGATAGCTTACAGGATATGTGGTCCAAAAAAAAAAAAAAAACACAATAAAAGGCATTGAGCTGAGCACTGCTAGGGGGCTCTGTGGCTCAGAAGCACACAGCACCTCTGCCTCAGATGAGGAGGTGGGAGCCTGAGTGTTAGAAATGTGTCCATTATTATTAGACATCACCCAGCTATTAATTGCAGCTGGTAACTTGATTTCTGGAGGTGCCCAAGATCAGGCTGTTGGGGCCCTGGGCAGTCTGATGTGCTGAGGGCACCCAACCCATGGCTGGGGTTGGAAGTAAGTGGGCTTTGAGATCCCTTCCCCAACCCAATTTATCTGTGATTCTTTCATCTTCATGGTACTGTGATTCATAGGGTGCCCTTACTTCCCTATACAGCCCATGCCTGGAAGTTTGGATGTGGTGGAGTAAATGGTCGCAACCCCATGGGGATTTTTAACTTTCTCCAGGCTTTTCACGCCCTAACCACCATGCAGTGTTATTAACAGTGAGTGCTTCCACTTTTTCTTCATAAAGTGGAAATGTGATTGGCTATAGCATGTTTCACGATAGTCCCAAGGGGAGGCAGAGGGGCCTGGAGTCCAAGTGACCCGGCCCATGGAGGAGTGTTCATTTCCATCCCACAGCTATGACAAGGTGGTCCCAGGGAGACCTTGGTGTGTCAGTGCAGGATATATAGCCACAATAACCTGGAGTCAAAATTGGCTTTGTTACTAAGGCACTTTTATTGCTGGTAATGCTGTTAAAGGCAGGATTCATCCGGGAGTGAATAGGGACAGGCCAGGGGCTGGTATGGGTCTGTCTGCTGCCAATGTGGGGCAGGGGGAAGAGGGGGTTGTCCAGTGTAGCTTTGGGATAGCTACAGGAACCTGGAGTGTCACTAATTCAGCGATCACACCCTGACCCCATCTCAATTTGACCATGTAAAAGTCTGCAAGAAGTGTTTCAGCCTCCCTCCCCACAGCAATGTAAGCCAGAAGTTCTTCCCCTGAAACAGTGGGGCAGTCGGGTTGCATGAGAGGAGTAAAGCCCCAGGCTTTCCAGACATTTGCTCCTTGTGAGGTATGGCTCTGCTCTAAAGCTGACCCCAGCTCTTCTGGCTCGACCCACATGCTTTCTCATGTATCCTGTCTGCAGCCAGGTTTGAGTCTTGGTCACTCCTTGGCTCAGGAATGGCACCACCAAGCCCCACAGGCATTTCCAGCAAGCAGTGCCTTGGGGAAGGGCCATGCCCAGGCACATGGGGACCATCACCAGAATCTGTCACCCAAAGCTTCTGGCTCAGACGTGAGGATGAGAAGACCTGTAGTAAACCAAAGCCATGCACTGCCCAACCACATCTCAGCCAAAATATCCCCACAGAAAGACATTAATGGTCAGCAGGAGAAGAGCGTTAACGTTGCAAACAGCCTTCCAGAGAGGCTTCTCCTCAATGCTGGTAAGTCTGCGCTCCAGGGCAACTCTCTCCTCCTGGGACAGAGTTGGTGTGGGGCTGGGGGACAGACCACAGAACCACAGATACAGTGTTTTCCAGCAGGGAGGCTTGGGTACTGTTGAAACACAGAGAAAATATCACTGTTACCATCTAGTGGGGACAATTCCCTGCCTCCTCCTGCCAGATTGTGTTGGCCAAACTGCAATGGCTTTTGAGGTGCACCCGGGATAGGAGATGGAAGATGGTGATGGGAGATGATGGGAAGTGGAAGTATACTTGC
Organism: Phasianus colchicus; assembly: GCF_987193195.1. Classification (NCBI taxonomy): domain Eukaryota; kingdom Metazoa; phylum Chordata; class Aves; order Galliformes; family Phasianidae; genus Phasianus; species Phasianus colchicus. The sequence goes on along the minus strand of NC_143444.1, from coordinate 25,198,121 downwards.
CTCTACCAAGTATAGCACAGCCTGATTGTAGCTAGTTGATTGCAAAGCCAATCATTCATTAGTTAATTAACAGACTTCTTCCCCCTCCTCCCTGGCCCATCTTCCATCCACATTCACAAGTTCCTGACAGCATGATGGTGTTTTTAGAGCTCTCCCGGCTGATTTATTACATGTGACAGGCCAGGTGAAGTATGTGTTTTAATTGTCAGTCCTGTGCTGTGTGTATTTCATTGGCTGTGCTTTCCAAATATAACCTTTTTTTTTTTTTTTTTTTGGAAAGGCAGAATGTCGTAAGGCCTTGAAAAAGCTGTTATCGAAGAACTCATTAAACTGTCAGTTCTTGTACTCCATATTTCCTTTCCCATCATTACTAATTACCAAATTACTGAGACATTTGTTTATAAAAAATGAGCCAGTTAAGAGAACTAGGAGTTGATAAGAAATTATAAATAGGTTTTAAGTAGATGAACATCTGTATGTAACTTAAACCCAAGCTTACTCTACTGGAAAAAAAAAGAAAAATAAAGGTACTGCTTTTTTTTCTGTTCACTTCTGTTTAGCTTGGCTGTTGGTACCAATGTCCTTTAAACTGACCAACAAAAGTAGGGAGTGAAGAAATCTTGCAGTAGTGATACAGATCTCCTCAAAAGCATTTTGCTGAGCCAGCCAAAGAGATGTGGTGTCATGACACAAAGCTCCAGTGCCAATGGGATGAAGAGCATCATCCCAGCTGCACAGACCTCCACCCCAAGGGTCACAGTAGGTGGCTGTTGACTCCCATCTAAGGAGTCCATCATGCCATGAAGTGCCAGGCCTTAGGGGCTAAAATAACACTGCAACCAGAGCAGGACTTGATCAGGGTAGTTTGCGTGAGTAAATGACTTGATTTTGGGGTGGAGAAAAAGCATTTTACTGAATAGCGGGTTTTCTCTGATTCTCAAAAATAGCAGCTCTTTTGAGCTATTCAGTGGAGCATGAGAAGAAAGCACACGCTAGCAGATCTGTCTGGAAGGCTAAAAGCCACAACACTTTCATTATTTCCATCTCTGTAACTGGTATACCCATAAATACAAGCCCTTAGTCCAACAACTGACCTCTCACGTGTTGTGGCTGGACAAGTGTGTGTGTGCTCACATGCACACGAGTGTGCTTGTACACAGCCAGGCCCCCTACCTGCCTCCTCCTTACTGCATGCGTCTGCGCTTTCAACCAAGTCATGCTCTCCATTAGCTGGGTTTATCTGTGCCGATTCACTCTTGTAATTTTTCAGGTCAATGTCAGGAGTTTTTTTGTGTCTCGTCCACCAAGTCAGGCAAGCAAGCTGAAAAGAAGGATGGAGAACACAGGTTATGGCCTGCCAGTCCCAGATAGGTATGCAAGTCAAGGCTCTCTCTGGGGACAGGTCCAAAACAGTGCTGGTTCTGGGGGTGGTGGATATTCCCCTGCCATTTCCCCTTTCTGAAGTCGCCTACATGCTAGAAACAAAAGGTAGTAGCAGCCAGCTTGAGCTGAAAAGCTGAGGAAAAAATGGTGAGTTAATCTAGCTTCTTTCCATCTGTTTGTTTTTCTTTTTGCTTAATCAGTTCCATCCCTGTCTCTACCAGGAGAAACCCTGTATGAGCATTAAGCCTCACAGCTGAGAGAAGCTCACATCCAAGCAGTAACCTGCACTTCCAAATGAGATTCTCTTGTAGTTCTTGGTGGAAAAGCAGCAGTGTTGTCTCTCTGTTCTGTGACTGAAGCAGTGCAGAGGGACAGAGGCAGAGTATTGATAAACAGGTGGCAGTTTGCAGGAATGGTTATCCTGTGCGTTACAGCAACAGGTGTATTTACAAGAAAAAAAAAAAAAGCATCAGGTCTGAGCATGTGCTGTAAGACTTGTTGGTCTGAATTACTTTTTTTTTCCACTTGGGATTTTTTTTTGTTTATATTTAATTCCAGTTTTCTGGAGTTACTGCTCCTTGCATCATCCTTTCAAAAGCCATGTGTGTAAATGAGCTGTGGAAGGGTTTCTGTGGCTGCAATCTCTGTATTACAGCAGTGGGATGAGAGAAGCCCTTATCCTAGGGTAGGTCTCAATGTCTTCTCCCATCTTGGAGATGGGAAGCTCAAGGAGGTCATAGGAAGGGTTAATCCTGCAAACCACAGCAGTCCTTTTGCCAGCTGTGGGGTGGCATTAACCATCCCAGGGGCTCAGGTCTTTAAATTTAAGCTGGGGGTTGCTGCTTGTTTGGCCGACTATGGCACACTGAGCAGCTTGATGGCCTCTTTCTAACTCCTACGTGCTGACACTGAGCCAAACAGGAAGGCCACACAATACAACAGCAATTACCCAAATTCATGGACATCCTATAGAACAAGACTGGGGCAGCAAAGCCCTGGTTAGGCAAAGTCACACATCTAGCTGATGAGAAACTGTGCCCCTGCTCTGCCTGTATGGAAATGAATGTCTCAAATGGGTCACTTTACAAAGTAACATGAGTTTAATTTTTGAATTTCACACACACAAATCTAGGCAGCAGTTTCCAGCTGACACAAAATGTTGCATAATTTCCAGAAGATTTATAGCTTTATTTAAATCATTTTCAACCAAGATGAGCATTGGGCAGGGCTAATCTTTCTTGTCACGATGTGCTAAATTGCTTTGATTTGATGATCCTCATCTTTCTCAAGGATTTTTTTTTTTTTTTAATCACTTGGGAAATGTCACTGGAACGTATCAAAGTTTCAGAGTACTGAAGGATTTGAGAAACTTTTGTCTTTTTGCTTTTCTTCCCATGTGTCACCGTGTGACCAACCCCCTTCATACTGCAGCAAAACCTGCAGGGCTGGGGATTCCCTGGGGCTCAGGTTCTGCTAGTGAGAGCCATTCCCAGCAGTACAGACACACAGGTAACTCCATCACTGAAGAGCATCACTGAACCACCCCAAAGCTGGAACAGGTTACCATGAGAGCTTCTGGCTGCCTCATCTCTGGAGGCACTGAAGGCCAGGTTGGATCAGATCCTGGGTAGCCTGATCTAGTGGCTGGCAACTCTGCCCATGGCAGGGGGTTGGAACTGGATGATCATTAAGGTCCCCTCCAGCTAAGCCATTCTATAATTCTGTCAAAGTGGTGCTTTGCCTGTGCCAACCTCTTTACACAGCAAGCCAGGACCCCAGAGGGCTCCCTGGTGAAGCCTCATATCTGTTCTCCAGCTTCAACCTCCCCAGAGTAGTTTTAGGATGACTGAATTCCTCAAGGTCACCCTTTTCCTCTCTGTCATCAGCTGAAGGACACACACCAAAGAAGCCCAGTACATGCTGGCCTGGTGCTCCTCTCAGGCAGCACACCTAAAGAAAGCACTGAATCCAGACCACAGCACACTGAGAAAACGTCCTGAGTTCCAGAGCACATCAGCTGGAACTGCTGATCCATCAGCATGTCAGCATGAGCCCTGACCCCAGAGGAGGTGACCTGCTTGTCTAGTACTTGTACTTTGGGAGCTGCTTCTCTCTCTCTCCACCCCCACATTCTCCTTGGACAGGGGAGTTTACAAGAACTCAGCAAAGTTTTTCTTTTGTTGTTTGTAAACTCGAATAAATCCTTCTGTTCCAAAATGCCATCTGGCACCTGACAGTTGTGTTTCAGCTTCACAGTCTCAAATTTAATTGTAAGCTCTTTTGCAGGGTTTTCAAGGACAGCGTGACACAATATGGACTACCTACAATGAAGACATATGAACTCTGGAGCATACCAAACAAATTCCTTGCATAGTTGTTTTCCAGCACAGCATCAATCACCACAGGGATGGGAGAGTGTCCAAAACAGCAGGAGAAAATGCTACAGCTTGCAGTTCTCGGATTGTAATTCATTTAAAGTCAGGCACATTAGCTATACCTTTCTAACATCAGATACAAATCTCTTTTCTCCTTTTTCCCATTTGCTATCTGAAAAGAATTGGGATTCAATATTTAAAATTGTCCTGTGTGGATCTTCAGCTTGTATAAAGTGGCATAACTGTGCTCAGCAGCTGTTGCTGGTCTTTGAAGGCAGTGGAGCTATGCTGATTTACATCTGCTGAAATCTGATCTATCACTGTATTTCATTTGGCTTTTACTTTAGAGGCTTGTTTTTCTTTTACTTTTGCTTGACATAATAAATGGTGTAATTTCTAGCCCTTATATAGTATCTTTCATCATTACTTCTCGAAATGCTGCACAGATAAGGGCTGGCAGATTAGCCCCAAGTGATATTTATGGGGGAAGATGTGAATTGCCCAGCACTGGGTCTGGGAAGGGCCACAACTTCACACACCTCCAGCCCGGATGCCCACTACCAGCTTTCTCTTCAGCCACTGTTATAGGGACATACAGTCTCATCACCTAAGTTTCCTGTCTTGCAAGCCAAAACCCAACAACCCAAAATAGCTTGTGGCCAAACACTGAATTCAGGTGCCAGCTTCAGCCAGACTTAGGGCCTGACTTACCTGCTCTGCTTTCTACCTCCTGCTCTTCTTCCCACAATATTTCTGTCCTTGAACCATCTCAGCGTAGCCACAGACCAACTTGAGATGATGAGGGGGTGTCACAGCATCCCCACAGCACCTCAGCAGTGCACTCTAAGCCCACATTGTTACAGGCATGGCCCAGCCCTATTTACACGCTCATGTCCAGGGCAAAAGCTGCCCTCAATCTGACATCTCCATCATCAGATGATTATCTGAGCATCTGTGTCCAGCATTTCACTGTCACATCATTAACTGCATTAACTACACAATACAAAGCAAAGAAGCACTAGTGATGTAATTATTAACAAAATGGCTAGATCTGACCAGATAATTAGACTGTTCACCATCTTCTTAAGGGTAGACCGTACCCCATATTGTTCACAGAATTCAGATAGATGTGAGAGACAAAGGTAACTTTGTCTATCAAGGCAGGTTAGGCAGCAGTCCTTCTGAAGGTTCTAAGACTCAGTGATTACACTTTAATTTTTCTAAGGTTTTCACCCGTCTACAAGATATTTTTGGTACCTCCTCCCCCACCACACACATTCCTTAAGAGAAAATGCTTTTACACCTCTGAGCTCAGACCAAAAAGATGCAGATGCTGCGGTCAGTTTCTTCATTTTCTGAACTGCTGGGTATGAATGTTCACTATTTGCCAGTGCTATGCTAATGCATCTTATCTTGCTATTGCTGTGGGAAGGGAGCACTGCACACATTTAGTTATCACAGGTCAGATGATGAGTGGGAACTCATTAAACCACAGTAATTAATTGCTGGCAACCATCTGGCCACCCCTGAGCAGCAGCGAACAACGTAAGCTGCAGAACTAATGGTGCCTCCTTGCCAGTATTTCTCTCCCATGTGGATCCTCTGATAGCTAATAAAAGCTGAGACTTTATCTCAAAGCAGACACAAAGACAATCTCTCTCTGCCTCTCCTCTATCTGAGCACCTGCTTTCATGTAATCTTTAGGAGCTGGGTATCTTTGACACCACTAACATTCAATCAAACATGGACGGCGCTGGTTAATGCTTTGCAAGTTATGAGGAAGCAACAGATAGAAAATGCTGTGATAGCATCACCCTCATTTCCTCACGCAGTTAGAAAAAAAAAAAAAATAAAATACAATGTATTTTAAATCTATCCAGTAACTTTGTTTGGAGGTAGATGGCAGTTTTGTTATATTGACAGCTGCTTTAAAACTTTGCACTGTAAAGAGTTGCTCTGAGGTTTTATTACATAAAGCCTCCCGACTCTGCACCATTTTAATGTGTTAAGTAAAAGAAAGTTGCGCCTGACTCAAAGTTATTAAATGTAATTGAGATCACATTGGGACAATTTTCCTAAATGCCCATGTTGCAAAAGTTATTAATCTTGTTTGCCTGCAAGATTGATGCTGGCTCTGCTGAAACAGAGTAGATGCTACAATTAGATATATTTAATTTCTCCTCAGCAGTGCTCTGTAATATGATTTCCTCTCCTTCCCCCTCCTTCTCTTTCTCTTCCAGCTATGATGGGCTGCGGTGTCTGCCCAGCTCCAGTGTCAGCATGGAAACTCACACTCAATTTCAGTGCCTCAGGAAGCATTAACACTGTGAGACCTGGGGAACAGAAAGCTATGGAGCAAGTGCTTCTCTGCAGCATTACACCCCATTTCTTAGCCACGGCGTGAAAAGGACAAACTCTAGAGATTTTTGGAAACCAAATGGGGTTTCTGAGAAAAGTCACTTACCTTTTCTTCAGGGATTGGAGGGGTGCAGAGACTAATGAGGACAATGACAATGGCGGTGAGGACGCAGAGGATGAGCGCGAAGTAGAGGTAGTGCAGGTCCTTCAGCACAGCTGGCCTCCTGTCCTCCTCACCACAGGATGGTGCACTATAAATAAACTCCATGATCATCCGAATGAGACCAATAGCCAGCCCAAACACGAGGCCCCAGAAAGCACCCTGAGGGAAGGCAAGCATAAAGAAACACTCATTGCACAATACCCTTGGTTGAAGTTTTCCTCTTTTTCTTCTTTTCCTTTTTTTTTTTTTTATTAATATAGCTCTTTCATAGACCAAAACCTTTTATGACTGATAGAATCCCATACTGACACACATCAAAGGAGGATTAGTTTTAAATCCTCATTTTATTTTTCTGCTCTTGAACATGGAATTGATAGAGCACAGATAATGCAAGTCTCCTCCTAGCAACATGCCTCCATCTAGACTTTGAGATCCCATCCTTGAAGTGTAGAACATCTTCGACTTTTGTGACTTCAAATGAGACTTATAAGAAGTATTGTTTGCAGTAGCTTCTTGGAAGCAAAACACATACACTAGAGATTAAGATCTACTAATATGTCCCAGGAAAATGCCTTCTACTCATCACACTTTTTAGCTGGAGTGGGTTTGAGTCTAAGGAATCTCCAAGGCTGGGAAGTGAGGGGAGATTTAATAATTTATTCTATGAAATTAAGTATGTGCATCAATTGGTATTTCACATGCTACTTACGGGCTCATTAATCCTCTTGCAGAAGATGGCCAGGATGAAGAGCGCTGTGATTGGTGGAGCCAGATAGCTGGTTATAGATTGAATGTAGTCAAAGAGCTTCCCGCTGTTGGCTGACTGAATGATGGGGATCCAGAGGATGCTGATGACTACCAGGATGAGGATGAAGACTCTGGAAGGTTAGGATAAAATTACATGAGCTCTATTGTTGGAGGAGTCAACCTCAAAATGAAGTTTTGCAGCAAATTCCGATTGCTTCCACAATTTCCTACCCTATAAATCCAGACATCACTCTTAAGAATGGTGTTTACACAGGAAAAGAGAAAATCATTCTCTACTATTATTATACTATCAGATCAATCAAATCCCAGAGGTAATTTCACAGGTTTCAGTCTAAGCTGCACTGGGACTTGCCAGACAACATGCGAGAGATCCTCAAGGGCCTGGTGGCTCACACCATCAGCTCGGCCAATGCAAACCCCTCAACTTCACACGTCCTCAGTGACATGTACTTCAAAGGACTTTCTCTCAGATGCCACAGAGAGATGAAAGCTTGCGATCAATAGCAACCTTTCTGCCTCCTCTCCAAGCAGATATCATGCTTGGTCCAGTGCCTTTGCCAAATTCCAACTCACATTCTCATTTTTAAAATTGATCCTGTGGTCTCAAGTGCATGTTATATCTCTTCATCATCTTTATATTGCATGTTAGAGAGGTTTCTCCATGTGGCTGAGGAAGAGGTACTTCCATACTCTACAGTGGCAGAGTGAGGTACAGCCTGTATCCTTCACCTATCCCAGGATAAAGATTTGAAACAGTACTTATGAATTGAGAAGGAAATAGCACAAATATGCAGAATGCAGCCTAAATTCTGCTATCAAAAGGAGAACTTTATGTGCCCCTGATACAATGCAGTACTAAGGCTTGCTTGTAAAGGCCACTATAACTTATCACAGACAAAGAGAGCTGGGAGGCCCAGCTCATCAAGGTTGCTCTTTTCCCCAAAAAGGAGCAACTGCAATATATTGCCACAGCCTGATGTGAAAATCATGTTTTTAAAGACCTCCAGTGACAGTGACTCCAGAGCATCTTTGCCTTTCCTAAAATGCAGATTTAAGGCAGTATTTTTGCTAAGTTTAGCTAACAGAGAAGTAATAATCTACCTAGCACAGCTGTGTAAGCTCAATGTATCCTTTGACCAGGTCTATCTGAGATGAAGCTGGACACTGTAATGCTCTTCCCAGGCTGTGTTTCTGTTCTATGTCTTTGGCACCAGGTTTTTCTTAGTGTGTCCAGACTGAAGAATGTAAATGCTGCTGTCAAAACAGATGATGCCAGTAAAGAGACATAAAGAAACGTAAGGACCTGCCCACAATCATCAGCTCCTGCTCCGAAGCATTTTTACGGATCCGCTGCCAGATGTCTATAACGAAGAGAGTGCTGCTGCTGTTGAAAATGGAGGTGAGGGAACTCATCAGGGCGGCCATCATCACGGCAATCATCAAACCCCGGAGCCCTGGGGGAGCAAAAAAATCAGGACTGAACCTTTGGCCTCCCAGCACTCCTTTAGCATCCCAATGGCTGATAACTGCAGGAAGATTTCCTTGTCCTTAGGATGGATTAAGGCAATCTGATTCTGCATAGAGCTTGTCTCAAGCCCACTTCCAAAAAGTTTCTCACCGTCAGGCAGGAGCTCTACCACGAGTTTGGGGTAGGCAATGTTGGAACAACCCACCGCAGCTCCACAGATGCTTCTACAGATGCTTGGGTCCACGCAGCCCACTTCATCTGTAGGAGACGTGAAAAGAACAAGAAGTCACATAAATTCTATTGAGCCGTAGGATGTACAACCCAGGGGAACAAATCTTGATGTCCTGTGTAAGTTCATACAAATCTGAGGTGAAGCCGAAATGTAGTAAAAGCAAGTAGAGCTGAAGAACACTTTGTGTCATAAAATAAAGGCGAAACTTTGATATATGGTTTTGCAGTTCTGTTTAGTTCTGTCTCCTGGATGTTACATATTTTTAATGCCTGATGATTTGTAAGCTGTGGGAACTGTACAGTTTCCATGATCCTGCCAGCTGGGCTCCCAAGGATGTTGCATCCTATTTGATGAACTCGGTAGAGAGGCACTTGAAGCTCCTTCCTCCAGGTATGAGCCTTCTAATCAGGGCATTCTCCCCAGGAAGTGGTGTGCTCTGAAGGAATGAGCAAGGAAAGTTCCTTGGGAGACAACATGAGGAGAATTCTGATATTTTTTTTCCACAAAGGAGGGCTGCTGCACTTAGTCTACCAGGAATTGCATGAAATTGCATGGCAGCCTGCTAAAACTCTCACCAAATGCCTACTGGAAACAATCCACAGAACTTGAAGGACAACCTCAATGCTTCAAGCATTTCACCTTATCAACTTCCTATACAGAAGCAAGCAATATCCATAGCATGATCTCTGTGTTCCCTCTAGCACAATCCCATAAGGATACTCCCAGTTACTTCTGCCACTGTGAGAGCACTGGAGATGGAGGAAAGGCCTGGGAACACATGTGTGCAACAAAAAAGCATGAAGAAAGCAGGTATGCCTGAGGTGTGAAAGTGCTGGAGGACCTGTGTGGGATTAGTGCTTATAGCAGGTGTAAAACTCTACAGTGAGGAACATGAGAAGGCTCACCTGGGTAAAGAGCTCTGCTGATCATTCCTGGCATGACAATGAAAAACATAGGGAAGATTTTCAAATATCCTCCCAGCACTGATCCACCTTTGGCATGGGAGAGGTTCTTGGCAGAGAGAGACCTTTGAACTATTACCTGCAATTGATCAGAAAGAGAATGGGAAGCAGAACAGAAGCACTGCAGAGAGAGCAGGATCCATCCTTCCTCTCCTACTCATGGATGACTTTCACCCAACAGCATCCCAGGCTGTTTTGCATGCCAATGGCAACCTTCCCATCTCAGTGTCTGCAGCCTGCTCAGAGCTCAGCACACAGGCTATGCAAGAGGGCAGAGTGGAAATTTCCTTACAGAAATAATTTCGCCCTTGACTGAAACGAAGCCACCTTGGGGACTGGAGGCAGCAGCTGTACAGCAGCAAGAGACAAGGAATGAAGCAGACTAGTCTGATTCAGTGAAAGTTCAGTGGTGGGTTTTGGTGATTATCCCTCCTTGAACAACAAAAACAAAATTTTGTAGGAAACAAATACAGTTTTCCTTGTTTGTAGCTTGGATAGGGATGAGAAATCAGAGACCTTCTGGAATACGAGCGATTTATCTGGAGATCTACACAAGGTCACTGCAGAGCCAGCTCCAGATTGTACTGCTATATCCTCATCGCACAAACTGCAGCCTGCAGGTGGGTAAATTGGATGAAAATCACCTGCTCTTTCCACTCCAAGAAGTGCACAAAACTAGCTGCTTGCTGAGAAAGTTGAAAGAGTGGTCTAATCCAGTAACAGAGGCAGTAACTCCTACACAGCAAGGCACAGTCATGTTTCAGCTCACAGATCTACAAAGTGAGGAGTGGACTGGAAATAAAACTACAGGGGGCTCCCGGAGAAGAAAAGTCTTTCTTTACCTGATCAGTGCACCAGCACCAAAGAGCCAGCACGGAGAGGCCAAATATGAGGCCAGGCCAAGGAATGTCACCTGTGACTGGGTCCCTGAACAAATGAAAGGCATCCTCACGTGGGAGGTGACAGGTCGTGTTTGGGACTATGACCTTGGGTATAGCTGTGTTGTATTTCTCCTTAAGTCCTTCATACCAGCCAACTTTTTCGAATCCTGAAAAGAAAATGCCAATAATTTAATTTTGTTTCCTTATCTGAGTTTACTGATTGCATTCTTTTCACTTATCTTTCTCTCATCTCTTTACTTTCCATTCCGCTCTCGCTTTTGGCAGTCAATGCATGTATAGAACTAAGTTGGATCTTGCCCAGAGTCCTTGTGCTTTTAGCAGTGCATCCTGGAAGAGGATCAATGCAGGAAAACCTCTGTTATCCTAATCCCCACAGTGTCCTCAGCACCTACTCTTTGTTCATATGCCCTCCAAGAGCTGGAGGAGGAGGTATGAAACGAAACATGGGTTAACTGTATCTCTGTTTGCCAAGAAGACATAAAGCAAAGACTAATGATGGTCTGTTCCTTGTTATTTTATTTTTTTATAATTCTGTTACACCCAGGTGAACCCACAGTAACTCCCAAAGTCAACATGGAAAGTCAGCAGAATTGCTCTGAATTTACATGAGCACAGTGAGAGCTGAATTTGTCTCTGGGGATGAGTTCTGTAAGCTTGTTGGCAATTCCAGACAACCCCAAAGTAGGGAGGTGAAGTTATCCAGAACCTTGCCTCCAGACAGCTAGTACAAAGGATGATGGAAGTCTGACTTGCTGGCAAATGAGGATTGTGCCAGCACCTATTCTGTGAGTGATTAAAACTCATTTCTGCACCTTCCCTGAAAGGGTGAGGTAGCTTGATAAGCTCTGATGACCTTGGGATCATTAAGCTAGTGCGTGATGTCACTGAAGGTTCCCCTTACCTATAAACATGAGGACCAAAGCTCCCAGTACCATGATCAAGGTCTGCAGTGCATCAGTGTATATCACAGCTGTTAGACCACCTGTTAGGAGAACGACAGACAACAGATAGAGTGTGTCCCCATGTACACAGAAACCTGTATTTCTGGGAAAGACTTCCTTGGCCCCAGCCCTGTGACTTCAGTATGGATTCACTGGGGAAAGCTGCCACAGGGCTGGATCCTAGGGCCCTATAGCTGCTCCAAGCACTCCCAGGAGGAACATACTAAAGGGTCTGCCCACAATTTAGTGTTTTAAAGCCAGCAGTTTACCTGCTATAGTGTAGACAGCAGTCACAACTAGCAAGACCACAGTGGACAAGTAGAGGTTCCAGCCCAAAGAGATTTGGATGAATAATGCTCCAGAAAAAATATCTGTCTGGAATATAATCAAATAATAATTTACAAAAGGAGGTTTGATAGCAGTACTCAATACAAGTGAAATCTAATAAAGCAGGCTGCAGCCCTCTGCAGATGGAAAGCATTGACAAAGAAAGACATTACAGAGGTGAAGTGGAAGAGGTGGAGAGACTGTGGGACTGATGGCAGTGAACCTTCGGTGCAAGAATGCTTCCTTGAGCTCAGAGCTCACAGTGTCTGGGAGCAGCAGAATGAAAATGAAAATCCTACATCCCAACAGATCACAAAGCCATCAAAATGAGGGCTACTTTACAGACAGCCTTCACGGCACGTGATCTTCACTGACACAGAGAGACAGAGGTGGAAACTCCCACACCATTTACTGCCTATGAAGCCAATCATGGTGCACAGGATCCCATGCTTTGGGGCCATAGAGCCTATGCTTGTGTATCCACAGAAGGAAAGAGGTTCTGCACATCAGCATGTCCTGGTGATCTAGTAGTCAAGAGACACTCTCAGCTAGAAAGCCCTCTGAAGTATCACTGGTATCTTATGCTATGATTTATTTATCTGAAAACGTCAGCAGCCTGACTCCAGTACAACAGGTTATACCTGCTGAGAACCTCCCTGGAAATACAGAAACCCCCATCAGCTTTGTTTTGTTTGGACCTACTACCAGAGAGATTGAAACCAAAAACCGGGCGAAACCCAGAATTATACAGATAACATCTTTCAGATGCAGAAGGTGATATGGGAGATGTGTACGTGTTGGGAAATCCATCTAAAGAGCACCTGTAAACCTGGTATGAGGTGAGATAGAGGTAAAGACATTTGGAAAGCAAGACAGAAAGGATAGGACAGGATTTCTATAAATAAGCACCTTAAAAGCAAGCATCTTGTGCAGCTCCTGCTTTCTGCAATCCCAAGATGGGACAGCAACTGTCAGGACAGTGCAGGAGCCTCTCTGCCTTCTGCTGCCCACCCAGCAGGGAATGCAAACAGGTCTCTAGCTGTACGGTATCAGTCCTTCAACAACACTGTGCACTGAGATCTCTGCTCTTCTTGGCAAGTGGGGAGGGCTCTGCAATGTCCTAGTTGCTAACTTACATGTGAGCAAAAAGCACAGGGAGAAAAATTGTTCTTGTAACCAACTGCCTGCTGTCCAGCCAGCTGCTAAATGAGCTCTCTACAAACAAAGGCACTGTGCTTAATAGAAAGCACCTATCATGCCCATAAACTCCACCAGTCACATCCATCAGCCACATGTGAATTAACTGCACAGAGAAGAAACCACTGAGTTGAAACAGCAATGACTGGGGCCAGGGTCCTGCTCTGGAAAGCACTGGCAAATAGTGCTCTGCTGAAGGTTATCCAGAAAGATCGGTCTTTTTTCTCCAAATACACTGAGGGTGTAGCTGTACACACCACTATTACAGGAGCATTCCATGTACTGAATTCCACTCCAAAAGTGTCCTTTCAAGGCTTCACCTTGGGCAATACTCCAACCCAGAGAGCAAAACAACTGGGGTGTTGCAGTGGTGGCAGCAGTGGGCAATACAGCCAACAGGTGGGAAATCCATCCTATGCTTCCAGCCTTAAGCTCATTTTAATGCACTTTTCAGAGCCTGATACATGATAAACCTGGAAGGGCATTGAAGTCAGCAGCAAAAGGTGCCTCATCTCCATTCAACATCTTCTGAGGCAGTTTGAGATCCAAACACTTCAGTAGGGTCTATTCAACACTGATTTGTGCTGCTGTAGAGCAGTCCGCTGGAGACAAGAGACTGACATTTTCAGTCCCTGTAATGGACTTCGGAATGCAGTCCTCTCCCTCCAAGGGCACAGGTAGTGCTTATCAAATCCGTGAGCATAAGTTCTTCCTCTTTATTAATGGCATTTAAATGAAATGAAATACCCAGCAGCTTACATTGCATTTAACTATCAGCAGGGTACAATGCTGCAAGCGATCCAGAAAGGACACTGAGTTTTCTCTTAAGCCAGAACCTATCCCTTTTCCTATTCCTTCCTTATGCAGCACAAGTGATAGAAAGAAAGAGGAATAATCACAACATTCTTAATGTTGAAAACTCAACTACAAAAACAAAAGCAAAATAATTTATAGGACAATGCAGGTTTATGATAATATAAAAGAATTTCATGTCTATAGGATGCAGCCAGCTAGATCCTTAGATGGGTAATGCCACAGTTCCCCTGTCTATATTGTCAAAGATTTGGTTTGATGGAAGGGAAAAATAGGCAGAAGAAGTGTGGCACTTACACTATTTAGTAATTAGCTGCTATATCCCTGTATAGTTCTCAACGTGCATTGCTGTTTAACGAATAGTCTCTCTCAAAGTAGGTCTTCATGATCAATGTAGAGGCAGTTATTTATGTGAGCAAAGCAGCACACTACAAACACACTGATCCTGTTCCTGGTAGCCAAGCTGATCTCTTCAAGGACATCTGAGTTATCCCTGCATTTTGCCAGGACGACCTACCACTGCCCTAGCCAAAAGGGTTGCCTCCAGTAGATACATACAGATATCTTGGTGAATATGTAGAGAATGAGGGACAGCACAGACATGTAGATTTGTATCCTCTGCCCTCCAAATCTCTTCTGCAGATACTCAGGCATGGTAACCACTCCAGCTGCGATGTAAACAGGTACAAAGATCCAGCCAAGAGCCAGCAGTGCCCAGGTAGCCTGGTGGGGAGAGGGAGAAAAGAAAGGCACATGATTCAGCACACAGGAACACCTTTCTCCTATTCTGTCCCAATGGACAAAGAAAGAAGTGTGAGGTGCTATGCAGTTTATTTGGGAAGAACTCTTGAGTTTTTCTCCCTGCTCAGAACTTTTGGGTGAGACGGTGTGTTCTGTTCTTCCAAGTTGAAATTGCATTTGATGGCCTTAGAAACCACTGATGTGGTGGCAGTGAAGAGTTAAGTGATTCAGAGAAGGATGAGAGCATCTGTTTGTTGCTTGATTAGCAAGTGATGAGGCTGAGGCTGCAGACTCTCCCTGTGGAGCATAAAAATAAGCAACAGCAAGACTCTGCTGGGATGTTCTCCTTTCAGGCTGAAGCAGATCTGCTTCTGTTACTTGTAGATAAAGGGGCAGTTCAGCAGCTTCACCACAGGTGAAGAGTTTTTAGAAAGTTGTAAAGGCATCTCCCATCATGTATTTCCTCTCTGAAACCCAGCAAAAGTCCAGACAGGAGAAGTTGAGCTTAAATAAAAGTCACTGAATTATCAGACCTCACTTCCTCCATGTTCTGGACATTACCTTTTTCCCAAATACCTTACATTAGTCAGATTTTACTTTGATTGGTTATTTAAGTTATCAGAAATGAAACCAAGCTCTGGGGACAGAGATTGAGTGTGATTGAAGAGAACAGCCGTGTCTCCTGCAGTGGCAGAGATTGGCTCAGGTAAAAGATGCCTATATGATCCCTGCAGCTGAGCGATGTCCCATGCTGAAGGAAGAGAATAATGGCATATCCTAAGGTCCCTTTCCAATTTGAAAGAAATGAATCTAAACTCATGAAGTTAGATTTGCCTTGACATACAATCTTGTCTTCGTGGGCTTCTAAAATTACTCGAATAGATTTACTTAAAATACAGTGATATGTCTTACATGCATCAGCCTGAAAGCAGGCTCAGGTTTCTTCACAAAGGACTTAAAGGTGATCTTAAGGGTTTAGAAAAAAAAAAAAAAATAGCTGCAGTGAATAGATAACTCAGGAGAAAGCCTTTGGTGGGCCGGGTCCTGCTTGTGCTTGGCAAGTATCCGGCACCATTAGCACTCTCTGCTGATACAGACAAAAGATTTAGAGTTAGGTGAGTGATGTTTATTGTGAGGCTGGCGCTAGTCTCTCTTCTCATCACTGCAGCTGAGAAATATCATTAGCATCACACACAAAGGGCCTGGTTTTCATGCTCCGTGTGGTGTCAGTGGCAATTTTCCAGGGCATTTCAATAGGGCAGAATGAAACCTGCCTTCACACCCAAACGTTCACCCCAGAGACTTCACTTTTCGGCAGCTGACAGGTGAATGCAGTGTTGCTGATTCTCGTGGTTTTGCAGTGAATTTAGGAGTACAAAGTCCCTGTTTCCAGAATCATGCAATTATCCAAGTACATATTCAGCACTCGTTATCTTTCATTTTAGTCTCTATGTGCAGCAACTAAAGCTTAAAAATACGGCTGTGTGCTTCAGGGAAGGTCAAAGAGCTAATCATTTAAGTGGATTGCACTTAAACTAAAAGAAACGGATCTCATCTTTCTAAGACTGCCTCAATTTCTGGACGGTTCTCTCCTGAGGTTAGAAAACTTAGAACTATAGAATCTCTAAGGTTGGAAAAGACCTCTAAGATCATTCAGTCCAACCACCCATCTACCACCAATATGGCCCACTAACCCTGCCCCCAAGACATGGTGTTGCCAATACTGTTAGTGTATGATGTTGGAGAGAAACCCACAGTCCCTTTGCAAACCACGATGTCCCAGTAGACAACACAACAGACTCTTACGTTCCACTCAAAGCCCCCAACAGCAAGACCCCCAGCTGCTCCAGTGCCTGCCAGTCCAACGAGTAAGCCACTGCCCACATTGCTGGACATCAGTGATGCTCCAATCTGAAACACATGGCACAGGCACACAAAATCAAATCACTATGTGGAACTTCTGTACCATCCCCAGTACTTCCCCCAGGTGTTCCTTTTCCCCAGGATGTTCATCTCCGTGCAGGTAGGTACCTGGGTGTTAATGGACAGTTGGGTTTTCCTCCCTCAGAATCAGGGTTCACTTTGGCAATGGTTCTCCTGAGATAAGCATCTGCTTTACAGAAAATGGGTGGTTGAGGGAAGCTGGTGGCAGCCACTTAGTGTCTATGAAATGTAATGGATTTCTTAATTTCCTTGGTACACAGCTGGCAACTTGAAGCCTTGCTGACCCTTTGGGATCTGCTCTCCACATCTTTTAGTCCTCTTTTAGTCTTGCACAGAGCATGCATGTGGTGGTTTGCACAGCACTGGGGATTCTGTTGAAGCCCATCCTAAGATAGGATATCCTTGAACTGTAGCCAGATCAGTGTTGGAAACATGCTGGCTCTTTATTGTTTACTATGCTCACATGGGTTCAAAGATATTCAGCTCCACATTATGGAATGTGCTAATTCCTCAGGTTAACTTTAACACTGTCCCAAACATGGCTCATTGACACTCTATTTGGAAGAAAGCAAACTCCAAGGTGATTTAAACAAGGCAGACTTAGTTACCACTCTTGTTTGGCATACAGCCTCACTTTCTTCTGTACAACAATGCCAAATCTCTCAGGGTCAAATGAGAAGCGATGCTAAGGACAAGCTGAGCCTGTTTCTCTCCAGATGGAGTTTGCTTTTAGCTACATCTTCTGTGAGGAGACTTTTTCTCCCAAGTAATGCTAAACTGAAACAAAGGGTGATGGAATTTGATCTGCTTCTCATCCTTGAGCAAGGTAAAACATTAATATGGCATGAACACCCACAATGGATCCTGCCAGCAGCTCTGCCTTCTTGTCTAAGAAAACTCCTGATTAGAGAGCTGGTTGCTGCTACCTGAATTTGCAACTTAGGTTGCAATTGGTGCTCTCAAGAAATGTAAACTCTTTTTGTGATATCTACATCAGACAGAAAAATACAGAAGGCGATGTATTACACAGGAGCAGTAATGCAACTGGAGCTTATTTGAGGCAAACACACTGCAGAAATATGTCACCTCTGTAAAAAAAAGTACAGGTAAGCCAATCACATACTCAAGGTGAAGGCCACGAGGAGCTAGCCCTCCAAGAGGCACTGCAGAGTTGGCATCAGCTCTATAAATGGACTAACAGACTCAAAAACTGAACAGTGTTTGAGGTCGTTATGGACCTAGGGTTCTAAGTCGAAGATGCCAAGAGTCAGGCTGTACCCAGCAGAGTCTGTGGCCATTTGCAGTTTGAGCCAAAAGAAACAAAAAAAAAAAAAAAAAAAGGATGTTATTAGGGGAAAAATATTCATTTTTTGTACTTTTTTTTTCAATTTTTCCCCTCCTAATCAGAGAAAATCATCAAATCAAGCTTTTTCATTAAAAGTCAGGTGGCCAAGAAAAAGTACAAAAAATATTTAAAAAATAACTTACAGACACATATGTGTGTCTGATTTATTTAACCTAGTGAATTTATGGGCAATGCACATACAAAGGGAAAAAAGATTTTTAAAAAACCACTGTTTTGGTTGAGAAGTGCATTCCGTTACCCACGACTCACTAGGGAGATATATGGTACTGGAGTTTGGCATTGGCTGAGAAGGATATTTATTCCTGTGGTGGTTTTATTCCTTTCAAACTTTAAATTATTTTTATATGTACCTTTCACTCTCAAGAAAAGATGCCTTCAATAGATCCTTTTTCTTCATAGAGAAGATTTATACTTTGGTGGTTTGAAGTTTATATCCCTTACATCGTTAGTCGATAATCTTGACTTTGCTCTAAATAGCGAGGGCTCAGATAGTCTTGGGCTTTGGGATTATTTTTACTTCAGTCTTTAAATGCTTTTTACTGGATAGCACATTGCTAGATTACCTAATGCTCTCTTGTCTTTGGGGACAATGGAATCTTTAGTGAGTTGGGACCAAAGAGTTTGAGCCCCAAATGGGCAATCAGATCTCCTTCACATCCACCTGTATGGATGGTTTTATTGCTAACTTTAGCAGAGGAATTGGAAGTTGAGAAAAAATTGAAGATGCTGAATTGCCCTTTGGACCTGGTAGCTTCACACCACAGTTCATTGGCAAAGTTGCCTGAGGTGATTCCTTATGGATCCTTTTCATCTGAAGCCTATAGTCAAAAAGTGCATGTACAGGGTCCTCTTCTAGGCCTGCCCTCCTTAGATCTGCTTTCAAATCATGAGAAACAGAGCAATGCATTTCACTCACAGGCCACCAGGTCATGGATCGTCCAGCAAGGAAATAACCTCCAATGGTTCCCCGGCTTGCCCGTATTGATGACTGGAAACACAGGAAAAATGAAAGTATTTTCCTCCATTCTCTCACGCTCAGGCCAGACCCAATGCCCTTCCTAGCAGCCTGAAACATCCTATAAGCAGTATCCTGTGCCACCCTAGTCCTGCTCCCCTGATTGCTGCCAAATCAGCAAGCTTACCCGACTCAGAACTTTGTAGGTGGCTTTGTGGCAGGCTGAAGCATAGCAGCACTCAGACTAGATAGCAGCATTGCCACCAAGCTGGGAGAAGACTGAAGTTTTGGCATCAGCATCAGCTCCCAGAATTGCTCAGAGCATCTGTTAAGGATGCCAGGATTCAGCCATTGCTTCTGCCTCTCTTCACTCAGATTTCTGGTAGTCTAGGTTTGGAAGGAAGCCACTTTTACCTATTTAATGACTTCTGGAATGTACTCAATGGGAATGAGAAAAACAGCCAAGCAGAACACTGCGGATCTCTATAAAAGAGGCCTCCATAAAGCAACATGAATAAATAATTGCTAACCTTTCCAAAGCTTCTAAAATCTCATTATGGTCTTCTCACCCCTGGCCCCAGCATTCTTCTTGACCTGGTCCCATTCCTGTCCATCCCTTGGCATGAGACTACTTTGCAGCACAGGAGGTTTACACCTCCCTCAGAACAACCTCCAGGGGATGACCCCATAGTGGTCTCCATGTGGGGACAGGGGCTCATGGGTGTGTTACCTCCCAGGCCTGCTCATTATGGCCTGGGATAATGGTGTGTGCAGAGGATGCCTCCTGCAGGCAGACACCTTTGTACCCAGAAATGGTTTGGGGAGAACCAAATGCTGCCCCAGGCAGAGCTGAACCCATTCATTGCAGGCACTCACCCATATTCCAACAGCGAGGACAAAGATGAAATACAAAACCACTACGATGATGTCTGCCACCCCAAAGACAGCTTTCGTCTCCCCTGGCAGCACGGGTGGCTCCGTGGTGGCTGGAGTTGGCTGGCTCATGGCTGTGGGAGAACTAATGATTTTCTCTTTCACACTGGACTTTGGTGCACGTTCGCCTTCATCGCTTCCCTTGTAATAATTAACAGGGTGAAGAAGGTGTGAGCGGGGAGCCCCATGCTGCAGAGAGTTGCAGCTAGGTGAGCTCATGTGAAGCAGTGTTTGCTGTGCAGATAGCAACAGGGAAAGTGCAGGAGAGGAGACAGATGAGCTTTTTGGCATGCACATAGCCAGAAGCAAAGGAGTTAAGCTGCTTGCGTGACAAGCAGAGCTGCTGCCAGATCCCCTGGATGGCTCCAGGAAGCTGCAGTGCAGCAGGAGAAGCAGCTGGCCTGGGCTACAGGCAGGTGGGAGCTGGCCGTGCCCCACTGCAGTGAAAAACTGAGAACCACACGGACCTAGAAAGACCCTGCTTAGACATGGCTGCAGGACATGGGGCTTCTCCTGGCAGCCCCCAATGCTCCATGCAGAATCATCTCCTGCCTCCCCTCATTTTCTCTGCCATCCATGGTTCCCCTCACCCCATGAAATATCAGACTTCTACAGGCTTCATTTGTTCTTGGTTGCACGAGGGGCATCAAAACCACTCTCTCATTTTATTTCCCTCTTTCCCAGCATTTTCTGGCTACGTACTTGCTAATTAATTGCGCTGCTAATGGAAGGCCCCCTGTCCACCTCCACTTCTGAGTCTGAAGCTCTCTGGGAGCAGTGCCTCCCCATGGTCTCATTATCTGCAAAATGCTTTTCAAGATTGAAATGTTTCAACAATCTGAAGTACAGTTACCAGAAATTAAATATCTGGAAGCCAAAATCCCCCATTGCAAACAGGCAGCTCTCCGCATGCAGAGCTCATTTACACTCACCCACACACTTCCCTCTCAACACCGTGACACTCGAACTGCAAGAAGGCTGTAGCTTAATCTTGAAATGCATCAAATTCCTGCCGAAGAAGCAAACAAGTCAGTATCTCTGGTCTTCCCAAACCAGGAAGCCTGCTCTCCATGGGGAACACAACTCAAAGCCCTCACACAACTCAACCCCTTTCACCCCACCATTCCAAGGCGCCGAAACAGCAACGATTAACACTTGAAAGCACTTGGAAGCACTTGAAAGCTTGCCCCATGAAAAGTAAATCCACCTAACAAGCCATTCCCAGCGGCTCTAAGGTATCACAAGCCTGTTGAACCAGTAAGCATGACATTGGCTTTAGCCTGAAGGACCCTTCAAGTGTTATTTCACTGACTGCACCATCCCAAGCCATGGAGCTGACCCCATTGCTGGTGCAGCAAGGTAGGATTGCACTGGCTGCATCCTGAAAACAGAACATACCTTGTCAGTGGCTATGTCTTTCTCTGCAGCTGGGCAGTCTGGTGGCCCTCCTGTCCTGGTCCCACTGCTCTGCTCACAACTCCTTGGGGCTGGCCATGGAGGTATGCTCCTCCCACAGCCCCCCAGGACATGGCCCCGTGTCCCTGCCCACAGCCAAGGGTATGACGCATGTTGGCTCGATGTGACGCACTCCCTGACTCCTGTCCCCAGGTGAGGAGCGTGTTGCACAGCTCTGGTGACCCAAGCAGCAGCACAGTGCTCACCTGCTGCTCACCGCGCTCTTAAGTCAACAGTGGTGGCCATTCATCACCAGGAGATGTGGCACTCCCTGCCCTGGGAGAGGATGGGTGGAGAAGGAAACTCACGTGCCCAGGAAACAATAAACACTCAACACAGTGACAAATAGTGAAAGCTATTACAGCAGCAGAAGTGTGGCAGGTGAAAGCAGACAGGTCTCCATTGGTTCCTGGGGAGGCAAATTCCTTTGCTCCCTCTCAATCCCAAGGGGACATAGCAATGCACCTCAAATGCTCTGGATAGCTGCAAAACTATCAAACTATCCTCCCCAGCAGGCAGAACAGCACAGAGTATCCAGGCTACATCAGCAAAGCCAAAATTTGCTTTCTCACAGCCAAGGGACGGGTTGGTTTCTTTCATCCCTGGGGGTGGTTATGGCTGAGGAAGAGCCTGGCACACAGGACTGTCGTGAGCTGCTGGGCAGGGGGACAAGGCCTTGCCAGAGCATCACCTGTAGCATAAACGTGTGTCGGTGGAAGTGACAGCTCTGCTCATAGGTGTAATGGGCACAGAGGGCCAGCACGAAGGATACAGTCCTCCATCCTCTCCCCATTTTCCTCCTGAGAAACCTCCTTCATCTCCCAGCCTTTCTTTTTGGGGCTGGGGCTACCTTGTATGTCCCACCTCTTTGACCAGAGATGACCTTTTACCACCAAGCCCTGCACTCATAGCCTCTTCCTGCACCACAATAATGCTCAGGCAAGGAGCAGAGCAGACTGCAGAGGAGCAGCAATCCCCCAAACCCACTGTTCAAGCAGTATCTCAGAGCTGCAGCCCTCCTGGAGCACAGCATCAGAGCTCCGTTAACGCACTCTGCTCTCCGTGCAGCAGAAGTGACAGGACCTTTAATGTCTTCTCATGCAGTCTGTTCTCTGACTCACATCACAGCAGCTGAGAATGAGCCCTTCAGAGGTGGGAAATTAGAAGTGGCGTTTCAAAGAGTGCAGCTTGAAATAATAATCTATATATATATTTAAAAACAAAACAAAACAAAACAAAAAAATAAAAACAGAAGAGCAAGTGTTTCTGGGGTAAACGGTGTTTGGTTAAGTGACAGGTCATTATTTTTACAAATGTTAATGAATAAATGGACTTCCTCTTCATTATGAAGCTACTTCACAGTCGTCAGCGAACAGCTCCAGTGACAATTAGTGAATTTCTAAATGGATGCAGAAATTGGCCAATATACACATAACAATGCAATGAGGGAAGACAATAGCCAAGCCTCTCCTCTCACCTCACCTCCTGGGGGCTTTTTCCAGCAACAGGGATGGGAGAGGCATTCAGCTAACCAATATTTTCCTCCCAGCCCTCGCTTAGAAGGAATATCTCTCGAATTAAAACCTTCTGTTTAATTTTGGTTTGATGTGATCAGGCTTTAAATGCACGTAATGCTTAAAGACAGTGCTTCAGCTCAGGGGAGCAGCTGAGGAGCAGCAGGGCGGTGGGAGAGGAGCAGACCCCGGGCAGCCAGGCAGTGCTACCACAGCTCTTTTCTTCCCTCTGCAGGCCACACTCCGATTTTCACTCCTGGACTGTCCAATGAGTCTGAAGCAAATCCAGCATTTCAGCTCTCCCTGCATTATTATGATGTCCATCCGGCCAGGTGGGATCAGAGGTAACATCTGTCTGCTCCGGCCTGAAGCAGGGTGCATGTCTGACTGAACAGGGAATCTGCAGACTTCCAGTGACTGCTGGGAAACAAAGCTGAGATGCCACAGGTGAAGCTTCAAGCTGCAGTTGCCCGGAAAAATAATTCTAGGACCAAGTAGACATAGGTTGGATAAAATATGTCATATTTACCAAGTGACTTTTCTGACTAAGAGCCAGACTTTGAAAGATATTAGCAAGGGTAAAACATTAAGTGACAGAACAAGGACGCTTTAAATGAAGGATGTTGTTCTCTCTTTAATTTACTCCCCTGTACAGCCTTGCGAAGATCTCAGCAGAGCAAGTGTCCTTATTGATGGATACGCTACCCTTGTTAAGATGGGACAATACACTTATTTACAGCTTTCATCACTGTCACGGAGGCACAAAGCAAACAGATATAACTAATGAAGATTTAGCTATTACCTAATGTCGTTGCCAGCTCCGTGCAGAAGTCTGGGTAAGAGCCCTGGGAATAAATCCTTTTTCTAAGAGCGCTTTTAATGAATTTAAGACACAAAGAGACCTGCGTGTGGTTTGTACTGGGACTCTGGGTATTACTTTTCTGGAAGGGTGGTTCAGGTTTGGAGTGCAAACAAAGTATGGTCTGAGAAACACGGAAGAAATGAAAGCCACACAGTCCCTGCAATGTGGGCTGTGAATTACAGCATTTGGGGTGATGCTGCACAGCAAGGCCATGCTGAGCTGCAGCCGTTAGCTACCACCAGGAAAAAGGAGAAGCAAAAATAATGAATAAGCAAGCAGGAGAAATAGAGGAGCTGCAAGGGAGTCGGCCTTATTTCACCAGACTTCAGCCAAGGAGGAATGCAGGAGGAGCTGAGTTGTGCTGCTGAGCCCATCAAGCTCTCCAGCAAAGCAGGTAAGCCAATGCCTCCCAGCCCCTGCCAAGGGTACGTGTGGTTGTGCTACAGGAACAACCAGTTTCACTTGTTGTTCTCCTGCAATCTGCTGTTTGAGAAATCATGAGGAACTTAAACTGATATGGGTAAAAGCTGGAGGTGGTGCACAATCACCTGGAAAGCTCCTGCCAGACAGGGGAAGAGGTGGGCTCGTACCCATCCCTGTTTTCTGGTGCAGTTTTACACAGTGCTGTTCCAGATTACACTGTGAGGAACAAAGCAGCCACTGCTCAATCATTCTGACATTTGCAAAAAAAAAGAAAAAAAAAAAAAAAAAAGCATTCCCCATGCACAGCTAAAAAGTGTAAATTAAATTTATACCAAAGCAACCCATTTCAAGAGAAAAGGCTCCATGACAAAAAAAAAAAAAAAAACAGATGTCAACAGCCCATGTGCTTTGGAAATGCAGATTCAGGCAGGTATTGGCAGCTTTGATCCATCTCTGTATGGTGACTGTTTAGAAAATCCTTCTACTCCGTGTCAGGGAGAAAATGGCAAAGAAGAAGTATGTCCTTCATTTTAGAGTTAGGAGCTGGAATAAGAACATTCTCCCCCTTATCAGTCAATGTTTGGCACAAACCTGCTTGTTTAGAAAGACGGAAGCTCGGTGGGAGAATCAAGGGAAAGCTTAGTCCCAGCTGCTGCTTTGCCCCAGAGCTCTGCAGGCATTTTATTAAGGATGCACTCTCCTCCCCAGGCTCTTCTGGGTTCAGACAATTGTTGAGGGTCTGGAGCAGCAGCTCTTGATCCAACAACTGGTCCATCAACAGGACTTGCTGTTTTTCACACCTGGGCTTGTGTGAAATGTGAAAGACACATTTCATGTCACTTCCCCACATTATGGACTCTCAGGAACTGGGAATGAAATCCACATCTTCTGAATCAAACTCCACAATACAGAACCCTCTTTTTAACTGCAATAAGAGCCTGCTAGGAATCCTGTTAATTTGTTTCTGCTTGGAGTATTTTTCACATCAATCTGGACAGATATATTACAACTATTTTTTCCCCCCAGCTAAAAAAGGAGAGTTTTTGAAAGATGCTGCAGATCCTCTGACCAGTTGATACAATAGATGCCAAAAAGCTCTAAGGATAAAGAATGTGTACGAAGCGAATACAGTCTTCAGAGTTACTATCCCTAAGGAAAAGAACCAGAAAGGGAGGCAGAGCGAAAATGGTTGCTGAAAGAATGAAAAAAAGAAAAAATAAAAAAAAAAAAATCAAACTTAATGGTTTGTTACAGTTTGAGGGGAACGAGAAAACAAAGTCTGGAGCTGAAGGAGTTGTCAGGCAGTGAGATAGGGTTACATTTCCTCCACATGGTGCCTGCAGTGCTGGTGTGATTAGGTGAAAGAACTTGGGAGTGCTACAGAGAGAGCTGCCTTGCTCCCTGTCAACTTGCAAAAGCTAATCAGCATCCCAGAATGACAGCTCCCTCCAGGGCGAGATTTCTTAAAACAAAACTAAAATAAAATAAAAATAAGGAGCTTCTTTGGTTGAGTTTCAAACCTAGCTTCCCACTAAAC
Source organism: Phasianus colchicus (assembly GCF_987193195.1). Lineage (NCBI taxonomy): Eukaryota > Metazoa > Chordata > Aves > Galliformes > Phasianidae > Phasianus > Phasianus colchicus. The sequence goes on along the minus strand of NC_143444.1, from coordinate 25,172,502 downwards.
AAATATTAGAATGAAATAGAAAGGCTATGACATTCGCCATCAACACCCTCAATGCTAATCTGCACCCTGATAATAATAACTCCTGTAACTCCTATATGTTACTCAAGCAGCCTGCGTCCTGAGGAATATATCTGACTTGATAAACTACTGCCATCAGCTTGCGCAGCATGATGAGATTTCACGTGGGAGGATGCTGCTGTTTTGTGATGCCCTGGAGAAGCTGAGGACACGATGTGATAAAAATCCTCATGCAGAGCTGGATTTCTAGGAGGCAGTTTTGAGTACATAGAAAGGGATTCTTCCAGTTTGGGATGCTGGAAAGAAATAATGCCCTTATTGCTGGCCAAAGCATCAGAGGAGTTTTGCTACTGTAGACTCCAAGCCTTAAAAATTCTTGAGCTGGGCACCAAAATTAGGTAATATCAGCTAAGATATCACGAGGATTTTTATTTTTTAACTTTTAGCAGAGAAGCTTGCTTGGTGACTATTTAGAAAAATCTTTCTTCTTCATGTCAGAGAAAAATGGCAAAGAAGAATGACATCTTTTAATTTAGAGTTAGGAGCTGGAATAGGGACATTCTCCCTTCTGACATCTCAATCAACGTTCGGGGGCTCAGTGGTTTAACACTTCAGTTTTCCCCTTGCCAGTGGCTCTGACGGAGTCTTTCTCCTCCACTCCACCATTTATTTTCACAAACCTTTTAAGGACTTCACAGTTCAAACCTTTTCATTTTCTATTACACTGGTTTGTGTTGATCAAGGCATCTACTAGTGCTGGGGCTGATGCTTAGAAGGACCAATGCTCCCCTGCTACCTCATGTGATCCCCAGCAAACACCTTCTGAGCTCCAAGGGATAAACAAGAGCCCTGTGACTGTTCCATAGGGAACCACATCACAGGGCCTGGCACCTATTGGCTGTATGTGGTAAGCCAAAGCAGAAGGGTGATATTGGTCTTGATGCAGAGGAGACAGATGCTTGCCTACAGGTCACACCATGGCTGGCCACCACTTTACATGATGCTGGTTTCCAGCCCAGCCTGAAATGCAAACAGCTCCACCAGCTCACCATTCATGCTGCAGGGAGCAATTGCAATTTATGCAATGTATTTCAGACCACTCTAACTTGCATCTTCAGTGGTAAACATGCAGCAGAATAGCTCTGAAGCTGCACAGCTAGATTATAAACAAGCAAACAAAATCACTAGTTAGGCTCTAGACAACAGCTTCACTTTTTTTGCTAGTTTGCTTTGTTACACCTAAGTGATCAGAAAACAGTAGAAACATATCTTAACAGATTGTTCCCCATCTTTTCCCCACTTAGGCAGGTTTAATATCTATCCAGAAAAAAAAAAAAATTAGTTTCCAATAAATCATGCAATTTAATGCCATGCTAAAATCCTGCTTGCCCTTCAGCAGTCTGCTGCAGCAATATCATTTCCCCTGCACCGAACTTGCAAGAAGGTCCTTTGAGTTCAGGTGGCTCTGTGCCACCCCTATGGCACTGCTGTGACCAGCATGGGATGACAGCAGCCCCTGGTCCCAAGCATGCTCAGCTCTGCACCAGCTGGGAAGCATCCAGCAGCAAAGTGTTGGCTGTCTGGCTCAGCACAGTTACCAGCAGATGGCAGCTGGAGATCACAGAGGTGCCACTCCACAGCAATAAGGAAAGACATTTGGGTTTTCTCCAAACTGCAAATACATCTTGTGATTAATGGGTGTCATAGGTGTGGGCATGGCCTTGGAAATGAGTGGGGAGGCAGCCACCCCACTTTGCAAGCCCAGCTGATGTGGGGCAGCTGTGGGAGGTATCAGCTGCACCTGCTCACCCAGAGGAGCTTCCCCCCACTCACATCCAGAGTCAGAGGTCAACCCATTGCCTGCTGCACTGACCAATGCACTGACACTGTCAGCAGTTCACGGTGGGCTGAGTTAATGCAGCTGCTTGGGGCATCCTCTCAGGCTTGGCAGCAGAATGCTTCATATCAAGCTCTAACAGATTATGAAATATCCCATATGTTACAAAAGTCCTGAGGGCAGAATCCAAACCCACTTCCATGATGAAAGGAAGAACTGAGCACCTGCAGGGCACCCAAAGGATGCCCAAAGCAAAGCCATCTCACCTATGGGCAGCCACCATGGTGAAAAGCAGATGCTGGGGTAGATCCTGCCTTGAGCAGCTACTGGCAGTATCAAGGTCTTGATGGCAAACATCACACAATATAAAATAATGTCTATCCAAATGCATTAGATAAAGATCAGGCAGTGTGTCCCCAGGAGGGTGACATTTGAGGACTCCATAGCACAGCCAAATCTGGGTCCATCATCCTCCTGAGAACCTTTTAACCCCCATGAGGGTCCTTCCTATCCTGACTTCTTGCAGCTTCCCCAAGCAGCTGAGATGCTCACATGCAGAAAGTTCTCTTGGTAAGGACAGAAAAAAAAAAAAAAGGAAATATCCTCCCTCCCTTACTTCCGAACACTAAAGCTTCAGTTCTGCAGGAGCTAATGGGGCCAAAAAAGGAAGTGAACAGCACATAAAGTACTACTGATCTAATTCAACCCCAGTTTCTCATTTACCAGTGTCAGCCTCTTTGGCTTTCATCTCTTTTTTTATCTGTGTTCTGTCTCTGCTTTGCCCCTTCTGCTTTGATCTCTTGAACCTCTGTAATCCAGAGCTGAACCCATGATAGCTTTATAACGAAGAGTTTGTACATTTTTACTTTTGTGACACTCTTTATTTTTTTTTCTTTCTTCTCTGAAGCATCAAGCAGATTCGGTCTGTGCAGATAATAGAGGTTTTAAATGTTTAGCTTGAGCAAGCACCCCTTTTACCATTTCCCACAGACCCCTGGACGTCTGCATCCCTGTGCTGGAAGGTTTTGCTTTCCTCTGTCATATTGCAGTAGTAATATCCACTAGGTAGGCAGAGGGGTTTACCTGGTTTGTGCGGATCTGCAACAACCCAAGGATTAATTGGATCACACTGTGTGGCATTTTCTGCTCCAGGTTCCCAGGAGAGACCCCACAGCTGCTGCAGGGAATGAGCCACACCTGAGCCTGGCCCCAGCATTGCTGATGCAGCCCAACCTGCATCTCCCTTGCAATCAGCCTCTGAGTCCAGGGTCCCACTGCCTCTCCTCAGGATGATTCCTTTTGAAAGCAGAGTATAGAGCATCAGACCTGCGTTTATTTTCCCCTTAAATAAGAGTGGCTTGATTTTGAGAGATCTGCCAGAATAAGGCAAGTTTGTGCAACTGTCATCAAAAAAGCTTTTCTCTTCTTTTCTTTTCCTTTCTTTTCTTTTCTTTTCTTTTCTTTTCTTTTCTTTTCTTTTCTTTTCTTTTCTTTTCTTTTCCTTCTGCTACTCCTTCTTCTTTTTATTCTCTGTCTTCTTTCTCTTCTCCTTCTTCCTCTTCTTCTTCTTTGTCTTTTTCTCCTGCTTGGTGACCTGTGCATGGTACCTTCCAGAGACGGGACTACAGGGAACAGTTTCACATGTTTTTCCATCTCTTGGCCCTGACTTCCACATGACAGCAGAGTTCAGGAAGCTGGATATTGCTGAAGGAAGGCTCCATATCCATATCATTCTGACTGAGAGCTGAATAGCACATATCTGTTTTCAGGGCTTTGATGGCCAGTGGTCATGAGAGGAGCAGAGCCTGGTTACTTGGCACTGAGAATGGCTCTGAAAAGAGCAGAATACCACCAGTGAGAGGGTCTTTCATGAGTGTTCTGTGACACTGACTCCCCAGCCTCCACAAATATCTCCAATCTATTGCTTTCTATGAGAGAAGACCAATTTGTGCTGTATAAACGAAACAAGGAGATACAGCCTTTTCCTTTTTTTTTTTTCTTTTTTTTTTTCCTGCAGCTGGAACAGCTGGATAGAGACAGTAGCCTGAGAAACTGGCTGAACTTCTTGATGCATTCAGCTGTCTAGCTTTATATTTGTCCTTTAAATAACTTGCCAAAAACACAAACAAGCCCAAAACAACAAATCAGCGGGAAAAAGAACCCAAACAAAACAAGGCAGACTTCCGTTTCCAGCCTTGCCCTTCTGCGGTGGCTGGCCTGAAGTAGTTTAATCTAAACCAGGCTTCAGCAATTGCTGGAGAAAGCAGTGTCCGTGGTGGGTATTTAGAGAATGGGGCTCGCCTGCCTTACACCATCCAGGGGTTTATTACCTGCTGAAAAAGCTTAATGTGCTTCAGGTGTTACGTGATGTCCAGATGCTGTGGCAGAAGCAGCTTGGAGAGTGCTGGTGATAGAAATGCTGCCAGCTGAATGCAGAGACATTAGTGCCAAATGTGATACTCAGTCCCCACTCATCTATTCATACAAAAACATAGAATTGGCCAAACTGGTTAAGACCCAAGATCTATCCAATACTCTGTGGCAGCCAGCAGTAGTAGGCACTTCAGGAAGGAGCAGGGCAAGCACACTGCGACTGAGGGGCAGTGATTTGTGGCACTGGGATTTCCTGAGCCAGACATGGTGTCTTTGTATTTAATAGCCCCTGGTGAATTCAGCTTCCAGGAACTTGTCCAGCTACTTCTAAATCTTTTCATGCCTATAGTTTCCTGTAAGATCATCTAGTGCAACCGTCAGCCCATCACCACCAGACTCACTAACCGTGTCCCTCAGTGTTTGAAGCTGGGTATGTTTTCTGTCAGATGCCATTTAAGGTTAGACCTAGATCTAGGTGATATGTGGGAAATGGATGGATGGATGGATGGATAGATGGGTGGATGGGTGGATGGATGGATGGATGGATGGATGGAGCCTGAAATAATGTGGCTGTTATGTGCAGAAGTGCAACTGCCAGTAGACCACAAGCAGGATGTGTTTTAGGAGCGAAGACAGAACTTCTCACCTGCCTGGCTCTTAGCAGGTCACAAGCTGTGGTCTAAATTATGGAAAAAGTCAGTTTTCAAGGGTGAACAGGAACACCAGATGGGAACAATTTGTGTGGTAAAGGAAGGACAATATGGGAGAAAATGTGTCTGTCAGGTAGAGAATGGTGTGACTGAAGGCAGCATCCCTCATGAAGAAAGTGGAAATTGTCTTCCAACAGCTTTATGCCTGCTTTAGGCAAGTAAAAGAGAGTAGCAGGCTGTGGGTTTCCAAGCAAAGACTTGGAATCAGGTCTTTGCAGTGGGCTAGATGTTATACCACATTTATACACATTATACCACTGTTACAGTATACAAAATGGCTGATCTCTCCGTGAGACAAACCTGGCAGACACTGCTGTCTCTTCCATTCAAAAACGAAGAGCTTTCTGGCTAAAATCCACCAAGTGCCTTAGCATTTGCAAGGTAGAAGAGTGTCTTTAAATTAAGCCACTCAAGAAGTTCATCCTATCAAAATCACCTGCATCATTTCCACCCCAATTAGGAACAGTAATGGATGGGAACTGTTCAGAAAACTATGGCTCAGACACAGGGGATTTAGAAATTATTTCAAAATCCACATATGGTAAAAGTGTCACAGTGCTTTATTTCCTCACCAACACCACTGATGGAGCAGAAGTGGGAATGTTTTCTACTTATACTCCAATTTCCAGAATTGCTCAGCCCCCATGTAAGCAACCAAGTCATTGGCCAGATGTGGGAAGAGACAGCAGAAGGGTTGGTGCTGAGAAATTGTATGTCACCCCTTCCTTGAATGAGAAATTCAAAGCCTTGTCAGCTGTCTGGCAGCCTTGTCCAAGGCTATTTGTGGATCCAGAGCAGTTTTGAAAGCTGCATGATTGACCTCAGGCACACAAGATGGACAGTCAGCACATTTTTGTGGGAAAATGGAGTGCAATTCAAGATTTCTTGTAACTTTTCTTGTTCACCTGACATGCACGCTCCAAAGACAGTGAAAGATGAGAAAATAATATGAACTTGATAAATGACCAAAAGAAAGTTTCCAATCTGCAGTGGTTCCCATTACTCTTCTTATTCTTGGCATCAGCAGAGTTATGGCAATCTTTTCTCCCCCTCCCCAAGCTCTACTCTCACTTAACTTTTTCTTTTTTTTTCCTGTCAAATTCACAGGAGTGGCACCTGGGAACATTTTTACCAGTGGGAAATTGTCTGAGGAGCAAAGTTGTCTCCTTTCAAATACCTTTTCTAAAGGGACTGGAGTGAATGAGAATCATAGTCATAACATGGCTAAACCCTCTTTGTTTAACTTAATGTTATATAATAATCTAAGTGTTGCAACACAGCTCCTTGCTGTGACATCCTTTTTCCATTTGCTTAATTTTCGCCCCAAATGCACACTGTTAATAAGCTGCTGAGAAAATACAGCTCTTGTGACAAAATCCAGAAACGGAGACCCTGTATGGTGTGTTAGATACACAACTCTTATTTGGACTGGCAAGTGGCACTGAGATTGGTATTGCAGAATAGATCCATTTTTCTTGCTGCCAAATGTGATGGACAGATGCAAGGGGAGGGTTGGAAATGTGGATGGGAATAAGCAGAGTGCAAACAAAATAAAATCACTGACAGAAAGTAACATGCGAATTAGAAGAGACATGTAATTGCCAGCAGGGAAATGCAGGATGCGGGGTGCTTTGTCAACAGCCAATGTTGAAATAAATGTCACGCTGGCCATGAAAACTGCAGGATTAAACTCCTCCTGGTGATTTATAATTTAAGAGAGAATAAGGCAGACAGACACCCAGTGACTGGGCTCAAAAGAAAAACTCCCATTGACTTTAGTGGGGTTTGGAGCTGGTCCAGAGCAGTAAAGGTTCAAATCTGATCTCTGGAGTGAATAAGTGTATAGCCACTGATTTTAATCAACAGAATCAGGCTCTTAATCAAAGTTTGTTTTACATTTCCTGCTTTTTTACTCATTTTGTAGCAAATCTGGAAGTCATATTTGTTTTTTGGGGGTTAGTAAAAGTAAATAAAGACTGCCATAAAATTTGTGACATCTTGAAATTAAAACACAGTGTAACTAAGGAATATAACCAAACATTTCCCTCTCGTTTTTCCCCAACCAGCCCAACACTTTAGCAGAGCTTGAAATAAAATTTGTTTCTGTACAAAGAGAAATTTGGAAGCTCCACAAACTGTCCTGAACCTTGCTGGGGAAGGGGGTTAGGCCCAAAGGACTTAGCCCTTAAAAAGGAATACAAGTCTGTCCCACTAAGTAAAAGCTGCAAAATGTTATGTAACCTACATAAAACAATGTACAAATAGCACTATGTGGAAAACAGAAAATATAATGAAAAGACATAGGTTCCCAGGTGCTTATTCTTCCCATATGCCTATAGCATCGTGTGACTTTTTTACCAGGAGTTTTCAAGCTGCAGTCAAAGAACGTATTGGCTGGGCACTGAATACTGATGTCCAACATGCAAAAGCAAGGACAGAATAAAAAACAACAGAAAATACCACCTTCTGCCACATAAACCCTCTCAAAGAGTCTCAAGCATGTTTTAAATTAGATTGGTGTTTATGAAAGAAGTGTTCAGCACCTCATTTCCTATGTAGAAAAGGCTGTGTCCCCCTTCTGTAAGAGCAGATCTTTCCTATGTTCATAGAAAAGAAAATAGATAAATGCCATCAAGGCTTTCTGTCTTCTGGAAGTAGCAACGACAAACAAGATAGATTTCAAATTTTGAAAGCCTACGACTTTTTAAGGAAGAAATGCACTGATTTCCGTTTCATGCAATAATTAAAAATAATATTGTGCATCTTTTGATATGTGCTTAGTTTTCTTGCAGCCTCATGGCTGCAGATTTCTTCACAATCTCTTATCTCTATCTGCTAACAACAAATAAACAGGTGATTAGATGTTTCCAGTATTTCAGAAGTTACACCAGGCCTTGCCAAAAAGCTCCTGGGCAGTTCAAAGGGCTGACTAAGGGATTACAGCTCTCTCTTGTTAATGGAGTCCCCTTGCATAAGAGCTTAGCTTCATGGAGCTGGGTCAGAGTTATGGGTTTGTGAGCAGAGTCCTTTCTAGAATTCAGGACAAAATCCTTCTCTGTAAAATGCTCCTTTTTACAGTTATGTTTCCTGCATAGAACTACAGACAAAAGTCTCTGGAGCAGAAACTTCTGGTGGACAAAAGCCAATATGTGGAGCAGGTATTGTTCTGACCAAGAGACCATAGCTGTGATGATCAAGGAGAAGAATGACTAACACAGTGGGATAGCTAGAAATCACATAGCTGAGATGGCAAGATGTCTTCATGCCAGGACAAGGAAAAGAAAGGAAAGCTTAAGAAAGAAGGTGTGAGATTAGCCCTGCAATTGAAATAAAATGTCCTTATAGCAGTTGCTATACTATGTAAATGCTAGAAAAGACTGCTAGCAAAGCTTTCTGCTTTGAAGAAGGTGGACGCTTCTCCAAGTTCCTTGCTGCTGCAGATGAGAAGTCAACACAGCTGCAGTCTTACAGACCTTTGGTCCAAAGAACAAAATCACTCAGGAGAATCTGAGCAAGTTTGTCTGTGGATACCACAAGGGAGACAAACAAGAATCATAAGGACAAATAAAATCTACAAGAATCAATATCCAGAATTGTAGTGATGTCTGTCTCTGTGAGACTGCGATTAAATCATACCTTAATTGCATTTTCTGTTTGGCATTAAAAATACCTTTAGAGCAGCCTTTGTGTAACAGCAGCACTGCTGGAAAGAAAAGGTTCTGAAAAATGTCTTCATACTTCTCTGTGCATGTGCATAAATATTAAACTGCTTTCCTTTCAGACACACCACTGCACTCTGTGCTTGTTTGGATGTTGAACCTGGAAACTTCTCAAAGGTTTTGCGTACGGATAATTCATGAGTTAAAGCCCAAATTGAAATGCCATGTTACAACTTGTAGAAATGTTAGACAAATATAATGACCATATTTTCCAGTTACCTAATACCCACTCAAAATATAAAACCTAAAAGAAAGGAATTGTTTTCATTGCTGTTAACCAGACAATATCACTCCAACTAAATATAGTATGTGATGAAACCAATTTAAATATTGTCCAAGTATTTAACACTGTAAATATTGGACTTAACACTCCATAAAAACAGGCTTTGATGATGCAGGCTGACAAAAGGAGACTAGTTAATTGCAGATTACATCATGGCTAGGACAGCATCACTGCTAGGACAGCTACGATAAATGTGAAGTGCAAAGGAAATCTAATAAAATAAAAACAGTCCCTGTTCAGTGTTCACCTTTATCAGCTTCTTTAACCTTTTCTTTGCAAAAATAAGTGGAATACGTAGACCCAGATAGAAGAGTATCCTGAACTCAACGTGTTCTTGAAGCTTGCATTTAGGCTTTGATTCATACATTTTCCAAACCTGCATTTGACTTCAAGATCTGTTTATGTTCCTTTCACTACAATGGGACTTATGTGTACTTCTGAAATTTTCCCATGGTGGGAAACTTTCCTGAGTCAAGGTCTGAAGTCTGTTAAATCTGCCTTAGTTTTTCCAAGATATAACTGCATGTTACTGCAAAGCGTGGCACAACTCCATCAAAGATGAGGAAAAAAAGATGTCTAAAGCTTTTGGTTACTGATAACTTAAGAGATTTTCTCAAATTCTTATCCCAGATAACTATGCTGAAAATAGAAACAATTTAAAGGCATTTCCTTGTAAGGTCCCAGCTGCTGTGGCAGCCATCTGAGAAAGTACCTCAGTGGGAAGTCAGGGAGTTATTGATGAAATAAATGAAGGTGATTACGGTGGCTGATGCATAAGTGGTTGCCACCATGCTTTGGTACACAGCTCACTCATGTACCTCACAGAGTGCTGTTTCCCTCCCTTATTTCATGGGTCTCCCTGTCCCCAAAACGTCCCCGCACACACACCTGCTCCATAAAACCTGAGTTCCTGTACTTAGAATCACAGTGTCATTAAGGTTGGAAAAGACCACAAAATCATCTAGTCCAACCATCATCCCAGCAAACTTCTTATAACACCCTTCAGTGCCTAAAAAACAGCAAGAAATGCCAATCCTGGGAAAAGCCTGACGCTAACAAAAGGCACGGGAGACAAAAAATGGGATTTTTTTTTTTTTTTTAATGATCTTTGCCTCTCCTCTGTGATAGGCTGCTTTATCTTGCCCTGTCTTGAGTGATGCAGAGTCACCTGCAGCCGTGGTCCACATCAGCAAGTGGTGCTGAAAAGAGGCATGCTGCTGAGGTTGCAGCAGCAGAGAATGTCTTCCAAAGGCCAAGAGCAAGCTGGTCACAAGTGCAGGCAGGAGTGGGATGCAGGCACTCCCTCCAGCTTCTCTCATTTCCACTGTATTTGTCTTTCTTAATTAACCCTGCACCACCTTACTGACCCAAAGACTTGGCAACAGCACCATTGAGAACAGCAAGGATTAAGACATTTGCGTTATAATGCCTCAGCCATGAGATCATAAATGCCCTTATGTTCTGTTTTGTTATGTTGAGTTGATAATGGAGAATGATAAAACTCCCACTTTCTCTCAGTGTTCAAGTGAGCTAATGTGTCTGGGTTCATGAGATCCTGGCAGGCGGAGAGAAGCAACAGCGCAAAGACCCCAATCTTGGATGTAATCAAATAATAAGGCTGTTTGAGGACATTACTTGTTAACATATTAGCAGGTACCAGGGGTAAGTGTTTATTTAGTCCTGGTGTAAAAGCATGTCTAAAATGATTTATGCCGGAAGCTGTTTCACAGCAAACAGGCTGCTTTCATGAAAGCAGGTCAATCACCATCTCCCATCTGCCCTCATAAATCATATTCAGGTGCTAATGTAACCAAAAGGTTTGTATAATCCATACAATCAGCATGGAGGTCTGGGTGGATACAGTAATAGCCTGCCTCTGTAAATGCCTTCTGCCTCTAAAGGCTAATATTTGGGGGGAGTCAAATGGTGGTTTTAAAGACAAAAGAAAATAAATGAACTGCCATGACAAGTAACTAAGTGTACATACAGTTTTCCAGCCACTTCTTACATACACAGGAGTAACTTGCCACAGTCTAGATCAGCTTCTTGGACTGTTTTTGCATCAAGATACCTTCCATAAAAGTGCTCTAACACAAATTAGACCATGATTTTAATGTAACAAGGACAGATACCAGAAGCACAGTGCCATAAATATAGATTGGCATTATGCGGTCTCCACAATTCTCACTTACAGGTCAGTGTCACATTATTGACCTTATTCTTCATGCTGGTGGAGTACTCCTATGGGAGATGACAGATCTGAAAGAACCTGCTGGACCTACATTCAAAGTGCAATTACATCAAGCTCATTTTGAAACTTGTTTCAGATCTTTTTTTTATGCTGTTTTTTCCTTCATCCTCCTGCCTCTTATTGCTCCTCTTCTTACAAGACTACTTTTCCCTTCTTCCCAGTTTTCAGTCTGAACTTATTCTTCATGTCCTCTTGCCTGTGCCAACAATGTCTTTTGTTTTAAACAGGTCTCCTCTCCCACATGTATTTATCACTGGATATATTTCTAGCTTCAAGAGGTTTGAGACAACTTCCACAAAAACATTTGATTTTAATGATTAATGATTTTTGTTCCACTACCTTCAGACAGAAATTTTATAATTTTCATTCATATCAGTCAATGGCATCTTCTCTCAACCTCCAGTGGTTCATATCCACACAAGAGAAGCCAGCTGATGATGTAGAATGATTTGGATTGGTTTTACAAGGATAAGTATTCTGGAGTAGCATCAGCAGCACGCACTTTCAGTTTAGAATCATAGAATCATAGAATCACAAGGTTGGAAACGACCTGCAAGATCATCTAGTCCAATCACCTTCCCATTCCTACTGGTACCACACGCTACTAAACCATATCTCATAGCTCCTCATCCAGGCAAGAAAGTTGCAACTCTCTTTTTTGCTGTCACACTCATTGGGCAGCATCTTCATTCCCAATGTTAGTGCTGTAAAAATGGCTCCAAAATACTGTATCAAAATATTCTCATTTGGGACATTATGTTGTGAATATGAGTGGAAGATCTATTTGTTCAGAGAAATGATGTCATATTACTCGTTTGCAGAATGCAACTGGAAACCTATTGATGGACCACGACACCCAGATCGCAGGTAATGATCACATTTCCAGGACTTCAGCAGCTAATTGTTCTTCATTTTTTGTGAGTCATATTATGCTATCAGAAAGCATTAGGAATTAATAAATCAACATAAAATGATACTGCAAAGCACAAATAACAAGTTGTGCGAAAATCAATGAAGAGTTGATACAAGCAGATTGAAGGCAAAAATGTTGTTGGGACTTGGTATTTGGTGACAAGATGTGAATCTAGGAATAGGAATATACAATAAGAAAAAGCACTTCTGTGAGTGGCAGCACTAACTAAAATAGACTATGGATTTTTTCTTATTTATGTTCCACCAAAGTGGAAAAGTGCCCTTTGTTGAGCCCAGTTACACAGCTATGTCAGCCATAATCCTTGAAATGTGACTTCCCTCTCTTGTAAAGAGACAGTTCAGGTAGTAATTTTTAAGGCTGGTTTCTGAACTATGCCATCTACAGAGATGCAGGATTCCAGTGCAGGAATGAAGAGAAAGTGGCATTTTCAGCTGTAATTCATCTAGCCACTTTAGGTGAGACAAATGAACAGAGGTGTTGCAATGACTTTAAGCAAGACATATTTTTATAAAGTTAGAGGAAACAAATTTCACCCTCTTACTGTGGAACTAAAAAAAAAATAGTTAATTGACTTCTGAAATGAAGACACTGCTTTCTAAATCCCTGGGACATTATCTTCCTCCAGGTAAGAAGATGATTGTAGAGTAACATTTAACATAGATGGGGAGCGAAAATAGAAGGAAGCAAGATGTGATGCTGGAGACAGAGGATATAATACCTCTTTGGTACCACTAAACAGGATTGCAGGGATGATGGGAATGCATGGAGAAGTCCCAGGTCAGGGGTAAGAACTAGAGATGTAAATTGTCATTCATTCTCTTAATACAGCTTTTTTAGTATCCCAACATAGGGAAAAAATGAACAAACAAACACAAAAACCCTGATGAGTGGCTGGGCCAGGCAGAAGTTTTTTTCTATCTATAATAGCACTCATTCATTAACTATAAATAATCTACACTTACTTGAGGGGTCCCCAACAAAGCCATGTATACACTGCACAGAGCACTAGACTATCAAGGTATAAACTATTTAAAGCAGCCAGTGTTTGAATTGTCATTTTTTAAGTTTAACATAATGTTGTTTCAATATCTAAAGCCTCCTTCCCCATGCAGCAAAAATGCGAAACACATTGAAAGAAAATGTAAAACATACTAACTTGATTATTATGAGTGCTCTGGATTGTGTCACAATTCACTATTAATTTAGAACACATTCCAGTGGCTTCTCCCTTCCCTCTGCATTCTGAACCAATCTGTCAGAGAAATACAACACCAATTAAATAAAAAAATATATATGTGCATATATATATTTTAAAGCCTGCTGCTTGGAGGAAATGTTTTGGATATGCAGTTTAGGGAGAGTTGTTTTCCATTAGCAACTTGAAATGATGGGCTGATTTTGATGGTCATTTGCATAATGAATTTCTTCTGGGCTTTGGGGACATCCACATGGTCAATTCTACAAATACCTTCGTGGTCTTAATGGTGAGGTTTGTCTCAGCTCCGCCCACCCATGACGGAGCCCCAAATGATAGTTAAATCCCGTAATTGAGAAATTGTAGCAGCCAGAACCAATTTCTGCTTTGGGAGAGGAGGAATGGCCTTGTGGTTACAGCTTCAGAATACAACTCAGCAGAACTGGGCCGTGCTTCTGCCTCTTTTATAGACTTCCTGTGTGACCTTGGGCGATTCACATATTCTCTTCCACCTGTAAAGTGAAGAAAATTTGCTTTCCTATTTCCTCATCTTAAGAACATAAATTATTTGGGGTACGAGTAATCTTAGATTGTGTCGTGGCAGTACTGGGCACTCTGACATCCTTGTCTCAATAGAACTATTGTGAGCATAATATTTATGTGCACATTTTTGTATCACTTTGTCCAAAGCAGCTTTTGGAAGATATTTCAAACCCTATTTCTCTTCTCATGCATATCATCAGACTTTTCAGAGATTCTAAGAGACTTATATCACTTGTCTGGCCACATGGTGTGCAATCATTAAGGCAGGCATGTATTAAAGGGGCAAATCTTCCTAGTCATTGCTGTTGCTCTTGTACAAAGTCAGAAAGACCAGAGTATCTTTTAGAAACCACGTGGGATCTCCCAGTAGGGAAGTGCTCAGAACTTACCCTGCGTAACAACAAAAGGACCATATTATGGCTTTGCTCCACCAGAACAGTGGATGGATCATTCTGGATCTGTGAATTTTTTATGTGCTTGCTTTTTTTTTTTTTTTTCCTTTTTCTTTTTTTGGTGCAGTGGTGTTAGTAAATTTGGGGCAAGCAATTCGGGATCCAAACTCTTTGTAGTCAGACAGCACAGCTGCAATCTCTCTATCCAGTTTGTACCCAGAGGGAACCATAAACACCCAGTTGAACTCTTCCATTGCTGGTTTCTTGCTTTTGGAAGCAGAGCACACATCTCAGGGAGGACATCGGCTCTCCAAGTCCCTTTCAGTCTGCATGGGGCAAAAGTTTGAGGGATTAGGCTGTTTGCACACAGAGAGAAAAAAACAACTTTGTGATCTGTGATAAGTAAAACTTGTTGGTATATCCTGAGCAGTGGCAGAAGTGTACAAAAGCATCCTCAGGTGATCTAATCCTTCTAAGTCCTGACCCCAGTGGGAGCAAAATTTGGCAAATGTGAGGCAGGTGTTGAGGAAAATTCTCCTCTTGCTAAGTGGGTCTGCTTTAAAATGAAACTCTTTTCTTCTCCAGAGACTGAGGCCTTTTCTGTGCTGAAGTTCAGCTGCTCCTCTGAGGGATGAAATCAGACTATGCAGGGTTCACTCTGGAAAGACAGGAGCTGGGTTGTGGTCTGTTAATTCAAATGTTATTAGCTCAAGTGTATCTCTGCCACTTTTTGTATGTTGTTGAGGCATCCGGGCTCATCCTGTCACAGTCTCCAGCAAAGCAGAGTACCTCCAGGAGGACTCCCAACCCTGCTGAGCTTTTCTGCTGACTAGAGTGGGAGCCTAACGCAGGTGTTTCGGTGAAACTTACACAATCCAGATGTAAAATCCAGTGGCAAGTCCCTCAGGATTAGACATGTCTGGAAATGAACATTATTGGGCTGATAAGATTTCTGAGTACTTTTTCCACAGGAAACCCACTGATTTTCATCTCTGGCTCTGGCATCCAGTCTTCCTACAGCTCCTGGAGAGGCATACCGCATTGCCTGCGACAAGACTTGAGCAGAGGAGCTCCAGCTGACACAAGAGCTGGGTTGGGATGGCAGCTAAGGAGGAAAAGCATTCCGTTCTTTACTGTCAGCTTTGAAAATGTGTTCAGGAAAGGATTACAATGTCAAGATTGTAATACTGGTTGCATAAGAGGTGCTGTTTGGAGGCAATCATTACTTGGAGCAAAAGCTGAGAGAAGAGGCCATTCACTTCATTCCTGCCGATACGCCAAATAAAAAGGGATCAGCTAAACCACAGACAAGCCCCTCTCTGCCTTTGTAGCTGTTCATTTTTTCCATCAGAGCTCAGACCATGGAGCTAAAATTCAGTAATGAAAACCTTCCTTGCAGCCCGTGGCTTTGCAGCGCCCTAGACCAGAATTATATTGAGGTGAAATGGAGTCAATCCTCAATTCTCAGAAATGCAGCAGGACACATGATGGTCTCAGCTTTAATCTGCAAGCAGACAAAGCTCCTGCAGTGGGGCTGCATTCCGGGCTGATGTTTCTCATTGCTCAGTTATTGAGAGCCTGACAGGAAGCAGAGAAATGTTATCAATTCCCACTGCTCCAGACCATCAGTCTTGATCTGCTGACATACCTGACAGCTCAAAAATGATCAGGTAGCAGCTGCTTTTTGATTTCTTCTATTATCTCTAATCCACTGTCTCATGAAACGGTTTGTTAATGCTTTAAGGACATCCTAGTGAGGGGAGTGCGTTTTCCCCTCTAGCCAGCAGGTAGAGCCAGCAAGCCTTGCATCGTGTCACAGGTTAACAGCAATTTCACAGAAACCTGGATAAACAGATTGCTTCCTCTCTTTTCGTCCCTCAGAGATAGCCCCGAGTCTAATAGCAGCCCTAAATGCCAGTGTAGGGAGTGAAACATATCATACTTGCCCAGGTGACCTTCTGTAATGAAGATTTCAGTGTTTGCTCCAGCAACTGCACGAGACCGGGGGACAGGAATCTCAATTGACATAACCTGCACCCAAACTGTAATTTTATTTTTTTTTTAATTTGCCTTTTTTTTCTTATTATTTTCTTTTTTTAAGAAAGTGAAATTAGAAACAAACAAACAAAAAAAAACCTCCCTGCTTTTCACAAACATATTCCTTACAATGTAAAGGGCAACGCACCAAGGCAGGACTGCTCTAGGCATGCTTCAGGCCATCATGCATTTCTTTCTTCTTCACAGCAATCAGTGACTGGGAGAGTCTTTGAGACAATGCAATGAGTGGCTTTGAGTCACAATCTCAATTTTTTGGCATTTAAAGGTGAAAACAAGGTGGTGCATCCCAGAAGCTCTGCAGGTCTATGCACATCATACTGCAGGCTGCAGAGCTTCTCCCTGGGCACTGCCCAGGCCCTAGTCCTCATCAGAATCTATCACTCTGCCTCATGGCCATGGATATGGCTTTACATAACATATTTTATGAAGAACACTTCAGCTTCGATTGCACATTATTTGTTGTATCTAAGGTAAAAAATGAATAATTCTACAGATAAAAGTTATATAAAATAATACATAATTTCTTATGTTAGTACACGTATACATAAACATCTTCGATTATTTTGGGGAATCTTTAGACTGCTCCATTTCAGCTTGTGGTCACTCTGTGTACATTCATTTCAACATCACTAACGATCACAGATCTAACATACCTTCTGTAAAAAATTATTGACATTATACTCTACCTACACTTTTCATCTGAAATATATAGTGTCTGTTTTTCCCCCAGCACTTTTTAGAAACCTTTTGAATTGCTCTCCAGTGCAATCTCTCAGCTTTCCCAGCACGGTCATTTGTCTCTGATAGGCGCAGTTTTTCAGAAAGAGGTCAAGGATGGTGAAAGTTGCTATCACATCACAAGGAGTTGATAGTGCTACTTTCCCCTCAATGCTTTCTTTTGCTTCCCTTGCAAGGCCTCTTTCAGTTCCCTTGACCCCACTGCCCTTCTCCTTTCTAGTGATACAAGAGAATTAATAATAGAGCTCCGGTTTTCACTGGAGCTGCACAGCCGCTGGGATATGGCAGTAAAACACACAAGCTCACAACAGCTAACCCCTCCACCTCCTAAAATCCATTTGCCTTGGGGCCTTTGATCTGGGGCAGGTGGGAAAGAAAGCAAAAACACCCTGGGAGAATTACAACTGCAATGCCTTCTTAGGTGGCATCGCTGCTTCCTTGGGACTCCCCATGCCATTAATGGCTCCTTTGTGCCAGTCGGTAACAGACCACTGAGACACTTACGTAAAGGCTGTGTGCAGAATAAAAAGCAACTTTTTCCTTCTTCTTTCTGAAGGTCAGATTCATTTCAGTCTCACGGCAGTTCATGCACTGTTGGTTGGGTAATGGAACTGAGGCTTGGGGGGGAGAGGTGGGTTTTTTTCTTCTTTTTTTTCTCTTCTGTGGGAACAGCAGTGGCTCCTCACATGAGCACAACATCTCTCCCTCCTTGAAACAGAATTATCCCACTGGTATTTCCCTTAAACCACTTGATAAATCCACTTTTTATTCACCTTCCAAAATTCACTTGTAAAGACAAAGATCCCACCCATCATTAAAGCCTCAAAGATTAGAACTAAATAAAAATCTAGTCCTGCTCTTGGGTGCCAGGACTGTCAAAGTGCCATGATTTCTCACAACCTGCAGAAATTCAAAACTGTACAGGTGATGTGGCTGGCAATCATCTTATTGAGATGTCTCAAGGAGACCTGCACTGCATTAATCCCTGTGTCCTTCCCATTCATAGCAGTTGTCTTTCCGTCCTCCCAGTATCCTTTTGGCAGTAAGAGAAGCGACTAACTCAATCAGGAATCCACGTCTTCTTCATCCCAGCTCACCCTCTCAACCTATTCTTATCACCTTCTCTCCTCCACTTGGGCCTGGTACCTACTGGCAGAGCACTGTTATTCAGCTGTGCCTATCTGATATGCAGCTATCAGGTGAACATGACCTGTGGCCTGGCCTCTGTCCAGCTGTCTTGCTTCGTAGAGAAACACAGGTGTGTTATTTCACCATTTTTCTTGAGTCTCCCAGAAACCCTTTACAATGAAAGATGTGGACACACATGCAGAAGTGCTGGATGTTTGAGGCACTGTCCAAGTGGAATTTCAGTTTACAGCCACGTGACTTTGGAAAAATCACTGTATTTTTGAAACAAAAGAAGGAAAAAGAAAAGAAAAACAGCAAGATTTGATGATGTTCTTCATATGATCTCTATGATAAATTCTCAGTAAAGATCAGAGAAGCCCATTCAGACTGAATGGAAAAAAAGTATGTTTGAACTCATGATCACTAGGCTGACTTGGAGAAAACACTCATTGACTTCTCAAATCTAATGCATCTGTGAGTGAAATACTGAAACTGAAAATTGAGAGGAATCTCTTTCCCTAGCTACCATTCTTAGACAACACTGTTCAGTTGTGTAACCCCCTGAAGACAATAAAATGTCTTTCTCTTCCTGTAAGGAAAGATTTTCTTTTCCTGTCCTTAAGACATTAATTACAGGGTCACTGAGTTTGGCAGATTACTTGCTAAACTGAGTTGCATCCTGATATCCCATATTTTATTGTGATGACCACCCATCTTGACAGCCACTCAGGCTTGACCTGAGATTATCCACCACTGGAATCATTACTCTTTAAAGAGAGAGGATTAATGGCTGCTTTAAAGCGATCTAAGATCATTAACAAAAGCTACAAGAACTCACTTTTCTCCAGCTCCTGGCTATATAGACCTGCTCCCTACTTTGTATCATCATCAGCAACCGCAGAGTTGCATGGGGAGATGACTCTGCTCTGTGATTTGGCTAGAAGAAAGAGTGAATGGCTTTTTGTTAGTGGTTGTCAGATGGATGAAAGAGGAGGTCTGAGTCACTCCACATCCCTAGTGTCACTGCAAGAAGATACAGGAGTGACTGTGCTGCTTTGGCAGCAGCAATGTCCTGCTAAACTGGGAGAACTGGTGTCTCCTTCTGGGCTCCAGCTACAGACTATGGGAAAGCAGTGGACAGCTGTGAACTTCCCTGTGGCATGGGAGTTGGAACTTGATGATCCTTGAGGTCCCTTCCAACCCAAGCCATTCTATGATTCTGTGATGACTGATTCCCATTACATCCATATCTGTTCTGTACAGAAAATACAAATCAACAGACTGGAACACAAACCTCAACACCCTGCCTATCTGAGACAGGCATAGAAATCAAATATGGTTGAGAGATACTGGCAGATTATCAGATCCCACCTGTGTAACAGTTGGAGAAACAGAAAGAGCTCAGACTTGACTTCCCTGAACAGCAGTCCACTCATGTGAAAGCAAACATAGAGACTGACTATTGTTAAGTCTCTTCTCTCCTGATCTAATCTCTTAGCCTCTAAATGTGGAATATAACTGAATATCTGGACCTGGAGGGGACCCACAAGGGTAATTGAGTCCCACTCCTGTGTAAAACAAATGCAGCATCATTCACTGGATTTCCATAATGCCCATTTTTCCACTGAGTCTTTGAAGTGCAGCCCACTATCAAACTGAAATAAGCTCTCTAGTTGTATGGTAACTGCTGATTCACAGTCTGAACCACTGATCAAGCATCTGGGGAAAGGACCTGGTCATCCCTGGGAGCACAGGTGAAGGCAATTCAACTATGCGACCAAAAAGGGTGGAGCCTGGCTGCCCCTCTCTTAGATCTCATTTAAGGGCTGACTGCTCCTGGAGAAGGCTTTCTGGTTGGAGATTCTTCCCTTGTGGAATCTTTCCTGAAAGCCTAGATCTTCAGAGGCAGGTGAGCACTTTTTCTTTGTAGCACTGCTTTGTCTGTGCTGGTCCCTTTGCTGTTTCACTCCTGTGTTGTTCTTCCACCACCTTAATCTTTCTGATTGTAACGCTAGCATTTGAAAATTGAGATTTTTGTAAAAAAAGAAAGAAGTTTAGCTTGTGTTCTGAGGTCAGTGATAGAATTCTAATTTAGTAGCTATCATAACAATGTGAATTAGGAAAGAAATTTGGTCTTCCTAATGTCTAGGAGGAAAAAAAGGGCAGTGCTTTCTTGTTGTCCCACCTCTGGGGGGGGACTGAAACCCCCTGTTGTACACTGGGGCTTGTGGAAGCATCCCCTGGATGCAGTTCTGGATCATCACAATGTCCTTGTAATGTCCAGCTGAAACATTCCCTCATCAATAGACGTTAGATGTCGTTTATCACAGAGATGTGGCTGGGTTCCAATCACAACAGAACAAAAACACTGGCAATATTTTCATTAAAAGATGCAAAAGATTTGCATTGTAGCTGACAGAGGCCATATGTGAGCTGCTTAATGTTCAGTGGGGCTGATAAAGAGTAAAAGGAGTGTCCTGTGAAGGTAAAGCTATACCTCACCTTAATGAATAGTAACTCAGAGCAGGAGGTGGGAGAGGATGATCAGATTTCCTCTGACCCACAGTTCAACTTCTTCAGATGCAACCAGGAGGGGCTAAGATAGCAAGGCAGTTTTTCTTAGTTATAAGTTTGCACATCATTTCCTATTTGTCACCTTTTATTTCATTCTAGTGTTTTCAGCTGCTACTGTCAAGTCAATCTAAAACCTTACTGAAGCAGCATAGGAGAGATGGTCTGTACAATCATACCAAGTGTAAGAGAAGGGGGAACCAGACCTTGATCTTGTTTCATGCTGTTGAAAAGTACTTGAATAAATCCAAACATTTCCTTAAAGTTAAACTGGAGGTCAGGGATAGAGGAAGAGACTCAAAATTGCTTCATTCCCTATAGACTTGAGATCAGAGCAAACCACAACTAACATATAACACCACCACTGACACACAGCCAGCCCTGAAGTGACACTTGGCAGTGCTCACTATGGCCAAACCAGAGGCTGCAATTTCTCTTTCTGAGGGTATTGGAGTGCTTGCTTACCTGGTGGCTGCTGGGGCCTACTGCAGTGCTGCAGGGAGCACATAGCCACTGCTTTGTCAATTAGGCAAATGAACCATGGTGAAAAACTGCTTGTCTTCACAACTCAAAGGTTAATATGAATGAGCATATAAAAAAAAAAAGGTTATTTTTTCTTCAGGTAGCAGCGCTTGTGCAGCCTCACAGTGCTGGAGCTGGAATGTGGTTTCATACAATTATGTAGGTGTGTGGGGGTAAGATGTGTGTTACAGCATCCTGACACGCTCTCGTTGTATATCAGATGTTGCTCACCTCACTCCTGCCCTCTGCTTCCCTTCTTTGCTGTCCCATCTGTGCAAAGGAGAGTTTGTAGAGCTGGCAGGGTCAGTGATTAATTACACAAAGATAAACAAAGTTAATATTCTTCCTGGATAGAACTAATTACTCTAGTGTTTGCTTTTATAAACCTTAGATTGATTGTCTCAGGGACAAATCAGTCTAATTGAAAAGACCATTTGTTTTCCAAAAGGAAAAACAACATGCTGGTGCCTCATGTTTTCTAGGCTTTTTTTCCCCTCTCCTTTTTGAGGAAATAGAGGCAGTGAAAGAGGTGCTGTGTATTGGTGCATCCCATGCATCACGGGCACCCCTGCAGCTGTGCCTCAGTTCTTCTCTGAACTATTTTCCTTTTAACACAAGCTGTTATTTCTCTCCCTACTATTCTACAGAGGGTCCTGGTGTGTGAGGTGCAGGCTGTACACATACTGATGAGCACCCCCACTCCAACAAGCTCAAGATTTAGCTTAAAAAAAAAAAAACCACACAGCTGGGAAACTGAAAACAACTGGCACATCATTTCTGCTCCAATGAACCCAAAACACTGTACAACCTTTCTGCTGCCCCAGCATGGTATGCCACCTCCTGCTCTTTTGTCCCCATGGCACTTAGCATCTCAGAGCACTTTGAGCTACTTTGCCTTCCCTTTCAGCTCACCCCTCTGATGTCTTCTGTCACTGATGCCTCTTCTGCCCTCTGCCCTCATCTGTCTTTGTTCCTCTTGGGTAGACTGAAGCACACAGTATGGGCTCCTGGAGCAACTGTGGGAGAAGGGAGAGAACAAAAATGCTGCCTGCAAGTCATGACAAAAAATACTGACACATAAGGCAAGGTACAATAGAGATTTGGCATGAATTATGTGACTGGACCCTTCACCCCTGGGAAATCTGGTCTGTGCTCTGAAGTAAGGAACTCTCAGGAGTGACCTTGACTTTTGTTAGAACAAGATCTCCAGGAGTGTAGATTGAGGCCAGGAGACTGATCTCCAGCTCTTGATCCCTGCTTACAACACCAACCTGCTCTTCAGCTTATGTCCACATTGCTGACCATGACACTTTTGGAGAGTGGAAGGGAAGAAAGAGAGAAGGAGCAAGAGGAGACATGGGCAAAGTACCAAGACAACCTGGGGGAGGAGTTGGTAGCATCCCACCAGGGAAAAGGAATCAGAAGCTTTGTAGGCACAAGGAGGCTCAGCACCACATGAGAGAAGCCATCTCCTTTTGCTTATTTTCAGCTATGCTCAGGGAGAGAGCAATGCAGACATTCTTCATAAATAAACATGTGTACACCCACTTATTCCACAGTGAAAACAACCCTAATAAATTCAGAAACAAGAGGAAGGAAATCCTGATAAGCCAAGTCTGGCCAAATACTTTCTAGCACTTTTTTTCTGAAGAAACTCAAGTTTCTCCAGTCTCTTATAGTGACAAAGCCAGGTGAGCTTTTCTCTTCTTTAAAGAGTATAAAACTTAAAGCAGGCAAACACTTTTTCCACAACTATCCACATCAGGCAGTTACTCAGTCCTTTCGTTAAGCCATGGCAAAGATGGTGGCATGCTGTTGCACCTTGCACTTTAACTTAGGGTGAGAAAGCCCAGCAGCACCTTGCAAATCCCAACACTGCTGACAGCCAAATTAGCAGCAGCTCATTCTCCTGGGAAAGAAGATTTGTGAGAAAGGTGCTGAGCTCCCCTTACCCATATGCTTTCTATTCTCACTACACCTCTTCCTTCACCTGTTTTCTGCTCGTCTTTATCACAAAAGTGAGAATCCAGAGCTAAGATGGATTATCCTTTGCCTTTCCATACTTCCTTTTTCCTCAAGACACTTTAAAATGAACAGTGTCTTTAAAAGGGCTTTTCCCTATCTCCTGGCCTTCCCTTTTGTTCCTTCCTTTTGCTTTGGATGAATCATGTGGTGTCAAGTGTCCTCAGCAGCCATTCCTGCCCCAGTTCTCCAGTGTACCAATAGATGCTTTCAGAATCAGTGCCATAGACAGCACCTGCTTCTTGGTACCGGTCTCATGGGGAAATGTTGTTGGAACTGCAGGTGTATTGAGAGTAGTCAGCAGTGGAAATGATTTGAGACATTTGCCCTTTCCGTGTTTCACTTGCCACTATCACCTCTCCTTCCCAGCTGCTGAAAATAGCCATTAGACTGATAAGCAGCAATTCCCATTTGCACACTGCAAAGAAAACCAGGGTCTTTTTTTCAGAGAGAGAAAATGAAGGACAGGGAATGGCAGGATCTTAGGGGAAGGGAACAATGACTTCAGCCATAATGTGTCATAGTTATCAATCTACCTAGCCTTACATCCCATCTCCATGTCAGTTTTCTGGATGATGATACTAGACAGGAGCGACGACCACTCTTTTTGCATCAATAGCACTTATACCAGAATTGTTACAGCTTTTGAATGTCTTTGAATGCAATTTGCATGAGGGACATGACACTGGTCCTCACGGCAGAGAAGATAGGACTTGCTGAAGTGCAGAAGTGCACTGCTGCTGTTTAACTCATTAAACAGGCAGAAGCCTTGCAGGAATCTGCTTTTTTCAAGTGAAGTGTAGTGTTTCACCAAGTCAAACCTCCTTCAGAATACCTAGAGACTGTTCTAACAAATCTCTTTACAATGCTTATCTCAACAGCAGAGTGAAAGAAGCTGGTAACAGAAGAAGTGTGTCATGAGTTTTCTCTCTTTCTTTCTGTTGCATTTGTTTTCTGGCATCTAGTAATACCACTCCATAACCTTGTGGCATTTGCTGAGTACTTGGGTAGCATCCTAGATTGTGTGAAAATCAAACTACATTTAAAAAAATATGGAAAGGTGGGTTTTTCTTCAGGACTGCACGGAAGTTGATATGAACAATTTGTGGTCAAATATGGCTACTGTAAAGTTTATTGAATTTGAAACAGACACTGAGAAGCAAATCACTTTGCAGATGTCAGAGCAATTCAATCTGCAAGGAATCTGATCCTAAAAGCATCTGCACTGCACTGGCTTTCAAACATTTGGAAACTTTAAACACTTAAAACAACTGGTAGCAGTTAAGTCATCTTGTATACTTGCAATCATAACCTCGTAGCTCATGGAAAGGCTTTGAGTGTGTAAGTTAGGGTCATTATGTCCTTCCCAAGGATACAAGAGTGCAATAGTGGGTAAGGCCAAAAGTCAACATAGGCTGCCATTCATTCCGCAGTAGAGCTGGCAATAGATTCCTGGGGAAGGAAACACAAACAGAGCAAGCAAGATATTTTCCACGAAAACTTTGGAAATCAATTGGTGCAGTCTTAGGAAGAGTAACCTAATGGGTGACATTATTCCTGTCTTCAAAAACCTACTGTGTGGTCTATAGGGAAGACCAAGGCAGACTCTTTTGAGAGGTGCGCAGTAAAAGATCAAGTGGAATGGGTACTAGCTGCAAGAATGGAAGATCTGATATGTTAAGAAATAAAAAGAAATCACAGTGAGAGTAGTCAAACACTGAAAAGGGGGCCAAGGAAGCCTTGATATCTCCCTTTTTGGAGGTATTCAGCACCTGACTCGATAGGACTGTAAGCAACCTTTGAGAGGTATTTTGAACCAGAAAGCCCCAGAGTTCCCTTCCAACCTAAGTCACGTTTTAGCAATGTAAGCAGTATGTGCAATGTCTTGCCCACTTTTTTTGTTGAAACCTGCAGGATCCATGAAGAGAGGGTTAGCAATGAATATGTCCTTCTAAGACAACTGCAAAAACAGCATTATTATTTTGATGATCATACTTGCATAATACACATGCAGAGCATTTTTACTGCCATTATCTCTCAATGATTGCCAAACACTTTGAATGTCTCTTTTATGGTATTCTGAAAATGTCAGCTTTGGTTCTGCTTCAACATGTATATAATTTTCAGAGCAAGAACATGGGGTTTTATTTTGCTAAATAACACCACACTGTGTTGACTTTCACTAAAGAATGTGATTGGAAAAGGCCATATCTATCCTGGTGCTAAATACCATTATTTTGACACTAATTCTTACAAGAGCTAAATATTCAAAAAACAACTTTATCCAAGGAATGAGCCCAGACTGGAACTTTACTGAACCAGGCAGTGGGTTTGGTGACTCTTGCACATCTCTCCTTTACCTTCTCTAATGGGGATGCTAGGTACTCCTTTTTTAAACCCCTAATATTCTGTTCAGCTCTGAAAATGCATCTTAAGCCAACACTGTGTTGTTACAGTGAACAGTGATTAAGTTGATCAGTTAATGGAAAAACACTGAACAAGCCATATTTTCTAAAGAAAGCTGTTGAACAAGAAGAAAAATGGAGTTGTGGCTCACGAGGCTGGAACTAGTCTGTGAGCATAGCAAGTACAGTTTGAAACACTTTGCTTTTTGCTTGTTCTTTTCTTAGTATTTTCTTGCAACTTAAAATTTCTTGTAAACTGAATCGGAATACTGACATGAAAAGCCTGGGAGTTTATTACCTTGATGTAGTGATAGCATTACTGCACAGGAAGTCAGAATCAAGAGGTCTTATTTTAAGCCAGAAAATCTCTCTGGAAGGTAACAGCGTAGTAATTCTAGATGACTTGTTCATGGGTTCATAGCATGAAAACATCCTGCCATTACGTAGAAAACAAGACTCCACATCAGCAGTTTATTCCAAGCTATTCTCTTTTGACCTACCTCAGAGCCAAGCCCCAGATTTAACATTCAAGTCTTGAATCATCCATTACAAAATGAAACAAAGTCCCCAACGTCCTTCTCCCTCCTCCAGCTAAATAAAACCAAAGCGATTTCAGGCAGAGAAGTCATGAACAAGCCAAGCACAGCGGGGCCATAATATGCAGCCTGACATTGTTGGCTCTAAACAAACAATTGAACATTCATTTTGACAAACATCTGAAGAGCTGCACTGCACAGAAAGAAGAATCTAAGGGCCAATATTCATTCCCAGAGCAAGTACATTGGCTTTGGTGAAGTTACTCAATAGGTTTGCAAAGCCATTGTGTTTCTTTCTCTTCCAGCACATCTGAATCGCTTTCTTTCACTAAGTTTTCTCTTCTCCTGACCAGAATGGAGTAACAAAAAGAACGTGCTTTGTTATCTTTTCTGCCTACTCCAATATTTCAAGTACTTTGGGGCCTTGCTAGCTCCCTTGAACAGCAGCCATTTCTAGGTTTATTCTGCATAAATTATACAATTATGTTTCATATCATCACAAGGCATCTGCAAATGAATAGCAGACACCCCCTTCATACTGAGCCTGTTTAAACAGGATGCTGTTGGAGGAAAGAATGTGTAATACAATGAGAGTGCACTATTTCCAATGGCAAGAGCTCTTCTACACCTGCATAAATAGAGCTGGGCCTGGCTGGCTATAGAGGCATTGTCTATTCTAGTTACTTGCCCAGCTGTTATACCAACCATTGTTTTCTTTATGGTTTGGTGTGCTTGCTTGCCTTTCACATTGACTTAAATCTCTACCTGAGCGAATGTGTTTGTGAAAAGATGGGTAAGTGGCAATAGATGGTAACAATATGCCACAAAAATATTCCTGGAGTTTTTAAGTACAGCAAAGAGAAGCTTCACTGAATAAATATGCTATTGAATCTGGTTGCCACAGACATGAAAAGTAACTTTTCAGCTTCTCCACTGGCTATTGAGAAATTCGCTATAAATTATGAAAACTGTCAATGGGCCTCAGATGTTACTGACCACTATGAGTCTGAGATCCAGATGAACGCCTCTGTTCATAGCTCAGGTGAAAGCCAGTCTTCAGCTTTCATCCAGGATCACTCTGACATTCTTTTCTCACATCAGCTCCCCACTGATCTTCTGAGACTCTTCACTTTTCCTTCTGTGGGACCTGGTCCAGATGTGCCAAAAGGTGATGTGGTAGAATCTGAGAATGAGATGGATTGCCTTGGACGTTGAAATGAATCACCTTACACACAGAAAGATTTTCCAACTTAGTCTAGTTTTGAGGCTTTAATCTGGTCCTTTAAAATGACCATGGGTGCCTGCAGTTGCTCAAGACAGTGGCCTACCAAGTCCTTCTCCCATTCTGAATTCTTGGAGAGAAACTGCAGAAATAAATTAACCTCAATTTATATTGGGTACCAGAGGTGATTCTCCAAAATGAAGGGTGGTAAAGGGCTTTGTACACAATTTGCTGTGAATTCTATGAGGGAGAGAAAAAATAGAAGGGATATGAATTCTTTAGACATGCTGGCATGCATGGGTGAAATGCTCCATTATCAGCTCTCAACTGTCATTAGATGATCAGAAGGCTTTGATATTTAGAACAGACCTTTAAACTAGATGCAGTGTTAAGATTAAAAACTATAAACCTGTTTAATCGTTTGGCATTATGCAAAGAAGGGTTTGTTTAATTAGAAGGTATTTGGCAACTTGCTAGATTGTAAAATGTTTGACAATATGCCAGCCAGTCTGTTGAAGCACTAATGGTAACTTAGGACTTGTGCACGTTGTACATTTTGTGCCACTTGTGGAGTACATGCTTTGTAATGGAATCATTCTGAAGTTGATTTAATGGCTGGGGAAGGTGATGGCTGAGGAATGAAGTTATTCTGCACAGTAGCCACTGCACAGACAAAGCCAGTGAAAATTTTCTCCAGGCAAAGCATATTAATTTTGATTCTCAGGCTCTCCCATTCTTAACCTCTGCTGCGGGCTGCTCAAGAGAGTCCTTGTCAACCAAGAGTGGATTTGCCTCCTAGCCAGTGCAGGCAAGGAACTGTGGTCCCCAACTCAGCAATGTGGCCCCCACAATGATCTGTGCAATCTGGGTTGTGTGATGGAGAAGCAGCCACACTGATGCTGACTCCATCCCACCTGTGCCTCTCCATGGCCATCCAGACATTGGTCATCTTGGATCTTTTTCCTAAGCCTGGCACACATCAGCCTTTGGTACATGACTCAAATCATCTCTCTTAAATCGGGGTTTAAACTGCTGACAGTCGCATCTGGTTTTGGAGGTGGTCAGATAAAGACAAAATGCTACTTCAGTAGTGCACTAGATTTTGTTCTGCTACAGTCAAGGCACTACAGACATGTATAGCACGAAGCACACTCAGCTAAACGAGAATGAGCCATTCATACAAATATATTTCTGCTCATATTATCATGTTTCCTGCATGTGTTCTAAAACTGAATATTCAGTTGATATCAACACAGCTTTATGGCTTTTCAGAAGGGTAAACTGACTTTTATTATGTTGAACTTGTTGATGCAAAAATAAACAGATGACAACTGAGTAATTTCACTGATTGGAAATGTCAAGGGAGCAGGTCCTTTGGGGTTATATCAGGTAACCCTGCTTCCAGCTAAAGCAGCTTTTTCCTGTGTTTTTTCTGGCCCTTCCAATTTTGTTCAAGCAACGATACAAAATAGTAATGAAGGAATGTACAGGGCTGCTCAAAAACTTCAGTGCACAGTTTCATGTTAGAAATGGGCAGATTTCTATCCAGCTCGGCTCAACAAAGCATTCTGATACTAACAACTACATTTTTGGCATGAGAGGAATAACAACTAATCATTTTGATTTCTTCTTTTTTGTTCTTTAAATGCTAAGATGCTATGTGTCAGTTACGATGTTCTGATTTGCTGTTTAAACATGTGCTGCAATATCTGATGTTATGTATATCAGTGCGTACTTCTTCTCACACTTAATATTGTGCTTCAGCACTGAACAGAACATATTATTTGACAGTTGATTCTGAATAAGGATATTAAAAAATTCTGGAATTCTTTACAGACTGGAAAATTTTGGATGCTTAGCTCATTTTTCAGTGAGAACACAATTAAGAAAAACTTTCTAAACCTTCAAAATGTAAACATTTGATTTAATTCATTCTTATTATTTTATTATTTGATATCATGCCATCGGTTAATTATTTTTATTATTATTCCAGACACTGTTCTCTTTTCACTCAGTAAGCAGATAACTCAGGGTTATTGATTTGTATTCCTGCCCTAGGTTACCCATTGTGCAAGTCACTCCAGTTCTCTGTGCTTTAGTTCTCAATTGGGAAAATAATAAAGCGTGCTAGAGTTAAATTAAACCTTGAGAGACTACCAACCACATCTTCCTCCATTCTGCTTTAAAAGATCTACAGTGCCAGAGACTCTGAACGCTTCCTAGGAAATCTATCCCTGTGGTTTTTTTCCTTCTCCTTGAAAAGATTTTCCTCCTGCCTAACCCAAACCACCACTACTGCAATTTAAGCCCTTCCCTCTTGCCTTATCCCCAGTGGATACAGAGAGGAATTCATCACCTCCCTCTTTGTGGCAATCTTCAACATATTTGAAGACTGTTATCACAACTGTCTCACAGTTGTCTTTCCTCTAGACTAAACAATCTGAGTTCTGTCAATCTTATACACAGAAATTATATTTTCAGTCTTTCTCATCATCTTTGTCCTTTTCTGCTGGATTCTCTTTTATGTAGCTACCTTCATGTTGATTTCCCTCTGACAATTTCTGATTGCAGTGTTGCAGCTGGGATGACTTTTCTCCAGGCACACGTGTACCAGCTGACACAATTCAGACTTGCTGTGTCTTGGCACTGCTATAATAACCTGAGTAAATAACAGCACACCATGAACCAGATCACTAGAAGTTACTCACTTCAACTCAGCCATGCACATCAGGTTCTGCATCGAAATATGGAAAAAATATGTAACAACAGCCAGGTCAAGATTAGACCTCTTCCTTTTTTTTATCTCTGTTTTTCTTTGTGTATATTATCTTTATTATTATTATTATTATTTCCTTTTTGAAGAAGAATTATAATTTTTAAAAATATGTTTGAATGAGGTCTACAAGCAGAACATCACTGAAACGTAGGAAATTTCTCAGGAAGTCACTTTTCCTTTCAACTCAAAATAGTCTTTTTTATTTCATTTAAATCAACAGTTCACAAGTCTAAAATTATTGGGGATAATAGGAGGTCTGGCTAGTGTGCCTAAATATATGACTGTCAGCAACCAGATCTTCAGTTTGTTGATGAATGTTATTTCCATCTAGATCATTAGCAACTCAAAACTCCAAACTACTCTGAGCTAGTATCACAAGCAACATACTTCACCACAACTATTTTATTTCCAAATACACTTTCCACAAAGTGGCAGATATAAGGTGCTGACTAAAATGGTACACAAAAACACAAGATGTCTAACATTTAAATCCAGGCTGTTTTTTCAAGTCACATAGATCTTTGAATAATGGGAAGATAATTATTTCAGCACAAGTCTTAGTAAGGAGATTTGGTGAAAAGAGGTAAATATTTATTCCTACACTCAATTCTTGGAAAGTTCTCTTGGCTATAAATTGCTCCAGGCTTGTAAATTCCTCTCTGAAAGCTAGTCACAGCTGTATCTCAGTTAGGTTCAAAGCATGCTTTTGTTTAGGATAAGCTGCGCATGCTTCAGAGATCTGCTCTTCCCTAAAGGGCTTCCATTTGCAAAACTGCACTAAAGGTTTCCCAACACTTACACCGAAAACAGTAGAACAGCATTTCAGATGGCTCCTCCAGCATTTTCACTTGCTGGCCCTGATCAGAAATAGGAAACACAATGTGAAGCAAATTGAACTACTGCTGCATATAAAAAGAGAACATTTTTTGGAAACGTGTGAAGTTATGGGCAAAGTCTCCCAATGGACTGGTCTTAGTCAAACCCAAGTGCCTAGGATCCATTTAGGAAATGTTCAGTAAAGTCTGTCCTTGTGCAAAAGATCGTGCACAGAGGGTCTCTGTGACAAGCTCTGCAGGATGTGCTACAGTGAGCTTATGGATAGCTGATACCTTTTGCTGCCACAAATGGACAGCCACAAAATAAACAGCCCCTCACCTAGGCATTCTGCATTTCTGGATGTAAATGGAAAACGCGGTGATAACAAGTTGGCTGTATCACTGAGATGGCATAGAAACTGATCTTTCTTCTAGGGATCTGCTCCTGGAGATCATCTTTGACGAGCTTTCTCATAACAGCCATCAGATTAGAGAAGGAAATTTGAGAATTCATATTATTATCATCAATGCATAGCATTCACAAGGGCTTGGGACTTTTTACGTACACCACCCTCTTTGTGAGCAAAAAGCACATAAAAAGATTGTGGTCCCAAGGTGCTTGTTATCTAGTTGGCAAAAAGAAGCCCATTGCTGTAACCACAGAGTAGGAGAGTTATAAGACAGAGGTGGTTTGTTTTGCAATCGAGTTACAGTGCCGGGAAATATTGCACCTGTTAATGTAGAACAGAACAATTTACCTACAGAGTTTTGGCCTTCAATTTAGACACCTTCAGCTCTCATTTGTATTCCATTATTGGTGACCTGGGCCCAGTCCTTTTTATCAAAGAGGCTCAGTTCAGCCAAGTCCCAGACAAGGAGAGAAATCTTTCCCTGGCATCTTCTGTCAATTCTCCCTTGTTCTTTGGAGCATCCTTCCCCTCCAGCCAGTGGGGCATCTGAAAAGCACAGTGGAGCCATTCACCTGAAGTCAGGAGGAGTAAGCTAATTTTCTACTGTCCATCCATCCCAATGTCTGAGGAGACCTCCTCATCCTCTCAGCTCCAAAAGGGTTTCTGGTAATCAGCAGGACCTTGCACTTTTCCTCCTGGCGTCAGCAATTTTCCCCTTTTATCACATTTGCTGCTGACTCCTTCCAGTCTGCTGCTCCTTGCAGCTGTTTGCCAAAACCAATATTCTCACAGCTGCCAGAGGCAGCTTAGACTGGCACATCATAAAAGGCAGCAAGGGCCACATTTCCAGATTAAAATAAAACCCAGCCACTTCAGCACCTTCTGACAATGTGTTTGACATGCCTGTGCTGTAACCTCGCTTGTTGGCTCTGACAAGACACAGACATGACCATGACAGCTCACATGGGCATCTTGTCCCTCTGCACTCCTGCCCAGCAGGAGGGTTTGTTGGATGGCACAGTGCTACCCTATCCTACTCCTCCCTCACACCTGCCTTCTTTCCTTGAGATTACAGAAAACTGTGGCTGAATACCTTACTGACTCTGCTGCCTTTTGTAGAGCTTACCTCCTAGCCTTGCCATGATTATGTGGATCTACTGTTAACTAATTTATTGCTGTTTTTTGTAATGCAGCTTGTTTTGGATGGAAAGTATCCTCTGTGTCCATACCCAACTAGTATATATTCTCAGCCAGCTCTAAATACCTATTTTCTGAGAAAAAATGATGAAGCTGGCACGGCAGCCTGTAATTCCAAAAGACAGGAATTCCTAACCCAGGTGGTCCTTTCCCATTCCGAGTTCCAAAGAAAACTTTGGCTCACGAACAATGTCTAACAGGAAAGAAATTCAGTACAAAACAAAAAGAGCAAGTCCTGGGCAGAACAGGATAAACAGTGTCTGAACCTTGTGCTTTGGGTAGGAAATGTACTCCTAGGCTTTGAAGGAGAAAGACTGCTTCACTGACCTAAGTCAGTTGGTAAAGTCATTTGAAATTCTCTGGGGAAAGGTCCTAGGGCATACGTTTCTGGGTCACTGGGGGTGAAAGCTCTTAATCTTAGCTATAGAGTAGCAATCAGTATTTACTGAAAACACATAGTGAAGGACACAATATCCCACAGGTTCTTACTTCCCATGCTAATAAAATGGGGGCACATGGTGCAGTACACTAACTCCTTTGATGGATCAACAGTGATCTAGGGGTATTTCTTCATCTGTTTCTACTTGCCACCATGAAGCATTTACAGTAACTGGAGTTAAATGCTAACTGTGTTACTATTTTACTGTATTCCTACCTTACTACTCTTTGGCATGCTACAAACTGTGGTAGATGATCTGCCTATGGAGACATTCAAGGTCCAGCTGGACCAGGCTCTGAGCAACCTGACGTATCTGTAGGTGTCCTTGTTCATTTCAGTTGAGTTTGGTTCCAACTCAAATGATTCTATGATTCTATTCTGTGAAATGGGTCTACAAACTCACAAGTCACAGTACTTTCCCTCAAACCTTCTCCCTCAGGAGAAGTCTTAGAAAACTTTAGATAAAGATGAGTTCACAGAATCTGTAAACCCTTACTGCCACCGGGAAACACTGTTCAGCCTCTAGACTATTACCATTAAGAGGCTGGCATTGGTACTGCTGATGGTGGTTTTTTTCCCATCACAATATTCAGCAACCTGTTGCTGATGACTTTTCCAAATGCTCAGTATTTGAACTGAAGTCATTTCTTCTCCATAGTCCTAATGAGTTCTTACTTTCAAAATAAAGCTTGAAAGTTGGCCAAAAATTTGGCTTTTGGTGTAGCCTTTTGTTGTCCTGTGGAAATTCCTAGATATTTGATCAAAGGAAATTAGGACAAAAATAGATCTGCAGCTGGAAGCTGGTGGGTTTTTTTTGTTAGGTTTTGGGTTGTTTATTTTTTTTTAACAGCAATTTCAGGGTTGAATATTAGAAAAAACTATCAGAACACTCAGAAAGAGTGATCATGCATTGGAACAGACTGCCCATGGAAGCAATGGAGTCACCGTCCCTGAATAATTCTGTGATTCTATGAATGTTCAGATATTATGCTTACAGACTTTTCAACCAGCTGATGTTAGTGGATCTAATCAAGAACATTTTTAAGTCTCTCTCTCACTCTGCCACTCCTTGTTATGGGAAAATTTATGAGTCCTCTTTTTATGGGAAAATCTTTGGGCGTAAAGAACTGTTCCCATCATTTCAAGAGGCGGAAAACAAATCTTGTGCTGGGTAGATGATCCATACTATCATCTTTCTAAGCTGATAGTGAGAATGACGCAAGTATTTTTGTGCAGTTTAAATGGTGCATATATATTGTGAGATACCCCTTTCTTCCTCACAGATATCCAAATTCTTCAACTTTTAACACATAGTTACAGAATCAATGAGATGACTCTCTCTAGACATGTCTGAGTCTCCACATTGGGCACAGAAGGAGCTCAAGCACTACTTAGATTGGATGTCTAGATTTTACATGGCTGAAGTCAGTGCCAGTGTGAAAGAAAAGGCCC
This sequence comes from Phasianus colchicus, assembly GCF_987193195.1. Taxonomy (NCBI): domain Eukaryota; kingdom Metazoa; phylum Chordata; class Aves; order Galliformes; family Phasianidae; genus Phasianus; species Phasianus colchicus. The sequence continues at coordinate 25,137,956 of NC_143444.1, read as the reverse complement.
TTATAAATCTTGGCTATGGAAGGTGATTATATGGCTCTCAAAATGGCTCATAATGGTTCAATAATATGGCTTTCACTTGTATGTTTCATTAGCAAACATTCTACTATTTATTTATCTATTTATTTTTAATTGCACTCATTTCTTAATTTCTGTGTGAAAAAGAATCTCCATGAGAAAGCAGGGCATCATCTCACTCAAAAGTCTTCCCTGGGAAAGTGTTGATTTTTAAAGGAGTTTTTTTTTTTTTTTTGCCAGGAAAATGAAGATAAATTATTTCCCATCAACGCTGCACTACGTATTGGCTATTGCATTCCCAAGGAATTTGGTGTTCTGAGTTTGTTCTGACCTTGTCTTCTCTTCAGCTGAGCACTATCTCCACAGAAGTATTTGGAGGGAGGAGTCTTTTCTAACATTAGTTGCTCAGAAGGTAAGCAGTAAGTCAAATGGCATGTCTGGATTCATTATGTAGTCAACACAAAGAATTAAGTATCTCCAAACATGCAGTGATCTGTCTTACTTGAAATGCAGCATCTAGGATGAGATAACATTCACTCTAGATGGGCCCATCCCTCTCTTTTATTCATTTTTGAAGACAACTTTTGGGCAACTACAGTTTCAGGAGACAAAGCTGAACTTCCTGTGTCTGAAATGTCCCAGTGTCTCCAGATACACCTAACATTTGGTCAAGAATTAATTGAAACCTGATAACACTTCTGGGGGGAAAAACTGGTATTCTTTTCTTCTCTGACATGGGATAAAATGAGAATTTCCCATGAGTCAGATTTTTTTCCCATCCATTGCTATTTTTAATGCTGTGATGCTGTATGTGTAATTGTACAAGAAAGAAAGCTTGCCAAAAATATCAGCTCTTCCTTACCAGCACGACAGATACAATATATGCAATACAGATGGAAGGCAGCATAGCACAGACACTTTTATAGCATGAAGATTCTCAGCACTGTCAAAAGCAGAGTGTAAAAACAATAGGCTTGACTTTCCTCCCATCTGTCCTCGTCTAATTCAGATATAAATCCATGAGAGCTGTGCCTCCATAAAACCAAGAAGCGAGAAGAACTAAGAACTGCACCCATCACACCTTCTAATCCTTGCAATAATTCAGGTTAACACCATGTTGCAGATCTACTTTTACAAAAGGCAAGAGGAGAACTGGGCTTAAGTTTTATGTGGAAACTGAAGCTTTTCATAAATTCCTGTCCTCCCCTTTTCATACACATAGCTTCTGAAATGTAGGAAATCTAAGTTGCAAAATTAGATTTTGTTTCAAGAAATGCTGTACCACACTCACAACAAAAAGTGTAATCTAGCCCTCTGTTCAGGTTCCTCCCCAACTTCTGTTTCTCCTTCTCCCTTGAAACTACAGAAATATATTCCTGATCCTCAGCCTATGTTTCTTAGCCTCCCAGAAGTAACGTGGCAATGATACAGAAGCAATGTTAGAAGAATGGCTGACAATGGGAGAAATAGATGTCTATAAAACTATGATGAATCTGCAGAAAATGAAAATGGTATTTAATTTCTTCTAATATAAGAATGGGAAAGTAGGAAACAAATTGGAAAACTGAAGATAAAGGCAGGGACGTGGGGTGGGATTAGTTCTTCACAGAACATGAAGTTAAGCTGTGGAAATGCTTGCCATGGGAGATTATGGAAAAGAAAGGTTTACAAGAGCTTAAAAAGTTTTGGGAAAACCAAAACGAAAACATCTGTCAAGGAATGTTAATTACACAAGCACAGGAACACTCCTGAACCACGCTATGCTAAAGCCTGGTACTTTGTGAAAAAACCTCTACATCTGTTCTCAGGTCCATTGTCCTTGGCATCTAATACTGGCTGGCTTTGGAAAAAGAGGTGGACCTTTGGCCTGCCTGTTTTTATGTCAGTGCATGGGATGAGACTTGCTGGGGCAATGTCTGGATCACTTGATCTGGGAATGGGTACGACTACAGAATTCATATGTTTTTCCAAAAATGATTCTTGTGTTCATCCCCAGATGTCTGGCATTACATGCTGCCTACCCAGCAAGCCAGTGGTAGGAGAGCTGGCCACATCTCAGGTTCACATGGTAGCTTCCTCCTTTCTTTCTTGATCCTGTCGGTACCACATCCTGTTCTCAGCTGCACAGTGACTCAAAAACCCTTCTGACAACCCTTCAAGGCTGTGATCCAGATCCCCAGCATTTAATAATCATGCTTTCCAAATTGTGGATAAAGAAAGAACAAAGCGAAATCTGGTCTCTGAGCACAGCTGCGCATATAATAGAGGGTTTTTACAACCTAACCCCAGTGGGGCATTGCAAACCCTGGTTGACTCGACAAGCCAGAAGATGTTCTGGAGAGAGTACAGTTCTGGTATACAATCCATCTGGATCAACACAGAAGGAAACAAGGCAGATGAGAAGAAATATGCGGGACATGCTTAGAGGATGAAGGCATTAAAATGGACCGTAACAGGACTGTGTTAAATTTCCCAGTAATACAGCATCATGAAAATGAAATCCTTCTTGAAAGAGGGTAGAGCATAGGATTGGTTTGCGAAGGGTATATACATGCTGGGGAGAGGGCCAGATGAGTGACTTTGCAATGCCTGAAATCAAACATCTGTTAAGTATTGTACATGACAAACTCTTTGCAGAGTTCATGAGGTCACTAGAAGTGGTTCAACATACTAAATTTAATGAGACAATAAAAATAATTAGAAATGGCTCGGCTTGTAAGAGTTTGGATCTCAACTTCCACACAGTTCAGGCTGTTTGAATGGAAGGTTTTTGGCCTGGCTACTTACAAAGGCAGAAGTGAGGGAAGAAATTAAAACTCAGATCTATTCACTGCCTTTTAAATGGTTGGTTGTGTTTTCAGGGCACTCATCAGCCTGTTCTCATTTCTCTATTTTTATGAGGCAGATACTGAATTTGTACAACAACTATGAGTTCCTAGGGTTTGAATTTGTTCAGAGTATGAGGCATTAAGATTGTGTGACAGTAGTCTTCAGCACTGTAAGCTCATCTCAATATGCTGATATATGTTGCTTAAAGACTTTTCCTGCGGCGTTAGTTCAGATTTCCTGAAGGTAATTCCCATATCTATCCTCTGGGACAAACGTTCTGGCCAGAAGATCATTACCACTGCTTTATCTTTTAACAAGAAGCAGCCCTCTTTGGGAATCAGTGTGGAAAGATATAAATTGGATCCTGAGTGGAAATTTGTCTTTATATCATATTTTCTCCTACTGTAGAAGAATCTGCTTGGAGAGAGGTAGAAATGTAATTTTGGTGGAATGGTCTCTGCAGGCAGCCAGAGGGATCTGCCACCTGTCATAGACAGAAGACACAAGTGTTTACTCCGGAGGCTTGAATCATGCTGTGTAAAGAAGATGGCAGTTTCAGCGTAGCTGAAATGATAAGTTCTATGTGTCTAAGTTACATAGACTAGGCATTGCCCTACTTTAATGCTTTTATAACATTCTATAGTAAGTGAAATAAACACTGAGTGATTCAGTAAAGTAGCCACTTCTTGGGAAACAAAGTGACACATGATGCAGCAAATTGTGCCATTTGTGAGATCCATGAGGATAAAGGACAGCAAAGGAGGAGCACTGCAGGCTGGCAGGGAAGCTGTGCTAGCCCATCCTTGCAGCGAGCCCATGTGTGAGAACTGCTTCAGAGCAGAATACAACTTCAGAAGCTCAAGCCAATGTTCTGAAGATTTAAAGCTATGTACCACCTGTCTTGAGCAGGGGAGCTGCTATATCATTGAATGGAGCACTTTTTCTCATGCGTGGCACACATGTTTATTTTGTCACATCATTTGTAAATCTCCAGTAACAGCACAAGATTTTTATCTCCAACCATTTTTTTTCATGTTGGGTTTTCGACAAGGTAAATGAGAAAACGATCTCTCTCGGCTGAGTTACAGAGCATAACTTCAAGGGCATTCTTTCATTTCCAACCTTCTGTTGCTCTTGACATAAATCTTGGAAGCTGGACTACTTAAAAAGCAGCAGGACACTCCAGTCAACATTTCCTATTCTTTTCTTTCAAAATATTCTTGTTTTCATTATAAGGTACTCTCAAAAAGGGAAGGTTTTCTTAATTATTTTTTTCTGCAGTGCTTCAAATATGAGGAGATCAAGAGCAAAACCCAAATCGGGAAAAATCTGTAGCCCCTAAAAGTGATCCATTGAGTTGTGCTACATATTGCATGTGTGTGTGTTTAACCTCCTTGTTGCTATGGGATTTTTCGTTACTCTTTCTTTCCCCTCTTCCAAATGCTGATGGAGTTTTAAGATTCCAAGGCTAAGATATTTTAAACTTCAATATTAACTGTATGTTTCCTCTGGGATATCCTAGGTAAACTAAATGCTGATATTCTTGGCATGCTCTGCTAAGATTTCATTGCTATCAACATTTTCTGTGTCTCAAGTCACACGGCAGCAAAGTTCCTCTTGAAAGTTCAACAAAACCCATGTTAAGAAAAATACATTCTTCCCTCATCTTAAGCCATTATAAATTATGGTCTAGGTATGTGGAAAATCAGGGAAATTTCTATGATGTGTTTATCTGTATACAAGAGCCAAACATGAGAAAATATGGCCCAGGACTCCAGAGACCATAGTGTGAGTGAGAAACAAAATATAGAAGAAACATATCCCTTTTAATTAAATATTTTAGTGTATACACAGATAGGCTTATGCACATATACACATCCAGCCAAAATATGACTGAAAATTATCAAAGTGAAAGCCCTGTAGAAAGGGTATGACAGAAAGAACTGCCACCTAGTTTTAACTTTGTTCCCAGGCTGCATTACATGCAGCTGCAGTACCAGACTACAAAAAGCAGTTTTGAATGTAGTGTCTATTTTGTGCACACGCATACCCACATAGATGTCAGGAAATGTGTATATGAATTTCTGTCTTGTTCTGAGAAGACCTACCTACCTTTCAGTAAGATGTCTTACAGGCTTTCACAATTGTCATCACCAAGCTTTACAGGGCCTTTGTGATTTCAGCAGCCAACACTAGGATTGCTATTTTCAGTAGGTTTTATGGTGCCACATGCTATTACGCCATGCACCAAAATAAAGGTGTAACTACCAGCAAGCACTCGTGTGCATGTGGCATTCAGGATTCAGAAAGGGAAAGAAGGAAACCCAGTGACAACTTCTGTTGTGAACTGCATGTGGGAGGCAAGACTGGTGGCTGAAGGTAGACATAAAACTGTTCTCAGGTGGGAATTCTCATTCCTTTTAGAGCGTTTGAATCTTTCAATAAGAACATTTCACAGGGATGATATTGTTTAAAAGTAATTAGCAGATTAAAACAACACCACCAACAAACACAACTAAGCAAAACATGTTAGTAGGAAAATATAGCTAATTAATGAAAATACATTTGACTATGTAAACCTTCCCACTTGGAATAGATTTTGAGTTTGGGGGCCCAACTATAAATACTTTACACACGGCTTTCCGTATAATCAGCTTTCAGCTGGGGCCTGAGTGAATAACTGATCTGTTTCAGCTCACCTTCCCATCTGCTCAGCTCTGCCAGTGCTGTCTGCCTCAACATCCTGCTCTGCTGTTTATCCAAAAACATGGCCATTCATGAGACCCGGCTAGGTCCTCTGAGAAGACCCAGTCTTTCAAGGATCCCTTCAGTTACAGCTTGGAAAAGACTGCTTAGAGATGTTGCAGTCTTTCATTGGAAAGAGGAACTTTTGGAAACCAGTCAAGTCCGACTGTTAGAAAATAATGTATAGCTGCTAGTAGAGGAGACAAATGGCGTTGTGATGGGGAAAGGGAAAATTGCTAGATTTAATTTTATCTGTTTTAAATATGTTAATAAGTCATATGTACTTCTGACTTCCGTGGTCAATGTCTTGGTATAGGGCAAAGGCTCTTATTTAATACTTCTCAAGAAAGATTTTTCTTACAGACATATGTAGCAGAAAAAATGTTTAAAGAGTTTCTACTACAACTGCAACAAGATCACAGTAGAAGAAAGCCCTGTCCAGGAATTTTCTGTACTGAGTATTGAAGGACTTCCCTGAAGGAGGAGACTTAAAGGTGATGAATGAGTCATCACAGTCACTGTCCACAATACATCTTGCTAAGAGCAAAATCTCATATGGAGAATATACTCAGGTGAGCAAGAGGAAATGTGTTGACAGCAATGATCAGCAAAAACTCTAGATGTCCTGCTTTATACTTTTATCCAAAATGCTGTGGGCTTGCTTCCAAGCTTCCAAGAATCAAAGGCCTGTACAGCACTGGATGTTTATGTCCAGACTGCCTCTCCCTAAGGGTCATCTCTCATCTGTGCTCACAGGTTCCCCAAAAGGTGTAGTGTCCCCATGTGCTCATGGAGAGCTCCCTAGTGCATTGACCCTTAGGAAATTTCTGTTGGAATGGTAATTGAGGAAATCACAAGACTGCATTATTTATGGAGATCATCTGGTCTCACAGTTCACTACGCGGTATGGAAACAACATGTAGCTGGATATCAAAGGCCATCACCACAGCAGAGGGCCACATCTTTTTTCAATATCAGTGCTTTAAGGGGGAAAATGTCTCCTCTCTGAGCTCTTCTGGATCACTGATTTGACTCAGAGCCTGCAAGGCAGGTATGCAAATCAAAAGGTATCAGCGAATACTTTGAGAATTACTTTGTGAAAAAAAGTACAGATCATTAAAGTCAAGTTCCCTTCTGTTTCTGATCACCTCTCCCTTAATTTAATCCCTTTCCAGTAAGAATATACAAAATGAATGAATGGCAGAGTATACACGGCAATGGCCATGAAAGTGAGGCATAGAGCATTTGATTCTTGTCAGCCTTGGGCTACACTCAAGGTTGTGTCATTGACAAAATACAGGTAGATCTGAACTTACTTACCACATTCCTTAACATGTACGGAAAATGGCTGAAAATGATAGGAACAAGACAAGTCTGAAGAAATCTGATCAGTCTCTAATTTGCTATTTCTGAATATGATCACTGGAAAATGCAGTAAAGTTGGCAATTACTTTGTGTTCCTGATGGCAAGGAAGCTGCACCCTAGAGGTGCGTCATCTGAAATTCTGTTGTCTTTGTGGTTTGCTTATGTATGATACAAAGTCAAGGCCTGGTGAGTTGATGAGAAAATAAAAGAAGGCCTATGGCATATCCAGAAGGGCCACAAACCTGCTTAGATTTCCTAGTCTAGCTGTTTCATTAGAAGACCAGCAGAAAGAGTCACTCATTGTCTCAGGACTTTCTGAGACGACAGTTCCATGACACCTATAAAGCCAGACAAAATTCACTTCAGGTCTTTATTTTTCATCCACCGTAGCATCTTTATTTTCCTTAAAAAGATACTGACAAAATATGTGTACATTGCTACAGAGCTGACAGAAGACGTGCTGTCCACGTTGTCACTTTTTCTTCTTCCTTCCAGACTATGTCAAAAAAAAAAAAAAAAAGGCATGCAACTTATTACTTTGAAAATTCTTCCCTGAGAAAGTACTTGACTGATGCCGGAATATGACTGCTTGGCTTCCTAGGCTGTCAATTCTGATTTAGCAGTTCTATGCTCTCCATTCAATCCTATAATCTAAGCAAAGGGAGCAGCAGTAAATGTAAAAGCACAAACACTACAAAACTGATGCTGGCTTTAGGATGGAATCACATTCCACATACCAAAGTCTGTCTGACTTCTTGGTAGAGGAATTCCTAGGAAAAGAAAGACTGCTATTTATTCAGCTTTCTTTCTGTACAAAGACTTCTGGGGAAAAAGATCTCTTTCTCACCCAGCACCTCTGTGCTCATCACAGATGTTTGTACCCTGGTGGGTATTCTTCAATGCTTTGATGATCTCTATTTCAAAGGCTGCAGAGAGAAGTCTTCCACTTCTCTGAGACCTTTCCACTCAACAGATTGCACTGTTATGTTACACTATGTCACCATTCTGCTTTCTCAGACAATAGGAAATCATTCCTTTTTTTATTGGATTTTTATTTTACATCTCAAGTTGAGGGAGAGTTGCCATACATGCACTGTCCCATCTTCAGAACCTGCCCAAAAACATTAATGTTGACAGCATCGTATTTTGATGTAGCGTTTCGTAGTCACATTTATGTGCTCTTGGCCACACACCATGTGACTGCAGTGGTGAATGTATTGTAAGACAGACAGAGATGGAAGCAGGAGGATTTAAAAAAACAAATGTGAAATGGAACCTGTAGATAGGTTTGAACTCCCAACATTTCCTTATCCCTCAGCAGATGCATTTATTATTTGTAAATTTCCAGCAGTGTAGAAAATGCCTTTTCCTCATTCCCATGAATTGGAAAGAGAACAGTTTGACCAATGAGAGGGATTCCAATATAATCTGTGCAAACCAGACTTTCAGGTCTGAAACATCTAAGCAATGAATAATGTTATGTGTCTAAAGTCACCATGCCTAAGAACCAGAATGTTGTGCTTCCACCTGCTTTGGATTGGATATAAAGGCCATGTCACCCAATGATTGCCCAGTCTAGAAACAATTAAGGTTCCAATCACTAAAGTGCACAATGATAAAGGAGTTGGCAATCAGTCTCAATCAGGCTAGATGAGAAACAGATATTTCTGTTAAAAAGGAACTGGTTTGCATTCAGACTTCTTGAGTTTCTCCAGCTTCTAGAGATCTTGAACTTAAGTCTGCTGCACTGTATGTCAGGAGATCTTCTTGCTAACCTCAGGGTGCTTTGGATGAACAATACTAGCTTTGAAGCTTGTCAAAGTATGAAAACTTTGCATGAAACAGAGCAACTTCAAGCAAGAGTTAAATGTAGTTAATTGTAGCCCTCCTCCAGACAGAATAATGGGACTAGCCACCATTAGTCACAATTGCAGAACAATTAATACATTTTTCCTTTGTTAAACAAATGCAATTTGCAAGGCTAAACTATATAAAAGGGTGGAGGGGGTTTAACACATGCCAGTTGCCTTTAATTTCTCTGTCTCAGTTGTCAGCAAGTATAGAACAAGACTGCATTTCTTGGTGTGAATATGAATCTCCAGTTGCATCCTCTGTATGCCACAAAGGCTATGACTCATTCAACTGCTTTGCACTGGCTGGGCTACTGCTGGGTTTGCATAACCATGTTCTCTCATGACTAGATTCTTGAATTCTCCAACAGATAGGCCCACATTATGCATGCAATTAAGGCAAGAGAAAGAAGATTATGGATATTGAACAAAATCTGACAATAGCCAATGAATTCAGGATTCAGTTTCTGTTCCTGATATCCTACCTGTAACAAAGTCTCTTAGAACAACACCCAACAAAAAGCAACTGACCTGTCTACCTCTGTGTTTTCTACTCAGATTAAAGAGCAATTTCTAAGATTTGAAATAATTTTCATTCTTAAATATGTGAAGGAAGACAGATCATGTCCATCTGTACAGAATGAAGTACAGATGCTTTTCTCATCTCTTTTCTCCAGCAAACTGTGCTGTGTCCTTGTACAGATTACTGAAGAAAGGAGATCACTTTGTACAATCCTTCCTCTTTGAATGAGAGGCTTGCCTGCAAGAGAGTTGGTTTCATACCAGTAGAATCACCAAATATAGATAGTGATTTAACTGCTCTTCCAATGCATTTCCCAATATTCCTCTAACAAAATGAGCTGATACAGTTCATAATCATGATCTCATGTGAGTGCAAGTCACTATTTATACAGGTGTATCACTTTCAGAGTAGCAGTCTGGACACCCCTCTCCATGCATGTGTTGATGAACTCTTCTGAATTTGTAGAGTGGAATGAATCAAACATCATTTGGTGCCCATAGGAACTCATGCTCTTGTTAGTTTCACAAAACTCTGAACATATAATGCTGAATTTATGGAGTCTTCTCATTGCTGTTTTCTCAGTATAGTGGCTCCTTCTATGAGAAGGAACCCAAGCAAGCAACTGGAGCATTGGAATGATTGTATTTATTTCATCCTGAAGTCATTGAGAATGTGGCAGAAAGAAATATCCTCTCAGGAGACAGAGTTTAGACTTTGAGCTAGTCCTATAACCAGCTGTTTTAAAAGACCCAGAGAGTACTTAACTATTTAAAAATGATTCAGCTGACAAAACTGCACCATATGAATGACTTAATGGAATTAAGAAGATGAGAACAATGAAGGAGTTGGTGGCCATAACAACTCAGCACTAAAGGTTCATCTGAAAAATGGAGGACAGGCAAGACAACTCATAGATGCCTGTGATTTCCAAACAATCCATGAATGTTTATTGGGGCATTGTGTCTCTGATGCTGGAATGGGATACCAGCCAATCTATATAAAAAGATACTCCTATACTCCTGGCACAGTTTTGCCATGAGCAGAATACGCTGCATATATGTTTTATGCTTCAGGTTGCAGGGCTCCATGTGGGAGCTTTATATAATGTCTTTCAATATTTATTTAGTTAAGCTTTACAGTTATGATCCTCAGAGAAAATGAATCTCAGATGCTGGATGCTGGCTGCACAATTTGAGTGAGATTATGCACACACACACAGACAGTCTCTTACTTGTACACGACAACTCCTCTTTTATCTTCACTTTTCCAGTTCTCCACTTCAGAACCTCTCCAATAACATATTTATCCTTACAGCTACAACATAGGTAAAGCAGTGACACTCCCATTGTGACAGGCTGATACGCAGACACACTCACTTTGGTGCAGATAGTGTCAGTGTTGCCCTGGGTCCGTGAGGTTACAGAAGAAAGAATGGTATGTCCAGCATGTGTCTAGTCCCACTGAAGATTTGAATGGCCAGGGGAAAACAGAACCTTCCAAGAACTTCTATTAGCTTCCTGCAGAACCAGCAGAGCACAGTTTTGACACCTGATGTCAACATACCTATGACCAAAGTTAAAGTCACAACAATAAATGAATTTGTTTTCCAGATTTCCTTACCGCTTTATCTTCTCTGCAAGGATCTCAACCTACAAGGCTAATTTGTATCAGGGGACCATGCTTGTTATTGCTTCCTTTCATACAACTTTTCTAGAGCACTTGAGAGGACAAATAAATGGTATCTATGCTTTTTTAAAAAAAAGTTCAAACTGCAAAGCTTACAGAGAGAGACTGTGTTGGCTGATGATACCTAGAAAAAGGTAGGTTTCTAGGACCTAGAAAAACATACACTTTGGTGGGACAGTAATTTTATTAAATGCTTACTGTGCTGTACATCTCAGTACAGTGGGAAGAGGGATTTCATTCAATGCAAAGAAGGTCATTTGCTCTTTAATTATTCCAGATCAGAGAAACAAGAACGCTGCCTGTTCTTTATGCGCAGGGCCTTGTGTATGCAATGAGGTGCAAAAGACATTATCCTTGGGACTAACAGCAATTAAGGTTTCATCACCTGTGCTCAGACACCTGATAACATACACCTGGTTCAACGGAACAAATTCTAAGTCAATCATCTTACCCCCAAAATAGCAAGCAGCCTAAGAACCCCTTGGAGAGTTCGTCATGCAAGCAGCTGGCTGCACACCAAAATCTCCCCTTGTGTAGGGACACCTCTCAAGGTGCACAGAGATTCACCTGGGATGTGGTGATGCCTTGCCAACAGATCCTCAGTGATTTATTGTTTTAAAGCCCAGATTTGATCTTTGATTCATTATGCACTCCCTTCACTCTATATAGCAAATAGTCAAGGATATCTAGCCAGTTGGAATCTCGTTACGTCACTGTTATCATTGTTCAAATTGCCACTTTATATCTATTTATATCAATACATATCTTTCTGCCTTCCTCTTATGAGTGAAGTGTGCAGTGCTTTAGTCTCCTTCTACAACAGCCACCAGAACTCGAGTGGCACAGAGCAAGTCAGTGCAGGCACACACGTGGGGCTAGGCACAGCAGTGAGAACAATGATGTCTTTACCATTCACGTGTAATTGAAGAAGCCAAAGATCTGTCAGCACAGTAGTTCTCATTAAACATAAGCATTTGCCAATGGTGAGTGGAACCTGGCATTTCTCAGACAAAAGTATGTGTGCAGACAGTGTGTGCTGCACACACACACACAGCCTGAGGTTTCTGGGAAGTGTCAAGCCATGCAGCTATGCAGCGCAGGCCCTTAAGACCAACATCTTTGGTTTGCACTGGGCTTATTGAACGCTAATGGATCTTCTGTACAGTGCAGGCACAGTCTCTCTGGTGTTTCCAGGAAGCACAGAGTTGTGGCTATCAGAAATGGTTGGGATTTTCAGGTGTAACAGAGGTATGATCCACTTATTTCCTTTGAATGCTGCTCAGTAGCTCTCTGCTGGATAAGGAAATTCTAAGCACTTATGAAAAGTCCTCAGATTCCACCAAAAAAAAAAAAAAAAAAAAAAAAACAGACAAGAAGAAAATATGTCTATGAAAAGACAGTTATTAAGTTACCTTGAGTATTTTTCTGGATGTTAGGGGTGAAGAAAGGAAAAGTTAGGTACCAATCACTACTATGGTGTGTTAAATTTCCTCTTGCATTCCCATGTGAGTAGGTGGGAGAAGGAGAAACCAAATATCTTGAAGTTGATTTTAGGTCATCAGGACTCTTCAGGGTTAATAGGAGCTGTTATTTCTGACATGCCAGGGAAAACTATTTCAGACCTATCAGCTCTGCCAGAAAGAGCAAAATCAATCAAACATTTTAGTTCCTGTGTAGGAAGTAAAAATAATTATTCTGTTATTTATTACTGTAAAAAAAAGCTTCATTTCAGCCAAAATGTCTGAAAAAAAAAAAAAAAAAAGCATTCAAATTTTATGTGTTTGTGGCTGTAGGAGGATTTGAGTTGGATGGCTTAAATGAGTCCCTGTGTGTGTATGTATAAATGTCACAACATGCCAAATAAACAAGGGTCTGAGGAGTATGAATATGACTGCATTTGAACTTTGGAAAAATTCAGATTCATGGCCTGGTTGTATGCTGGCACAACAAAGTGAGCCAAAGCTCTTATTCAAACACACCCAGGATTGTGAAAAGTTCAATCCTGCATCCATTTTCTGCTTCCACATTTATTGCTGCCCAAAGCAAGTAAGAGACAGGCCGTATTGGCTATTGTTTGTCACAGATGGACCAAAATATTCTACCTCAATTTGGAAGTGCCTCTTGTGGCAGCTCTGCCACAAGATCTGCCTCTATAGCAGAGGTCAAAAAGAAAATTAAAGGAGTTTATTTTCCATTCCAAACAGAGTACTTCCTGAAGAAAAAAAAAAACTCCTTGTGAACATTTAAATCTGCATGGTGGTCCACATTGCTCCAATGGTATTGCTTTGTATTGCTACAAGAGAAACCAGAAACTGATTCCCAATCTCATCTTTTCCTTCCCACGCCACTGGAAGCCAAGTCTTCTGCTGAGGCAGCAACTTCGGACCTCTGGGACACTGAGAGAGACCCTTCACTGCTGAAATTCAGCAGAAAGCTGTAACTTCAATAATCCATTGAGATGCTGTGCACATCTCAGTGCTTAACAGTGTCCCCTCTGGCTAATGACACATCTCCTCAGTTTTTCTTGTAGGTTTTTTTTTTCTGTAGGAGCATTGTTTTTGCAGGCAGAATACCTCCAGCTGTCACTAGTGGTTTTCATCCCAGAACAGGCTGGAACATAATGATTTCCCCTTTAGTTTGCTTAATAGAAAAATCACATTACAGCAATGAAATTCAGCTGAATGGTTCAATAAACACAAATGACAACGCAACTCCCTGATATCTCAATGGAGAGTTCTAAAATAGCATGTAGATCCTCTGGGTATCATCCTTAATCTGTTAGATGGGACTTTGCCATGTAAACATTCAAAAAGAATGAGAGTTGCTCAGTTTTCTCAGATTTGGAAGATCACTGGGAACTGGTCCAAGATTGGATCTCGCATTAAGGGAAGATTTCTCCAAAGAGAAGTTCCACATGAGTAAGTTCCCTCAGGATGGAAGGGCTCTTGGCTGCTGCTTTTATAAGATATATATGGAGAAGCCACAGCGTGCTATAAAAACAACTTTACTGGAGAACATTTTACAAGGCCCATTTTCGCAACGATGGCTACCTCCAAGGCTATGCAGTTGAAAGCGTGTATTCACCTTCTTGAAAAACAGAGCTGTCTTGACAATCTGCTCCAGTTCTGCATGCAAGGATCTTTTGGTTATGTTATGGGTGACCCTCTACACTGTGTTTAATGACTTTATGGGAAGCTGGGAAAACGTCCAATCATTCATAGTTGAAATACTGCACTTTGGACTTGGTACCAATACAAGCAACCTCGTACTTTATAAAACTGACTGGGAACTGGTTCCACACCCCTTCTGCTTTTCCAAGAACTACAGCCACCACAATAAAGTAGCAGTAGAATTTATGATCATTTACAGTAAGTGGAAACAAAGCTCTTCTGGTATCCCATCCCCGGTACTAGTTTATTTTGCTTAAAGCATTCAAAGTCTTATGAAACACTTCATGAACCATCTCATGCAAGTACCTACCAGGCCTTTTGAGCTTCTTGGACCTGTCCAGGAAATTAGTAACAAAAATCTTGTTGCAGTTATACAACAAGATTCAAATTATTTGCCCAAATCAAATCACTCAGAAAGGTGGCCCTACTGACTCAAGGCCTGTAAATGTTCTCTCAGTGATTTTTTTCATCTCTTGGGCATTGGTATGTTTTGTGGAAGTTACATTTCATGATAAGGCTTTCTTGAACTCCTGACAAATGCAGAAGGAACTTTAAAGTAACCTGGAAAGAGTTGAAAGCAAGTGGTATTTTATTTCAGAAAGAACTGAAAGAGGGAGATCTTCCCAGCTTGAGTGATAGATCTGCAATTCGAGTTAAGGCAAACATAGCTCCCAACCCATCACTCCAGCATCTGGTCTGTTTTGAAAAGAAGGAGATGTTATGTCTGTCAACCTGACCAGAAATCCTTTAGCTGGCAGAAAGAATCTGAAACTAAGATTGTCAAAAGCCAAAAAGGAATATTTTGCAAAGGCTTCAGGGGTGTTTGGACTGGGGAGAGGAAGAAAATTCCTAGAAAACATAGCTGGGAAAACAGACTGGCCACTGACTTGTAACCAGAGCTTAGTCTGCTGCAGTCAAGCACAAAGGTGTAGATTCCCAGAGCTGTGGATTCCTGGGCTGCGAGCAGTGAAATGGCATAAGCACAGCTTATTGTGTGTAAAACAGGATTGAGCAAGCAGTATTGATAAACCTGAAGTGCATGAGGGTGGCAAACTCCCCTGCTGCAG
The DNA here is from genome assembly GCF_987193195.1 of Phasianus colchicus. NCBI lineage: Eukaryota > Metazoa > Chordata > Aves > Galliformes > Phasianidae > Phasianus > Phasianus colchicus. Next base: position 25,122,705 of record NC_143444.1, on the reverse strand, counting down.
CTTCTCTGCTTTCCGCATTGGCATTGCAGTGCAGTAGGTTTTCTCTAAAGGACCTAGCACACCAGAAAAATGTTGGGCTAGTTTGGTGCATAGGTGGAAGAATCAGGAAGAGGCCATTATCCCAGACAACATCCTTTGGGAAGAGCACCTGCTGTCCCCATTCTTAGGCAGGACATTTATTCTTCCTGAGGCTCATAAGTCCTTCTCAGTCTAACTGAGGATGGCCTGTAAAAGTGTCAAAGGTTTGTCTTTGCCCTATTGGAGGAAACAGCAGCAAGCACAGGTAAAGATGGTGCCTATCAGATGCCCCTCATTGGTGCAAAGCTTCTAACAAAGAGATTCATGCTGCTTGCAAAAGCACTGTCAGTGCTGCCCAAGAGCAAGTAGTAGCATTTAAACACATTTGATAGCTGTCTATAAGGTATGTCATTCATTTTATGAGTACTTGTAAAACAGGAAATTCAAAGACTGCCTATGACAGTCTGTGGAACTAGAAATATGGCATGCAGCAGTTTAGTAGAGATTTCAATAAAGATTTCCCTTAGATGTCTATAGATGATGCAGCTTTTATGCCACACACATATCTCACAGCTCAGCACTGACTGAAATACATTTTTCTCTCAGTTGGACCCTGGTCCAAGCACCTCATCACCAGCTATTCTGGCAAGTGTAGGATGAGGAGCATCATTACCTGTTACCCAGAAATAAGCAAACAGAAGCACTGAGCAGTGGGCCAGAAGGAGACCAAAAATGGTACTGTATCTGAAACACAAGCACTTGACTTAAATGATGTAATTCAGCATTTCCCGAAATGTAAGAGTATGATGTTGGGTGTGGGGAGGTTTTGCCCTTAAAATCACACTGAGTCTTCAAGACACGAGCATGAGCTGACCAGGCAGGAGTTTTTTCCCTCTTCATTTATGTGAATTTAAAGTCTCACGTCTGCTCTGCTATTTCTGAGATCATTCTTTGAAAACTGTTGCCATTAGCTTCAGAGTTAAATAACCTGAAAGTGAAATGGAGTGATGAAATTGACTGATTTTATTTTCCTCGTTTCAGCAAATGACCCAAAACATTCTGATTTGGGCTGACAAAATACAATTGTCTCCCTTCCTGCCCTAATTTCTCCTTGTGACCACTGGGGGGAAAAAAATCCATCCTTTGTGCATTTTTGACTGATCGGCTCACCTGCAAGTGACCTCATCTTTGTATGGCTGATTTGAAAGGAACACATGTTTAATCCAGAAATGCTGTTGGTTCATGGTCCTTCTATGGTACAGAGAGAGCTTTTGCTGACAAATCTCTTCACGAAAGCAAGCTACATCAGAGAAATTTGCTCTGACTGCTGCATGGAAACACATGAACGTGTAGATTTTTCTTGGCAAGACTAACTCATGGCTCTGAGTACATAGTAAAAACAAAAGTCTTAACAACATATCAGAGGGCAGGAAAACTCGGGGAAAAAAAAATCTTACACTTCTTGGCATTATTTTTTCTTTGCTTTGAAAAGCCTTATTCAGAATGTGTGCTATTAGTTATGCATTGGCACGTTATTCTTGCTTCAACCATTAAGGAAAAAAAGCACCTTAAACAAAAAAAAAAAAGCATATTCACCACTTAAAACTGTCGCCAGACTTCAGTGGACTTTTGTGTTGGTTTTGCTGTAGAGAAATCAATCCTCTTTGGAAGCCAAAGGCACTTACAAAAATTTCTGTCTTTAAAGAACACCTTGTCTTCTAGCAGTGCCCTTTGCAGTGAATCCTGCAGGTGACCACACCTGGCCTCTTTCGGGATAATTTGTATGTAAATACCAAGATTCATTCCAACACTTACTAATCACATTACAACTCTGTGATTGGAGGAAAAAGCACCAGACTAGTTCTGAATTATTCAGATAACTGGACATTCTAGCTTTCCTGTAGCATCCTCACAGGACAGGCAGTCATTCAGAATACTCAGAGGAGACCCATGTTTATCTGAAGGGCACCTGCAATGTCTCTTGCAAAGGAGCCCTCACGGCAGAAGATGATGGGAAGGGAAGGCAGATTTTTGGGAGTACTGGAGAGAAGAAAGACTCTAACAGAGACTGTAGAGCTGCTGCAACTCATATAAAACTACGGCTGCTATTCAGTTACAGTTTTGTGATTCTGTGACAGTGGCATAGGCCATACAGTAGAAGATAGCTCCTTGTTCCTTTTGCTAACTAATTATTCATAATGTAAATTCAAGCTTCATCCAGCTTCCAGCTGGGGACTTAGAATTATTTACAAAAAGGGGGAAAAAAGTAATAGTGAAAGTACCTGAAATAGAATTTAGGTACTTAGACAAAAGCTGCGGTCCAAAAATTCTACAGGCAATTAAATCCGTATATGTCTGAACCTGCTAATTTCCTCTTCAGATTTAGTATACCTGCAGTTCTGCTATAGCACAAGACCACTTCTCTCTTGGCCCTATCAGTCTTGGATTCCCCTCTGCAAAGGGAAGGGTAGGCTTGAACGGTAGGCTTGAAATTCTCAAGGGAATTCTCTTGGGTGAACAAGTGATTTATTCTTCAGGTGTTCGCTTTTAAATCAAAAAGAGAGAGAACCAGGTGAGATTTACTGCCTAATGGAAACAAATGTCCCTCCTAGTAAGGGGATCCTGTGAACATCTATCCTATGGCTGATTTTGGGATTGGGGCAGGAAAGGGAATATTTCTCACTAGCTGATCCCTACCCGGAGGAAACATTCTGGGGGTAGATTTGGGTATTTTATAATCCCGGGGTTTGAATTCTGTGGTGGAAAGCAAGCATTCAAAAGGAAGGCAAGTTGTTGTTGTAGTTGTTTTTCAGAATATAAAAGCAATTTAGACCAACAATGATAACTGTTGTTTAAAGAAAAAGCTATTAGAGCCATAATATAAATTGCATGTCACTGAATGAGTTCAAAATCACATTATTGACATCCTTTGAAAGCATAACACACTTTCTCTGAAATGAAAATGGCAGGCCACAGCAGAAGAGGCTTAGAAGAGCCTGAGTATAACGTAAGCTTTGTTTTCTTCCTCCTTCTCAATTCTTAACCAATGTAGCCAGCGCTTTCTGCAGGGTTAAGTATGCAGAGGGCAGGCCAGGTTGTGAGCAGCCCTAACTTCTCATCCATGCATTATGGAGAAATAGAAAGTGTTGTACCCTAAAGCCCCCAAAGCAAAAAAGCACTTCAGGCTTGGACTTTGGATATCCACCTGCTTCTATTAGCTGTGAGGAATAAAAATAGGTTTACATAATGTTTTGTACTGCAAATTCTATCTGTCTAAATATGATAAGCACTCTCTCTCTATGCACTCTGCACACACCTCAGTGAGTTAGTGGAGCTGAGAACCTCTCACCAGTGATTGCACTCAATGACCCTTTTCTCATTTACACAATTCACTGTGTAAGAGTATGAAACCATCCGCTCTTGTTCCTTAGAGAGCTACTGAATTGATTGTCATAACAAGGATTCTTTGCTTACCAATGTAACAAAAGAGGGGGAAAGACAAAAGAGAAGGTGCAATGAGAATGGATATGCTACCTGGGTCATTATAACTTCGCATCTCTCCTAGTAATTCCTGTCCTCTGAAAGCAAGTGCAACCAGGGTGGCACCTAACATATTCATCTCTGTGCCCTCAAGGCCTGATCTCAAGGTCTCTGGAGCAATTGCCCTATTCTCCCAACAGTGTTAGGAAAAGGCTAAGCCCAGGAAGCATGGGAGGAGTCCTGGAGCTCCTTTCTGAAAACCCCTTAGATCTTCAGAAGACCAAGGGTGCACCTGTACCTCAGATCCTTAGCTTCCTAAGTAGTGGCTCTAAAACACACTGTGACAGGAATCTTCGAAATGTCACAGCACATTCATAACTAAAAGTTTAAAGTCTGAAGGATATTTTGTGTCCTCTGTCTTCATATGTTCCATTTTATCCAAAGATCTCTAAACGAAGTGCAAAGACTGCAATTTGCCCTAAGCACCTCCTTTCTCACATGAGAAGCTCTGTCACAGAAACTGAAAGATTCTGCAAGATCACAATGGTGATGATCCCAGGTCATGGAATCTCCTTAGATCCCTTCAATTGAATGAGTCTGATACAGGAGGGAGGCGTCCAAGGTAGACAGTTGTCTGTTTCCATAATGCTATAAGGCAGACTTGGAGCCTCAGTGATGTCTTCAAGCACAGGGGCTCTCCTCATGCCTGAGAGCAAGAACAAATCCCTATGGTGCTTGGGGAATGGCAGACACAAACACCCATTGTGTGGAGTACCACGTAAAATAATCTTATTGATACACCCTTCAGTACAGCTGCAAGTCAACCAGCCGGGAGAAGACTTCCAGCTTCAAAACTGAATAGTCTTCAGCAATAAAAGCATGCCAGATTCTGAGTATAGTTCAAGCAACAGGCAGAGACAGCTCTGGAGCATCTTGCTACCTGATGTTTCCCTGGCTCCTTTTCCTGCCAGAGCAGTGACTTTTACTTGTGATCATATATGGCTTGAGATGCTTATCATGAAACTCCCTCACCCACTATTCTACAAAGCCTGTGATGACCCTGGAGCAGGTTAACTCTTGTTTCTTCTGAAATATCAATTATTTTTGCTCTCCAGTTTGGTCTTGTTGTTGTGTTTTAAAGGAGTATGATAAATGATAGAAACACTATGTCTCAGTGCCTGACTCACAGTGTATAGGGGTGCCAGGCCTGGGAATGTCATTAATAGCCTTGTTTAGAGAAAAAGGTTAGTTAACCACAAAACTGCTTTGCTGCTAATTTGCTTAATGGCTCCCATGGTCAGAAGTGTGGTCAGACTCACAGCATCCAGGAGCTGTTAATCACCTGTCAACGGGCTTTTACAGTGTCTTCTGCAATTGCAGCCCTTGCCATTTGAGGTCCTGTCAGCAAGGGTAATGAAAAGAGCAATATTCATAAAGCTCTCTCAAGAGAGAGAGAGCAGGGCTGTGGTTGAATCTCATCTGTGGTGTATCTCATCTGGGAATGGATTTAATTTGCTAATGGAAACTCAAATTCTTACGGCAGTAAGGGACAGTACAATTAGCATTATTTTGCAGCTTCCTTTTAATTAATCAACATGGTCTCTCCTTCTCTTTCTCCACTCCATCCCTTACAACTTTTGGGCACCAGGGCCAATTTCAACAAAACTTGATGCATGGGAGAAGCCTTGTGCATATTATGTTCCTCCCTCTCACAAAAATAAGGCAGACAGAGAAAACAGAAGGTGCTTAATGCCTTCCCTGGGAATACACTTCCAGTGCAATCTCAGACAACACCTGTCTTCTGAGAGAACTCCAAGCACCCCAGTTGTGGAAAAAACTTCAGAGTATGCATGTTATTAGAGACATCAGAGGAGTCAGCCCCATGCTCCTGCTCAGTTAGGACTGCTGTGTTTTTGCATTAGGGTAGGGCTTGTGTTTGAATCCAGGCCTGCCATGTGAGTCTCTGCTCTGAAGGACTGCTGTCTGCTCCACAGAGCTACAGTCTGATGGGAACTGTGAACCATAGAACATCAGCAGCTGAGGGCAAGAAGAAACAGCTGAGAGGTTATGCATGTTTCATTAATCAGCTGTGGTGATGCTGAAAAGGAAAGGAGATACCATATTTGATAAGACTGTCACTGTGCAGGTTTGCTCTGGGATGATCCAGAATAGAAGCACTTAAAAATATTGTGATCATATCCACTCTCCTCATTTTCTCAGTAGTTTGTGCTTGAATCTGTACCCAGGCACAACCTTACTGCCTGACTCTCACCAACTAAACATGGAGACACCTGGAGCCTAAGGATCCCTACTAGCCATCCTCCTTCTGTCCACTCTTTCTTTCATAAATAGCCCCACTCCTTTCCAGCTGACTCCCTCACCCCAAATTCAGTGCCTTACCCCACTTTGTCACTTAGCCACATAGCTGACTTGCTGTAACCAGTGACTTTTGTCCTTCCTTGTGAAACAGAAGCACTGACACATTTTTTCCTGTCCCTTCTCCTCCCATCAGAGCTTGTCATCCCACTTCACAGCAGGGACAGAAAGAGAGATACAGGCAAATTTTTGGCCCATCCCTACATGTTCTCTGCTGGGGTCCCTAGGCCTGCTGGCTTAATATGTTAAGAAGGTGGAAAGTGGAAAGACACAAAGGTTGGATACAATTTCTTTTTGTTGGTTTGGTGCCTAATTTGTGATCTCTTCTGTGGGGTGAATCACTTGCCAGAGTTACTAGATTCATTGTCTTTCATTGTCTTGGGGGACTAGAGGCATCCTGCATGATTCTCAACACAGATGTGCTGAAAAACATGAAAGCTCAAAGCAAATGCGTATCTCCAAGAAAAACACAATGTGATTAAATGATAGGTTTTGATTGCTAGTGGAGGGTATTTCATTGCACAGGAAATAACTGGTAAGGGTCACTGTGCACAGTGCACTGTGCACTGTACACTATTAGAATAGAATCACCTCATCACATCCCACAGTTTGGGATTCAGACAGATACTCAGTGTACTGATACTAAATGTACTGATACGTGCTCCTTTCCACGTCCCACTGAGAAGAGCTGATCTCTGGTCTCTCTGATCTCTCACTTTATTTCCACCTGGAAAAAGGTGTATCCAAGCTCTGGAGCTTGAGGCTGTAGTAAATGCAAGCCTCTGAACTCATATTCTCATCCAAACTAGACATAAGGTAAAAGACATCTGTTGTTCATGCTGGAAGATTCTGGACTTCATTTGCAGAACATTCAGTAAGCAGACCCACGGGAATCAGATCCAATCTGGCTCTACAGGATTTCAAGGCCACTGGGGACTTACAAGCCTCTTATTTGACCTCCTGTAAAAACAAGTCCATAAACCTCACCCAGAGTTTCCTGCAAGTGGGCCAAGAGGATGAGGAAAATGAGGCTAGGCCTTCAAACCAGGGCTCGCCAGCTTTCTGTGAGATATCCTGCCAATTACAACCATGGGACCTCACAAGCTTCAGATCTTTTGCACCATGGTATACATATAATACCAGTTAGCCATGTTTTCAGTCTTGTATCTTGGTTAAGCTCACATATTCCTGCCTATGCGCTACTATTTATGATAAATATAAAGGACTGTCACCAACATGCAAAAGATAATGTATGTAGTGAAAATGCTAAGTCACAGCTTGAAGCAGTGATTGAGCACCTGGTAGGAAGGTAGGGCCAACCCAGGGGAGCTCAGGTGCATGCAATGTACCTGAATGATTGGAAGGGGTAGATCCTGGCTCCACCCTTTCCCAGACTTCAATTAAGGGTTTGCAATGGAAGCAAGGGTATCTTTTTGGGGATTCCTGTATGCTTAAGGCTTTTTGAAGGTAAGCTGTCTCTTTCTCTTATTTTTGTGCTTACTGCTGTTGTGTTTGAGCAAATCCTTCCTTGCTGCTGCTTTGGACCTTGCTGCTCTGCTGTTATTGTACATTCTATCACATTATAACATACAACATTGGTGTGTTGAACCTGGGTCATTTCTGAGGCTGTGGACTAGGATGTATGACTAAAAGCAATTTCTGTTTTGTTGCTGCTAAGGAGCTTGGGTCTATCTCACTGAGGTTATTTGTGGGAGGAAGAGAAAAATGTCAATTAAAACCAAAATGTAACAAGAGAAAATGCCAACTGGACTCTAACAGACTTTTCTCATATCACTTCAAACTGAGGAGGAACTGTATCTATCTGTTTATATTTGAGGAAAATATTGGGAAGCTATTTCCTAATGAATTGGCAAATAAAGATGCCAGGGGGGTAAGAGCTGATATCTGAAGAGAATATTAGTTTTTGTCCCTCAAATTCAGTATTTGTTATTAATTTTTGTTTCTTCCTTCTATTTCATCTGGCAATGGACTTTTATAAGAAATAAGCTTTCTAGTGTTCTCTCTTCTCTAAACTCAGACTGAACACAGCTGAAACTAACTTATACCTGGGTGGTTAAAATGGAAGAAGAGGAAACTAATCTTCACTTCCTACCTTCATCCCTGATATTACATCCTTTATTTGCAAGGCCTTCACATCTGCATGTAAGAGACAATAGTAATTCAAATTAGAATCTGCTATCTGGAAATACTTATCCCCTTTACAATGGTAATGTCACATATAGTTTGACTTCTCATCTACTAAAGACTGCACTGATGTAGGAAAAGTAACCACTTTAGCCATTACTGAATTATGTGATTCACTGGTGAATCACAAAAGCAACAGTGTCTTGAAGGGCTGAGAGTACTTACTCTCTAGTCTTATAATACAAAGAAAGAGAAAAATTGTTTGGGGTTGGGAGTGGGTGGGGAGTGGGCCCACAGAGTGGGATGGGAGGCTTGCTGCTTGGAGCAAGCACTCTATATAAAACAATGGAATAAAATGATGAACGTTAGATACATACTTCAGAATCAGTGTGTCTCTAGAAAGGAAAATAAGTTCTTTAACTAGCATCTAATTAAAATAATAGTAAGCATATATTTTGTACTTAGGCACTCAGTAGGAAACCCTGAAGTTTCTGATGGCTAGAATTCCTAAGTATTAACACTTATTTTATAAAGTAAGTTTTTCTACAGGTTATCTTTAAAATGTAGGCATGTAAGTTTGCAGTATTTTTGTTTATGCTGTAGTCAGACATAAAAGCTGTAGATTTGAGTTGATAACAGACTTTGTCTGAAGCACGTGTGTGTTTCTATGACATTGTTTATCGTTAGTGTTTGGCCAGATGAGATAACATAGAGATGTGTCAAACTTGTGACGCGTGTTATCTAGACACTATGAACGCTCTCGTTGCAGGGACATGTTGACACTACGCTTTTGAGTAGATGAAGACAGCATGATGGTTCCACTTATGCCAAGGAACAAGATGAGTGTTCTTATGCTAATCCCCCCAATGCTTAATGCTATCAACCTGAGCTACCAAGATGGAACTGCTCAGATGAATTCAGCAATACAAATATTAAAAACCAAGTGAGACTTGTTTAAGTGCAAAAAAGCATTTCATCTTGTTACTGTGAAACTATAGTGAAAAAAGGTGTCAAGCTCTTAAATACAGGAATGTGCGCATGCATGGGAACTTGCCTTCAGGCTAGGTGTACTTTTGTCTGATTTTGTTTTATAAAATGTTACTTTCCTTTGGTAAGAATAAAAGCACAGTATTTAAGACAGGCTTGAGGACATCTAGAGCGAGGAAAAAAACAAGAAATATCACTTTTATATTCCATTTTGATCCCTATCACAAATAGCAGCTGGTGCTTCACCGAAGATCAAATTCTGCCATACTTGTACACCTGTTGGCATGAGGTCTGTGATGCTACAGAATTTCAGGTCTGCATCCCTGCTTGCACACTACGTGCATCCTAATGACATCCCTCAATATACAAAGAGATCATAAAGGACAAAACTGAGCTGAAAAGTTGCATTTTTGGGGATTGCAAGGAGAAATTCTTAATATAAATAGCTCTTTATCATAGGGGAAGTACACTCTTATAGAAGACAGCGGGGTGTAGGGGGAAAGGAGCTGGTAGTAATCTGAACTGGATGTACCCCAAGTCCTATATGAAAGTCCGAGATGAAGTCTGATAGTATGGCAGCCAGATTTTCCCACTTTCGTGGGAAATGGGACTAAATGTCAATCCTCTCAGCTGCAAAAGGAAGGCTGGAATGGGCAGATTACTGGAGGTAACACCTCAGAAACCAACCTGGGTCCAGCTGTCTCCCAGCCTCCCTCCCATACAAACAGTTTTAGGGGAGGTGAGGATTGTATGACAAATTCAATTAGAGATGAGCCTGAGGGGGGAAGAGGTTGTCAAAACAGATGATTAAAATGAATGCGGATTGAAGCCAAAGGAAGTAACCAACATTAAGTCATGCCCACAAGCAAGGAAAAATAACGTGTTAGGAGCCCCAAGGTAAAGCGGACTCATTTGTTTTTTCATTGTTTCTACAGTTTCTCATTTTTTTTTCCCCTCCCGCTCTTCATAATGCTACTGCTTGGCTATGCATTAAACACTTTGACAGTCACACAATCATCTAACATTTCCATGGCAGTGAAACACTAAAACATAAACAGTTTATTTCTCGTGAAATCTGTAAGGAAAACAAACATTTTATAGAGCTCCAGTTCCCTGTCCCTTTTCCTCCCTTCTAGCCCCCCAAACTATTGCCAATGTAAAAGACAAGAGGAAAAAATAGACCCTGAGTAAACAGAAATGTGAGCGTTATTTACTATCCGTGGGTTATACGCCAAGGAGATATCAACTAAGCAGACATTAGGAAAATATTTATCCAAGTATTAATATATTCTTTACACGTGACACATTGCACATCATTATTTAGCTGGGCTGATAACACAGAAGCTTTACTAACAACATATTTCTTCCTGTGCTTAAAAGTCTTTAAAGCATTTCTAAGTCTGGCAGTAAATCATAGTCTGGTTTGCAGATATGTTGTGTATATGCATGTATATTTCGCTTCAGATCTTGTAATCACACAGCAGAACGCCCATATCTTTTCATCCTTGGTACTGCCATGTCCTTTTTTTCCTTTATAAAAGGAAAAGCAAAATGATCAAGGTCTATCACATACTAAGTTCCGACTAAAATTCCCAGCACTACTTAATGAGAGGGCTGATTGGGTGAAGATAAGATAAGAACTGAAACAAATCTAGAAAGACTCCAGATATTTTCAAGACTTTCTTAACTTGTTTAGAAGTGCTTTACTGTTTCAGGACTGAGAGGTGATGGGCTTATCCTGGTGACCTGTCAATATATTTGTTCCCAGAACTAGTCCCGAATGTTCTCATATTTGGTCTTATTGTTTTCCTAAGTTTGGAAGATAAAAAATCTTGGGACAGTTCCTATCTGCCTAAGGAGTTGAACTTCTGGATGCTCAAACTGGTAATATGTACAAATGTAATAAAAACTAAATCATAAATTCAGAAATTAAAGGGAACTTGATTGCATTGATTGGAAACAGTATTAATAGGCAGATGATTAGAGGCTTGGATTTCTTAAGTATTTGGTCAGTGTAAAAGACCTGGTCCTCATTGCACAGAGGACAGCATGGATTAAGCTCAGGAGGGGAGGTAGAAGAAGCAGAAGGCAGGGACAAGGACAGAGAAGGGGCCAGTAAGTTTCCTTGTATGAGGCTTTACATCAGATCCAGCAGGACTTTGAGCCTTTAGTGGTGCCCTTTTCACTAACAAGCCTAGGGGAATGACAAAGGAGTGGCTGCAGGGAGTCCCATAATTTAGCGCTGATCCAAAATGCTCCTTTGAGCTTCCCAAGGAAGTCATTTAGCCAACCTCTCTATAAGTCTTCACAAAACATTAAAAGGCTCCAGACCTCACCATGCCAACTTTATATAAGGAAAACTGGAGCCTGGCAAACTTTAGTGATGCAGCCACCATCAGTGACACCTTCAGGAACAGAAATTGTGTTGAAGCTCCTTCTGTCCTGCCTGGACTCCCAGGCCTTCATTAAAGAGTGGATGTCTCTGCAGCTACAGATTTGTGCAGGAATCCACAGGGACTCATAAAGGCTAATGCCACCTTTAAAATAACTTCCTAGGCATGCAAGGACATAAAGCTAAAACTTCCATAGATATGTTGTAACTTATGAGCTGGGGCTGTGCCTGCCTGCAAATCCATCTTTTCATTGAAAAATGTCACAAGAAATTGAAATCATTCTGTTTATAACTGCAAGATCCAAGGACCAGTCAGTCCAATGGCATCCCTCTTTTACTTTGGGCTTTGTCATGTTCTTTACAACAAAGGATTGACTTAATAATGCTCTAGTAGCCTATCATGTTAAGAAGAGAAATAAAAAAGATAATTGTGAAGGCAGTAAGATTTACCCCACACATGCTTAAAGGTTTGAAATCAGTGTCCTGTGACCTCTCTATGCCTTTGGCTGATGACACGTGCAATCACTTGCATCTGGGACCTAATTTTCCAGATCTTGACTCAAAAGGGGAACTTCAAATGCCCAAAACCATTGAAGTGAGTGAGCTATTCCAATTATGTTTATGGTGATTGGTTTGCAGTTTACCCATTGCAGGGCATTCCAGATATATATTTGCAAGAAAAGATGGGGGGGGGGGGAAAGACTTCACATAATTTCCCAGTGAGAAACTCTGCAAGAGATAAGAATATTTCAGAAATAACTGATAAGCTACATCCTGCTGGTGTTTGTTTTTATTTACATTAACAGATTAGCTGCACTGAATCAAGTATTTTGAGTGAGGAATGTCTCTGAAGCGAATGGGAATACAGTGTTTATGTGAGCAGTGCTCCTCTGGACTGAACGCTGCCTGTTGATTCAATAGCAAGAGAAAGGGTTCTTTAAGGAACTGAGGCTCCATCTCATAAGTTCATAGATTAAATTTTAAGACAAATCTGGACTATTATCCTGAGAGTCACCTCTCACGTGGCAAAGATTTTGGTCACGCTTATGTGATGCCTGTAACTTTTTGTTGAATTGTAACACCTCTCTTAGGACCGTGAGCAATCTGGACTGAGGGAGATTGCACCTTCTCTCAGGAAATTTCTTGCGTTTTAATGAAAAATTAATGGCACAGCAAGATAAATTGCAAGTGCCAATAGCAATACTCCAGCTTGGCTGACTTAGTTTGTTTAGAAAATCTACCATGTGTTTTGCTAGTTTCCCATGCTTAAGCTGATACCAGTTAATTCTGTTTTCTACATACCTCAGGGATATGCATCTCTAGCCTAACTGGTGGAAAATTGGTTGTTGATGCTCAGGAAATAACTGATTTTCCATCTATTATAATGTGGCCTTACTGAAAGTATGCACTGTTGATAGACAAACCTCTGGTTACAGTTTTTAGTTAGCAAATGGGTTTTGTCAATTGCCCCAGGCACTGCCTAACAAAGTTGTGCTGAACTGGCTAGGAAGACCAATTTCTTTGGGGATATTGCTTAAATGGAGCACAGATCTTGCGTACACAACAGTTGCTATTCATCAGACTCTGGGGTGAGGGGGGGGGAAAGCCTGGCAGCAATCCAGAAATGCAAAGCAGCCCTATAAGTTGGCAGAGTAGTTTATAATTACTGCTATTAAAATATACTCTCTCTCACTCTCTCTCTCACACACACACATGCACACACACACACACGATTTTTTGAGATATAAAATGCCTATGCTAACTTCAGGGCAATATTTCTACGATGATTTCATTCAATGATTAAGTATTTCGGAAGGAAGATACAAGATATTAATTAAAGCAGAGGATAAATGCCGCCTTAATTAGCTGATGAAATACAATTTGCATGGAAGTGAATTCTTCTTAATAACTGCTGAATGTGCCTGGGGCAATGTTTCAGCATGTCCCCAGCTTTTCCCTTCTGTCATCCTTGGGGAATTCTAAATAAATGATTAGAGACGTTCTGATCTTGCTGACTGCTTTCCTGATTTCAGTTAATTTTGGTGCATTTTTTTCTGGCTTAGAAATCAAATGGCCTGATTTCCCCTTATGATTTTGCTTCTTATTTTCCCTCTTCCTCTTACACAGCAGTGTGAAAAGAACTGCCCAGCCCCATGAATAGATGATATTTTTTTAGTTCTGAACACAGAAGAGAGCAGGGAGAGATGTCATTCAATGGGTGTTGTTTACTACCCTGATGCTATTGTCATACAAATCTTCATTTGGGCCTGTTTCTTCATTTTCTTCATTTTCTGATGTCAATGGATAGTCTCTGCTTAGACACCTTTCTGACCAGAAACTTTGAAAAGGATATTCTTGCTGAATTGCTAAGGCTGAAAGATGACCTTATTTATTTGTTTTCACAATGTTTTGGTAGCATCCTTTCTTCATTTAATGCCTACAAGGAGTGCTAGTTTAATAAGCAGATGCTGAATATTTTACTTTAAGGTTTATTATCAACACATGGTCCAAGGTCATATCTTTTCAGCACACTACTCAAACTTTGTTCTGAAGTTGGAATTACCCATTTCCTTATGGCCTCTTCTATGTCATTAATCACAAAGGAATCCAAGTGTTTAATAAATGATGTTGATAATAGGTTTATTTTCCCAGCTTACTGGTGAGCAGTTGGTTTGACTGGTGTCACTGCTGTTTTATGTTTCTCTTAAGTCTAAGGACTACAAGCAACTTGTGGTTTGAGTTCTCAGCTGATAATGCATTCTGATAGATTGCCTATTGTTCAGACTATCTTCACCACAGGTAAAAGTGTGAAGGCTTAGGACTTCTATAAAGCCTAGCTTTGCAAAGTCAGTATCATCTAAATAACTTCTTAGGAGAGGCTGGTTGAAAGAGCCAGATCACAACCTGATAACATGTGCTCCCTTTTCCAGAACTGCAGGCTGGGTTTCGACTGTACTTTTCTTAGTACTTGCTTTTTGACGTTGGCATCTCCATAAATTGGGGTCACCAAATTAGCTATTTGTTTCGCTATGCTATAACTAGAAGAGGGAAGCTTGAGGAAGGGAGGAGATGGCAGAAGTATTTAAAGGCTATACTGCGTCAAACAACTACCCTCAAAATCATGCTTTTCACACTATTTTTAAATGAATATCTGTGTTATTTACATGAGCAGAATAATGTATTTTCTCCTCTGTGAAATTTCAGTTTTCTTTTAAAGCAATAATGTCATTGCTGGCCAAGTTGTTAGTTTTCAACCCAAATTTCAACTATGTTATAAACAGGTGAAAGCAAAGTTTTATAATGAGAGGGTCCAGACAAAGATGAAAATAGCTACCTGCCTTGGCACTTGATCTCAGATCCAGAAGAACATGATTATGGGAGGGGAGCCCTTAGACTGGGTTTCTAATGACTGTCATTTATGGCAGGACCTCAGATTAATGTCACATGGATGACGACACTGCTTGTCAGGAAACATCTAATGTAACACAACTTTTTAATTGTATTTTTACTGAGTGGTTGGTTTAAAAGTGTGAGTGAATTGAACAGGGAGAAAGCAAGGAGTCCTCTTAAGAACTAGAGAGTTCAACAGATGATTTCTGTGGAGAAAAATGCTATTCTTTTTGTGCCAGACCTTTTAGTTTTAGGACTTAAAAGAGCTCAGGGTTCTTTGTTAACCACTTGGATTGATGCCCAACAGTTGTTTTCATTTATTCTTGACGTTTTCAACTGCTCCCATTGAAGTGAGATAAAGTAGCAGAAAGAAAAATAAATGGGTTTTCTTTCTCCCAATTCTCCCCCCCAGCCACGTGGGTCACTGTGCTCTTATTTTATGGAGATCTGACCAGGTGCCATACAAGTTGGATGGGGAGGCAGGAAGGACAAACAGCCTTCGGTTACAGAGAGGGGCTCATGGTGCTTGGTTGCACTTCCCAGCTCTGCTACAGCCTTCCTGTGCTGTCTTTGCAAAGTCACTTCACCTCTCTGTGCCTCCATTCCTAATCTGTGAAAGAAGATACCACTTCTTTTTTCTCATCTTGTACCAGCTTTTTGTCTATAGACCGGAAGATTTGTTTCAGGCCAGGGTAATTTCTACCTGCTTCTTCCTCTGTCTAAGACAATAAGGATTTGGTCTGTGTGAAAATTCAATTAGCAGGAGAAAAAAAAGAAAAAAAAACAAATAGCAAGACTACTTGTCCAGATCTGCATGTCCTCTGGGTTTGTCTTAGCTTCCTCGTGGCCAGAGCTGTTGGAACAGCTTTAATCACTGTATGAATGCACTTTACAGCATCGAATGAAGCCCAAACCCAAACTGAAAACTGATTCAAATTGTTGTTTCTTTACAACTCCAAAACTGAACCTACACTCTTACTTTGAAACTTCTGTGGGCTCCAAAGAAAACCAAACAGAGCAAAGTTTTCTCTGTAGCTGTACCAGAACTCAATAAAAAAAAAAAAAAAACTGTTTTGAGCCAGTAACAGATTTACTTCCTTGCTGATTTCAGTTCCCTATTATTCATCATCTTATTCATCCTGAAGGTACTGGGAAATCACCAGCATTTGTGCAAAAATTCATATTCCTGAAAGCTTTGAACACTGTCATAAATGGCTGCATTGTAGAAACTTGTTATGAAGTTTCCCTGTTGCTTGTAGTCTGTCTTCCATTTAGAAACTTTTGGTCATTTAATTAGGGAGAAAACACAATTAATAAACAACAGAGAGATCCTGCTATGGCAAGCAATTCCCTGAAACCAGCAAAAGATATTAAAAAAAAAAAAACCAACACAGAGATGACCTGACAATTAGAAATTCTGTTTGGATCTGGTTTTCCAGCTGAGTTCTGTCTGCTGATATACCTAATTTACTGTGCCTGGATATAAGTTCCTCACAGCTTTGGTTAAAAATAGGTAAAGAGAAGTTTGGGATGTTGTGTTCCAGACAATGAGGTGAACAGTGACAGTAAAACCCAGACGTGGAGCCAGAAGACTCCTGGGAAAGAGCCATCCCAATGTCTCACCATATCTTGGAAGATAGGAGCTTACCTCTTGCTCTTGTTGCTATGAGAAGCTGTCCCCTGCTAATGGAGCTGCAAAAGATAGCATGTCAGTTCTGCTGGGCAGCCAGAGGCAGCTTTCTTACAGCTGGCCAACAAGGCCTGTGTACCTCAATCATGCTAGCTAGAACCAGCAGAAAAATTTTTCTCAATTCACTTTTTGACTGTCTTATCATTCAGCATGAAATATACATCATGTCTTGTCTTCTGGTTTTCTCAGGTTGACTTTGAAAGGAAGAATCTTGCAAAAACAGAAGTATCCAAATATTTTCCTTTGAGTTTCATGAGGTGTTGGTGTTACTTACCAGTCCCTGCATATTGAGGTACAGCTTCTCTATGGACTTTGATGTCTGCAACTGCAGATAGCCACTGTCAGAAGCCAAAATCATTGAGGATTACCTCACATATGAGACAGGCATGCACATGACTCTGCTCTTCTTGGAAACCTTCTGCCTGTTGCTGTTTTCATAATCATAAAACTGAGGCTGTGCTGAGTGAACCTCAGTCCCAGTTCCACGTGAGCCTTTTGCAACCACCAGAACAACATTTGGATGATATAATAAGGTAGCCAGTGGGTCAGAAACAGTGAAGTATGTTCATGCAGGTTATCTTCTGTGTAATATCTGAGATTTATACTCCTAGATGAGGCAATAAAGCACATTGTCCTCCACGTAAGAGGTAAAGAGGAGGAGTATCTGTCTATAGGAGATACTTATAGGACTGCCCTTTGTGAACAATATGATATTGTTATTTGTGCCATGTCAGAGAAGACACGCGTAGAGTTTATCTGACCATGATACGACAACCTTTGTTCACATTGTCTTTCTCTGGGTAAAGAGAAGGCTGAAACCAAAGGTGAATTGTTTCTCAGATGTTGCTTATAGTTCAGAAAGAACGATAACCAGACCATATAATTTGAGACACTGTTGGAGAAACAGGAATTTTTCTGGAGGCAAGAACAACTATCCAATTCCTAATGAAGACCCATTCATTCCTAAAAGCCATTGAGTTCATCTCTAAGTGTGCAGCCAAGTGACAGAGATAAGGCCTGTGGTGTCAGAGCAGATATCTTCCGTCTTCCTGGCTCCCATCTTTGTTTGTTTGTTGCTGTGCCCCAAAAGCTGCTCCCAGCCCCCTAAGTGACTGGTGAATCAATACTATCCACTGACTTGGAAAGATAAAGACAGCATCCAGAGCGCTGTGTGATTAAACAGGTCCAGGCACCTGATAAAACCCCCTCTTCCCCCCTCATGAAAGGTCTGTAGGCAGTCTTGCATTTGTTTATGTGTCCGTGTTTGGAGCTGTCTCCCGTGATACCTATGCAGAGGCCAGCCAATTAGGACTAAGTCCTTCATAATAATTCTCTGGTCCTCCCCCACTTAGAATGGTGAAGATGGGGTCAGTGACTTGTGAAAATAAGCCAAACTGGATCAGGTGATGATGCAGGATTAGGTGCAGCTCCCCACTGGGTGTCAAATCCCGGCACACCCACTGCTAGTCCATTATACTTTAATGAGAGCAGGATGATAAGACACTTCAAAGAGAGAAACAAGACAGCAGAGAGCTTCCTGGATTCCTCTTTAAGGGGAAGAAACAACCTTAATTGAATTCACTCTTTATCTGCTTCCATCATTTTTATTTCATGAAAGTGGGAAGTTAAAATGGACAGGAAGAATAGCACAGAGAAAGTCTTAAAGAGAGAACAGTTTTTCCCTGTTGCTGCATGTCCTTTTTGTGATTTTCTTCCTTTATCCTTGGTGGATAAATTGACACAAACCTGCCAAAACCTGTACAGATCCAGAATCCTATCTCCACCCTCCCTTCCCAGAGCCTTGTCCTTTGCAGTCTGCAGAAACCAGGGCTATGACTTATGCCCTTTTTCTTCTATACCTATAAGTACAGTCTTTTGAACCTCCTGCCACTTAACTGTAGTTTGGCACTTGTGTCATTGCACTGGGAAACAGTTGCCATTATTCTCTTAGGGTGCACCTCAAGTAGTATTGGGGCGCTTTCATTTGAGAGGGATGAGTATTGGCTCAATCTAGTCACAAGAGTAATAGCAAAGGATGGAATTACAAGGATTTCTGTTACGCAAGTGTTTTCTCAAAGCCACTGTGTTGTTGTTTTTCTCTTCACTGGGGAAAGAAGCATATATCTTTCTGAGTTTGCCAATATTTGCAAAATAACGTGACAAAGGCAGAGAAGATGGAGCAGGAGTTCCAAAAACGTGTTGAGAGGTAAATGTTGGCTGCTCCCTGTAACCTTTTCTCATGGCCTGCTCACACTTGTTCACACAACAAACTTGTCTCCACCAAGTTTTCACCTCAGGCCAAGTGCCTAATGAACCCCAAAGGGCTGTCTTCTTCTAAACAAAGGCACAGCAAGGACTGTTGTTGTGTCCTCCCCTTCAATCTCCACCTCTCAATCCCTGATTCACCATGGGACACAATGGCCTGGGCAAGGACAGGAATGAAGAGCAAAGCAGACAAAACTGTACGGTCGCTGCCACAGGTACCACACTCATCACTTCTCTGTGCCAGCAAACTGTGAGGGTTTTTTCTTTTGTTTTATTTCAAGAAAAAGAAAAACTTCATCTATTTCCTGCCCCTCTGGGGGAAATTTCTTCAAAGGCTCATTTCTGGAGAAGCCATCACAAGAGAAACTACTTGGCATTGAACTGACCCTGATTTAATAACCAGAGCCGGATTCATCAACAGCTACTATACCCTAGAGATAGCTGTTGCTGCCCTGTCATAGACAGAGATGGTGAGATCACACTGCTTCTCCTGATGATCTCTTTGGCGGAGGCACGGATTGAGAAAAATGTTAAAAGTTATTTTGAAGTTATTTTGAAGTCTTGTGTCTCCCTCCATCATATACAGAAACCACATATTTTCTTCTACTTAGAAGAAATGTAGAAGTTATGACCTATAACTACTGGCAAAAATGGGAATGTCAGCACCATCCTGGTGGGAAGAAGGGTAATATCATCATAAAAAGTTGGTTCAAATGTTCCTCACAGAGCTGCCTAGCTGGAAATGAATATGTGAGCATTCCCTCATAGCTGAGGAGGTCTGACACTATTTTTCCATAATTCACTAGATAGAAATCTAGATTTTAGACTGGCAAAAATGGTGTACAACTGAGTGAAAATATGGCTTCCTCTCCATAGTAGACATTTGCTGTTCAGCACATCATAGCTGTTGGATGGGAAGGATCCACAGTGGCATGGAAGGAACACAGGAAAATGAAAATGAAAGGGGCAGAGTGTTCAAATATGAAGTGATTCCATTTTACACTGCTGATGCAATCCAAGAAAATCAGCAATTTCCTTTCAGCCTCCTAAGTTTTATGAGAGATCCTATTCAAGCTCTGATAATAAAAGGAACACAGGTGGGTAATTAAAGAGGTGTGAAACATGAACAAATAGCCAGCTTTTCACAATGTGTTCTGGAAGGCTATCTGCATTGAAGTGCTGAGTGATTGAGTGACCTCACAGGCTGACCTGGGGACTAATTTTCTTCCAAAACTGAACAAAACTCAAAAGGTTTCTGTAAAAATTTTGCTCTGAAAATTACTGACAGCCTTGCCATTTCAAGAACTGTTAAGTAACAAGAGTGCATCACTTCTAATCACGCTTTTCATAGATCACAGCAGAACAGAGAGAAGATGGTACTGGGTCAAATCCAAGATCCATCTACTGCAAGAGTCATCTGGAAGCAGACAACAGTACATGTTTAGTGAGGAGTGTAATAGGTCATATACAGAATAGTCCTTTACCTTTCACTGCCTTCTAATTCTTGGTTTACAGACTTGCTAGATAAGAGGTTGCATTTTAACCACTGTGTTTAATAGCTTTCTATGGAGCTCTTCTCAACAATTCAGTAGGAATACACCATCTACAAACCATTGTAAGGGCCATTCCTTTGAAAACTTGCAAGTGGAACTTTGATCTCTTGTGGATACTTTTTTCTGTCTCAGTTCCTTGGGAGAAAAGAAGTACTGCTTGCCTCTGGAATGAGATTGTGGAAGAATTGCCTTGGTTTGGGTTGTTACATTCAAGCAATGAGGATTTTAATTTTCCAGCAATTCCACTTTCACAAACTTCAGAGTCATAAGGATAAAATTCTGAAAGCTTCACTCCAAAGATACAGATCAAAAGTTAATAGTCCCTTCAGTGTAAAACCAGAGAAAACTGTGCAGTTTGCACAGTCTGAAATTCTGCATAAATTGAGGACATTCTTTGTATAGGACTAAACAATGCAATTAACATTTTGATTTACCTTACTACATAAATACACTTATTTTAACACTGTAATATGTGAAAGTACACATTAACAGAGAAAATTATATGAATATGTGTAATATATATTACACATACCACATAAATATGCATGCAAGGGAGGAAACAGTACTAACTGCTTTTTTTTTAAATTTTGTTGTAAAGGATCACAATGAATAACACATTTAATCCATCTCAGGTATCATTTTTCTTCCACGCAATGTTTTCTGATATTCAGCTATTTTGGTCCATGAGAAAGCAAATCTAAAATCAGTGATTCTGAGGCTTACAGCCTCCCTAATGGCTTCTTGCATGTACTTCATGACACACAAGCAAAGAAAAAGTAAAGGGAACCTGAGTGGTCAGGGGGCCTAGGGACTTAAAATTGCTCTATAAGTTTTACTCTGATCTGTGGGACTGAGAGGGTTAATTTGCCATTAACTTCTGAATTTCCATGTTGTCTGCATGTTTTACTGGAAATCATAATCCAAACTCTGCACTGATTTTCATTTTTTTTTTTTTTAATTTAATAACAACTGTTGCTTAGTTTATTTGTCTGTTTTCCTATAGACAACTTTGGGATACTCTAAAGTTTCTAAGATGCAGAAATAAAGCTGCATTACAAACTTGAGGTCCTGATGTTCCTTCCACATGCAGTCTAACTTGCCAAAGTTGTTCTTTACCAGGGACAAATTTTTGAGGCTAGATGGTAACAGCCAGCTAAAAATTTGCTATCTGTTCTCGCTCTCCTGTCCATGGCTTAGCAATGTTGTTTTGAAATAAGTAACTCACCATTCTAATGAATCCAAGCACAACAAAGTGATATATTCACAAGAAAAGTAATTTCATAGTGAATATATATTAATCCCGGGCATGGCTATCAGATGGTGTAGAAATGCATGGATGTGTGTGTTTTGGTCTTTCTCACTCACCCCAGTCCTTGCAAACTGGCATCTCCTCCATTTCTGGAAAGGTCCCCCCTGTACTGAAATAAGTACAGGAATGTCCTTCCCATGCATGTCCTTCTCATAACCTAAAGTGTGGAAAGCTGGATAACTGCAAAGAGTGTCTCCATAGAGAACTATAATCTTGAGATTACATCCATTTAGGCAGCCTGATACAAAATATTCAACTGCAACACAGCAAAAAACAAAATACGCTACCTACTCTGCTCATTAAAATTATTTATGTTTGTTCTTCCCATACATGAACTCTCTTTCAGCCATCTGAATCAATTAAAAAAAAATATATATTAGATTGTAATGTTTTTCTTTCCAATCAGGCTTGTGCTTTATGAGTGAGCAGTTAAAACATACATCCTAAAATGTAAAATTCTGGAAGCTCCGAGGTCCCTTAGATGTGGGGTGAAAAGAATCAGCAAAACTCATTTGCAGGGAACTGCAATCAAAGCCTTATCATTTGTGCTAGAAATGCTCACTTCAGAGCAGAAGTGCAAACTGAGCTGCTCAAATCTTCAGCTCCTGACTACGCATCCCTTCACTGACCTTATGAATTCAAAGCCTTTAGCTTTTAGAGGGAAAAAAAAAAGTTAGAGACTGTTCTGGCTCCCAGGAAATGTTGCAGGAAGGATGTGTAGTACCATGTCTGTGGGGCCACACAGATGTCTTCCCTCCAGTGCATAGGCTTGCTGACTCAAGGAGGTGATCCCAAAGTGAGTGATTGTCTTACTGGTGACTATGGGATTTGCATGGAGGAGTCTGGGGCCCAGTGAAGCCTCGTGTGCACCAAACACGGCTGTGCAGAAGCACAATCCAGGTCGAGCACAGACAGCTGAGATCACTTTGCCTGTGTTCCTGCTGTTTTATTTTTTAAAGTAGCTGCAGAGAACATTGCTGTCTGGACAAGAGCACTTACAGATTTACAATTTTCTGACATAACATGGGCAGTGCATAGCTCCAGGTGATGTGACTTAAAAATGAACCCAGAAAATTCCCCAAATCAGTGCAGAGGGGAAGGTGGTAGGAGCTCTGCACCTCTGAAGAGCTGGCAAGATAAACTGCAACAGGACTGAACAGAGACTAGTGCAAAGATAAAGACATATGCATCCTCTGTTTAGTTTTCTTCTTTTTTGGTAACTCAGAAGTTTCCATTACCTAAATGAAGAAAAGTGGAAAATGTGGGGATGTCCCTAATTATCACACAAAGTCTCCAGCACCATGACATCTCCAGGGTCTTTATTCTTTCCTTAAGGTACCGGTAAACATATTTTATTCATTGGCCACTGGAACCAAAGCTGGGTCTTGCTTTGCAGCAAGATAAGTATGAAATGCAAGTTACATAGATGCCTGCTAGCCAAACCTGATTCCTTTGAGAGATGGGGGAAATGGAGAAAGGAAGATCCTTGTCAGAGCAAAGATGAATAATATCTTGCACGTGAGCATGTCAGATGCTTGAGAATTAAACCTTGGAACTATCCAGTTTCCAGTCACATCATCAGTGTTTACTCTGGAGTAAAAATCAGTGACTTTTTCCATTAAATTCTATTGATCTATTTCTCCAGCAAGAAGCTTCTTCATCTAAATCACTGGTTTATTGTGCCTCTGATTGTTTAAGAGGATGTCATGGGAGCCATTGATGAGTCACTTAAAATGCTATTTGTCCTACTACACATAGGCAAGCTATGTTTCCATCTGAAGCATCGCTACATGAATCGAATCTTTCAACATAAAGTGGGCTTTGTTTGCAAAATTAAAATAATACGTATAGTATTTTACATGTTTGTAGACTCTTGCAGAAGACTGGTTGTATCACTCTGTTTTCAGCTCCTTAAGCCTCATATACAAAGGAAATATTAACTGTTGAAATCCACACGCACTTTCTAAATGGAATACAAGTAGATGATGGTTTTGTACCAGTAGGTGTAAACAGGGACTGACAGACAGTTTACATGAATACTTCTACAGAGGGCTCACCCAGGGCCTTAAATTTAAAGTACTTGGTGTTCGTGACTCTTTCTCTCATGGTCTACCTGAAGGATAACAAATCAGCTCTTTTGCCAGGTTAAGTAGCAGAAAGGAATCCTTGTATTTTCTGTGACAACCAGTGATGCCCACAGACTACTATGAATGTGAAAAATAAGTGAACAGCCAGTCTTGGCAGCAGGTAGAAATTCATTGTTTGTGCACTGTATGGTAGTAGGATAAATGAGGTACTCCAGTGTTTGGGAATGATGCCTCTCTAAGCATCAGGGTTGAGAGAGCAGTTCAAATGAAAGATGATTTGAGAAGACAGTCCTCCAGAAAATGGGATAGTTTCCTCACAAAACCCTTGCTACTGGCAGCA
Source organism: Phasianus colchicus (assembly GCF_987193195.1). Classification (NCBI taxonomy): domain Eukaryota; kingdom Metazoa; phylum Chordata; class Aves; order Galliformes; family Phasianidae; genus Phasianus; species Phasianus colchicus. The sequence continues at coordinate 25,098,673 of NC_143444.1, read as the reverse complement.
TTACCATAGAACTTTGGAAAAGAACAGTTTTCTGGTTATCCTCAGTCTAACAAGCAACAGAATGTAGCCACTTTACCTGATCACATATATTTTATGCTTTGCAAGAGACAACGGTATCACAGACTTGGAAAATTGGCATTACATGAAACAGAAATAATCCTCCTCCACTTTAAACTGTATATCTTAAGATCCCTAAATTTCATTATATTATTATATTGTCCAAAATGTATTAAAAAGCATTTCAGGCATTCCACTGAGCAAGCAGAAATTGCCATTGCTTCACAATTCATCCAACTATGTCCCAAATATAAAATAACAAGTAAAGAAAGGCAGTGGAGAAATAAAAAAAAAAGGAAAAACTCTTCCATTTTGTTGGAGCTTTATCTGGAGAAGGAAATGTTCAGAAGCCTTCAAGTTTGAGAAAGAAATTACTTACTCTTTTTTTTTTTTTTTTTTTCCCCCAAAGCATTACGTTTTGACATTTAAAAATCCCGCATTCCACTATATCCTGCACAGTTCTAGGAGTCAGCACTGAAATCAGACAAGCTGATTTCCTCAAAAAGAAATCATTTCATTTGTCCTGAAAAAATATATCTACCCAAGTCTTAGACAGAGAATTTAAGATTTCAAGTCAGAATGAACAAGTCTCTGAAACTTTCTCTTCTCTGCCTGATTTTACAGTACAAAGTCTGGCCACATGCAAGAGTTCCTCTGAGGAGAACTGTAGCTCTTCAATGCCTGAGAGTCAGTCCCACCAAGGGTACCAGAGCCAACACACAGGGAGGGAGAGTATTCAAATGCTTCACTTTTTCCACTGTTCTGCTTTTCTTGGACTGTTACGTGGATTTTCTTTAGGTTCCCAAGTATGGAGAATTTTTATTATTGTTGTAAACCCTGCTTGTGAAGTAGATTTCCTATCCTAACCCTTTCATGCCAGACATTTGGATAAGTTCAAGTACAGTATCAGTTTATTATCTGACACGTGGTCTTGTGGGAATGATATTCTGCCACTGACAAAGGAATAGATGTTGTCATCGGATAGATCCATTCCACCCCTGCTTCTTGCAGAGCTACCTGTTTTTAATAATGGTGATTTTTGAGGAAAACATCTGTGTTCCCTCAGCACGTGATTAAAGCCCAAGAGAAAGAGCCACACACTGCAAGCAGCTCTTAGAATTGTGAACTACTGTTCTGTCCATTAAAGCCTACATCCCTCTGGAGGGTGATATTCCCAAATAGTCATGAGTGAGGATCAGCAAATGCCTGTCTTTCATCTGGAAGTTGATTCCTGTGTCAACAAGGCCAGGCAGGATTCATGACCATGTCTTTGCCATCTGTGGTCTCCTTCAGTACAGGTTTCAGACTTCAAATGCTGTAAGACGGCTCCCACTGAATGCAGGGGCTACTTCACAAAGGATAAGTAGAGAACGATCGCTGAAATCTAAAGGAGTTGAACTCAGAAGTAATTCATTATTCTGTTTTTAGTCTACTTAGTAATATTCTCATCAAGTGGTGAACGGATTTGCTGTGTAACTGAGGACACAAAGGGGTGTCAGCTCATCCTGACATTAATCAAGGCCTAGTACATTGAGAACTGACCCTTGCAAAACAATGACAAGATTATTCAACTCTGTAATTTAATGAAAAGAAACAACAATCGTCATTATTTAGGGAGAATCCAGAACTGGACAGAACAGAACCATATGGCAACTTTCAGATTGCCAAGATGGCTGCTATTGAAATTCAGAAATGTTCTGTTTCCTAAATTGTGACTCAGGAAAGATCACGCTTTAGCATCTGTCCTATTCCCAATCATCTCCAGACACTGGCTGGACACTCAGGCAGCATCTCTATGGAATTTCTTTCCTTAAAGCCAAGTACAAATGAACAAAAGGAACTTGGGAGAGAATTACTGTTATTTTTTGCACTCTTTTGCAACTTGATCCATTTCCTATCTCCAAAGCTCTTTATAAAACAATGGATTTTCCAATACATTAGGACGTGTCACTAGCCCAAGGATTTTCGCTGCTCCTGGCAGCCTGCTGCATTGGCAGAGTTCCCGCTGCATCCTCGACCTGCTGCTGATTGATCCCCGTAATCCAATCCATTTTCAACAAGCCACTTCAACTCCAATAAAAACAAGGGGCTTTGCTGATTGCTGGTTTCAGCTGCAGCTGTTGGAGCCACAAATCTGAAGAGAAATATTTTAAGTCTATTTGTAAAAATTCTACTGCTAAAAATCAAATGATTCACTGCTTTTATTAAGTTAAACTCAAAGGGAAATGATCTACAGCTTCTTTTTACACATTGTACATTTGTTATTTTATTCCTGTGTACTTGGTGTGGTCGTGATGTTCCTCTATGCAAACAGTCAAAAAAAAAAAATGTTAGGACTGCATTTCCCCAGGGCTTTGGCATATGTAAGCATGAAAGAGCTTACACAATATGGGTGCTGCAAATATTTCATAGACTTTAAATCTTTAATTTAGAAGAAACAGTTCTAATCTGCCCCTTCTAAAAAGCACCACCCAAAAAATAAAGCCCCATGTCACTCAAAAGTTCTTACACTACGATCACACCATCCATGTGAGCTGGGGAAAAAAAAAAAAAAAGAAAAGAAAAAAAAAAAGAAAAATAACGAATTCTGCCATCCAGATAACAAATGAGAGACAATTCTCGATCCTTTCACATCCATTTTTTCAGCTCTGCAGTATTTTAAGACTGAATTTGAAAAGTTGTAGCTTCCAATCAAGGGATCTTCCAAGGTTTTTCAGTAAAATATGCCAGCTATATTATGTAGTTTATAAAAAAGAAAGTTTATATAGCTTTTATATTTTATATTCCCATCTTCTTTGGAAAATGGTTTAGAGAAGAGCCAGCCCTCTTACTTTCACTTGTAAGGCATGTTTTCCAGATTCAGATCAACACTTTATTTTTCTAAAACTTTTTTCTGCTTTTTATAACTTATTTCTGTTATTAATATTTGTGGCTTCACTGGTTTGAAAAAGACTGTAGATGAATCTAAGGCCTGTGATGGGAGCTCCCAAAATAGTAACCATATTTTGAAGACAGAGTATTCTACAACCTCTTCTAGAATTAAGAGTCACAAAAGGAAAACTGATTTTTCCTAGAAAGAGTGATACAGAGAAGTTCACAACAGACTATGATAAAATCTGGTTGAGCTATAAATTTTTCACCTTTTTTTTATTGTTTTGGGCCACTGTAGTAGTGGCCTTGGGCTAGTAGTGCAGCTGTCCTCTTGTTTATAGCTGTTGTCTACAACTAATTTTGCTATAAGGGCAAGTAGGCAATAGAAATAGAAAGCAAAGGCCAGGGAATTGTATTGGGAATATTATGAGAGCTAGCAAATTTTTTTTTTCATTGAGCTTGACATGCTGCATTTGGCACAGTGGGGGTTTAATGAAATTTTACTGAATCCAAGGCAAACTTTCAGTGGAAATCTGCCCAGATTCCCAGAGGTCTCTGCTGAGGCTGAAGACCTTAGAGGTACAAATCCTTGGCTGTAGCCCTTCTGCTGATGGCTCTGTCCTTCAGACAGCAGACCAGGAAAGCCCCAAAGAGGCTTCTTTGTAAAATGATATTGCTGTCAGCAGTTCTGCTGCTATTTGCTCAGAAATTGAAAATATGGTAATTTCCAAGAGTACTTGCTGAGTCTGGGGAACTTCTAGTATATTACAAATTAAAAGAATGGATTCTGGTCCAATTTAGACAAATACATGGGGGGAGAGGAGAAAAAATGGAAAACTGTCCCTCAGTATCAGTGTAGAGGAAAGAAACAATAACTTGGAGGATAAATATGGAAAAAGGAGAAAGATGGAGGACTGATAACCAAAAGACGCATAAGATCATGCAAAGGAGAAGATGCATACCAGTTTGCAGTGAGGAAAATGGAGCTGTCACTACTAGGTAAACTATAGCAGAAGAGAAAGTTGTAATATTGCCTACTCGACTCTAAAACCATGAAAGCTTTTCAAACAACTGGTAAGCTTTGAAAAAGACACCTATATCAGTAAGCTAGTTTACAGTTCTGAAACACAGCATGTAGAAGCAAGTCACATTCATCCATTAATAGTAATTAATTAGTAAAGATCTAGGGCTGCCCAGAGAAATTTGTAACTAACAGATAATCTCTTCAGAGCCTGCAGCTGGAAAGCAAATTCTGTTGTTTCTAAACCACAGAAGACTCCTGAGGATTCAGCCTAAGGAGCTGAAGGGTAGTTCAACTTTTGCATGTTTGGGATACACCCAAGCCAGAACTTAGTTCCCTTTGACATGAGAAATGTGTTTATTTGGTGGGGGAAGGAACTTTTCAGGTCACCTTGCCCTCGTCTACAGCACAAGATTTTCTCTCATATAGAATATCAAGAATTAATGCCTCTAACCATCTCCTGAAACAAGATTAAAGCTAAAATTAGAGTGGGAAGGGTAGTGCATGGCTGTAAAAAAATAGCAGTGACCTTTATTCTATTGATTATCTTCTCTTTTAAATACTTACAGATTAGAATGCAAGCTTTCAGACAGATACGGTAACATTTAACGTGTGGTTACCTCCACACAACATGACTTTAGTTTGGCACTCCTCCCAGTTTTTATTTCTCTAGTGATATCTTCTCCATATTCTCAGAGGGACTTCATTCTGCTGATCTCAGCAAGCTTTAAAAGGAAATGTGAGTTGAGTTTCTTGGAGGTTTGTGGTTCTTCTAAATTAGACTTTTCTCCTTGCAAAGACTTCAGTGCAGCAGGTAGCAAGGGGAGAACTGACTACTGTTGGAAAAAGCAGCAACTAGTGATCACATTAACATGCAATTCTCTGTTCAGATGAATTTTCTCATTACTTGACACAAATTAAGGCTTAACTCTTTTTCCCTCCCTTATGTGAACAGAAATGTTTTCATGGGATTTTCACACAAGAAAAAACAGCTAAGGGGCATTTAAACATTTCTTGTGCTTGTAAGATTCACAGGGAAAAATAAACCACCAACAACAGAAAAAGAAAGCGAACACAACCAAACACAACCATTGCCACACTGTACAGATGCAATTCTAAGCAAGAAATACCTATTACAGAGAACAGCGACAAAGAAGCAGGTCTGATAAAGGTTTTGCTTCCCTCATTGATGAAAGCTCATATAAGGTCTCTATCAGAAAGCAGGGAACCTAGAAATCTGTCTTTATAGCAGTGGCACCCATTGCTAGGATGTGAAATCAGCCAGAACGTGTGCTCTTGGGCAGCCTCATGTCAGACCACTCTGTAGGCAAGGTCACTGCACCAGAGCACAGAGTGCATCTATTCTGCACTCGAATATCCTTTATTCTCAGATGGGGTCACTTCTCCTAACATCTGTGACCCTGTAATCTTGTTTCTACCTTGTCCGTGTTTCTTTAAATTCACCATTTAAAGAGCTCTTTAAAAAACAACCAGCCATTCAGCAGCAGAAGGAGGGAGGGTAAGTTGAGCTGACACTGGAGCAGCAAATTAGGATGAAATACCCACTTCTTTTTGTCAGATGTTAGGAGGCAGCAATGGCTCACAGAAACTGGGAGAAGGAGCAGCTTTCACACCACTGATTAAGCAGAGCTGCAGGCTGGGTGGCAGAGGAAACTGGAAGGGAAAAATTTCAAGATAAATGTAGGGTGCCAGGCTCTTCCAGGTCTGCACATTGGATTGTGCCCAGTTCTGTGAAAGAATCCTCTAACTCAGAAAGTCTGAATTCACTTTAGATCAGCTAGGAAAAGACATTACTATGAAGCATTTCATTTCGTACCAGCTCTGTGGCACAACCAACTCCCAGCTGATGTGGGTAGAGAAAAAGCCAGCTTGGAACAGAATCACCCAAAAGTCTCTAAATGTTTCAGATCATTGCACAAACTACAGGCAATGGTGAAGCTTGGCTTAAAGCAGAGTTTATGCGGAGGGTGAGAAATGGACAAAATTAGCTCAGAAGAGTTCTACTACTTGGGTTGGAAATTTCCATTCATATCAGTCCATACCCACCACAAAAAAAGCCTGTAGAGACTATTCTCATAGGTGTGATAGAAGGCAAATGTTAATAAAAGCAGGAGGTCTAGACATAGACTCAAAGCTCATACTGTTAGAACACTATTGAATCTGATTGGATTACTTTAACTTATGAGACAGAGAAAGGCTTTCATTTACTTTCCAATGAAAATTACTTTAGAAAGCAATTCTATTGTTCTTCTTCTGTTGTTAAAAAAAGAAAGAAAGAAAGAAAGAAAGAAATGTTATGCTCAATATTTGGGTACAATGTGCTGTACAAAGAGCTCACATTACCAAGTGTACAAACTATTATAAAGCAACCAAGGTTGCTACAGTCCTGAGCCCCAAGAGTGATGCTGCCAAAGGAATCTATTATGTAGGGTGGCCCAGTGGCACAACTGGTTTTAAAGCAGAAAGCCCAGGAGTCTCTTCTTCAAGGTTTAAGCCTAGGATTTGCATGTTTGTGCTCTTTCACTTCCACTGCTTTTCCTCCCAAAACTTTTGTTATCACCTTTACAGTTAGACTTTTTTTTTTTTTTCTCTGTACTTTCAGAATCATTTCTCCCTTATCTTTCTGGCTTGTTTGCCATAGGTAATCAGCAACTATTTTTCACAGTGAGGCAAAGCTGACATCAATACTTAGCTTTAGTTGGATTAATTAGAATTAATTAGTCTGATCCAGATACACAACTTACTAGAATGTCAGTGCCATCCTGAATACACACATAGTGTTGCTTTGTGTGGATACATTCTGATTTCTGTGATTCTTCAGTCAAAGCATTTGGCCTCTCAAGTCTGTGATGGGGGATAGAGGTGGATTTCATTCATCTACCAGCTCAAAGGAGTGAGTATCTTTCAGTCTTAAATTTCAGCTGAAAAGTGAGAAGGAAAGCTGGTTAGAATAGATTGCTTAAAGCAGCAATCAGGGGGAGAAGAGATGTTGCACAAGACAAGAGAACAGGGTTACAGGATAGAACGGGTTTAGGTATTACAGCACTTGTTGAAACTGACAACATAATGCATGTCACGTACTTCAGAAACGGTGCCATTTCCGTGAAAATCAGAAGCTAATATATGCAGCTCTACGCTGTGCAAAAAATCAATCTTTTACTTTGCCTTGAAAAAAAAGCAACCAACTAGTGCTATGATTTATGGCAGAGGAAGAGAAACTTAGATTTTCTTTGACTTCACGCAGTATTCCTTTCACATGTCTAATGTACTGCCTGCAGCTATGTTTTTTTCAGAAGGTGAATGTGTTTGTCAGCACTGCTTCTAATAGAGAAACTGATGTTCTTAATTGCTATTTTTTTCTTTTTGTCTTCCAATCCATGTATTGCATCATCTCTTTTCGATCTGCACAATTTTATTCCCAGTGATTTAAGATTCTTGGGCACTTCTTGATGATAAACATCTCTTTTGAAATACTCAGGAAGAATGACTTTGCAGTGGGAGCTATTAGCGTTCTGAGCGTGACACCAGATGTCACATCTAGAGGTAAGAGAGCAAAGTCCTTAACTGGGGTCAATTCTATCTTTGATCTTCCTACTGTGCTAGCCTACTAAAGGGCAAATAATGACAACTTTGATGATTTTTGTACTGTAAATAAGCCTATATTTCTGGATGTTCATAAAGTATTCGCTCCCATGGTGTCTCACATCAATGACATGTATCAGCAGGTCTTGCAATAAACAGCCTTCCAGTAGCACTAATATAAGCAACACTTTGCAACCCCCCCTGCAAATCCAAAAGCAGACATTTAATAACTGCTGGTCATTCCTGATCTGAAATGGGTTTGACCTGCTGACCCCAGGGTGAAAGGCTCTGTACTGCATTACCACTCCCAAGAGCTCTCGCACTCTCTCTGAGGCTGGGATTTTTATTATTTTGTAGTTAACCTCAAGACAACATCACCTACAATGGATAACATCTGCAGAACACTATCTAGGCATCTGAAGACTTTTTTTGCCTTACAACTAATCATTAGCACTCAATGAATCTGCAGGTTAAAAAAAAATTGTGTGGCTAAATACTCCCTGCAGTGAAATCTGAATGTGAGGGAAAAAACCTTTAATGGGGCCTTCTTGCCACTGGTATATTTTTCACTATTTTATTGGGTCTTGACATTTCTTTTCATGTAATGGAAGATGTCACGAGGGGAACTCATCAAAAAGTTGTTTTTTTAGCAAGAGAGAACCAACCAACCAGCTGCCCTCCAAAACCATCCAACAAATTATTCTAGAGGAATAGCAAGAAAGCTTTCCTTTCTATGCCCATACTTCTGAAAACAGCAAATTGCAAACTTTGGCAATGCTATACATTACTTAACTATCAATTTCTATCATTTTACAGAGACTCTTTAAATATTCACTTGGCATTCTGCAATGAAGATTTTAACAAGATCATTGCGGAGTTAGCCACAATGGTAAGGAAAGAAGAGTTACTGTCAGCAATGGTAGGGGGATTGTATATGTAGATTTTTGTTTCTCTCCACCCACAAAAGATCTGATCTCTGGAAGCCATATTTTCCCCTTTAACAGTGAGTCTTTCTTAATTCTGATTATTTGGGAAGTTCTACTTATGTACCTTTGTATACAAATGACAAATCATCACTTAATGAGCATGAACTGAATTCACATTGAACTGTCCATCTCACAAACATCAAGACGTCCAAGAAAGAAAACTCACTTGTCTATTCCCAGCAGTGCCTTGGGATACAGCCTGCAAAAGCAGTGGGAATTAGACATGAGGAAGCAGCAAGATATTTTCCCCATTGCATATTCACCCATCAATCACAGTTCTCTTTGAAACCTGGCTGGTGGCCACTGGTCCCTGCTGGGAAAATGCTAGAAGTGCAAGAAAATGGGACATTTTTCTTCTTTGTGCCAACTTTCAGTGTAGGGTTAACTTGGAACCATGAGTAGCATAGCCCATCTCCTCTCTAGCAGATCTTTGAGAGGAGATCCATTGTGGAATTACACAGCTGGATCTCAGTGTCTCATTCTGCTTGGTGGTTTGACATTTTGGACAAGTTTCACCATTGTTTCCCCAAATTTTCATCTGCAATTTTATTAGAAGAATAAATTTGAAAGAAGTTCAGTCCACCAGAGAGTGAATTCTGTTAAATTTCTTTTTCCACATATAACAGGAGGTCAATGAATAGAGAACTGAGGGCAGACACAATGCTGCAGATATGGTACAGAAGAACAAATAAGAACAAAACAGATTAGAAAAGGCAGTTGGTTGGGCCAACTGGCATTTTCTGGTCCAGATTTCTAGACTTCACGAATCTGTCTGGTTAGTTTTGGAAAAGTAGATGACTCTGAGGTGGTCAATTTTGTGTCAGAAAAGACAAAAGCAAAATTAAACAGCTCTAGGATGCATGGAGCCAACAGTTATGTGGAGAGATGCAGTGTGTGCCCAAGCTTCTGATCTGTTTTTTGACACTGAAGAACTAAGAGGAAACCAAGTCACAAGAATATGGAAAAATACAGCCCCAGGAAGTTGTAAAACCAAAATAGTCAAGGCAGAAGAATATTCCTGGGGAAATAAAGAATGCACAATGTATGACAGCTTCTAAAACAGCCCCAAACCAACATTTTAGAGCAGCCAGATGTCAAGCATACAGGCAGAATCTCTCTAGAAGTCTAGCTCAGAGAAAGAAAATCTTCCTTCTAAACTTCTTGTTTTGCTTTTCCACTTCATATATTGATTCTATGTGATAATCTCCATCTGTGCACTTGTGTAGAACCTAAATATGGTGTCTCTGGTACAGGTGAATTTCCACATCATGGAATTATCGTAAAGACATCTAGTGGTGTTAGGATAAGTGACAAATCTGGCAAGGGCAGCCATTTTGTAATAAGATTAAGGACCGGCCTTTGAACAACCTCTCTTATGAGAAAAATATTGATCATTCATTCATGATACAAATAATGTTTCCATGTTGACAAAAACAACAGATTCTGTATGTCTTCCCATATCACCACCACAAAGACGTAAGTAACTCTGCAAATCAGTTCCTAGGCTTTCTGGGGAAAAAAAAAAAAAAGAGAGAGAGAGAGAGAGAGAGAGAGAGAAAGAAATAAACCAGTTGGGATTCAAGTTGACTGTGCTCCCTTCAAAGTCCTGGACCAGCCCTGAGCATCTCCTGGAACTGGACTCCTCTCAGTGGAATGCAATTTCCCAATCTATCATGGCCATTCTGGCACCTGCTTCTCAGCAACAGTTATAAATCTTTTGCAGGATTCTGTGAAAGCAAAAAAATAAACCCAATTTCTTGGCCTGTTCTCACAGATCAGGAGAGGGACAGAAATGCATGCCTCATCCAAAGAAAACTCTGCCGGGCTTTACACTGCTAATAGTTCAGTAGGAATGTCTTTTTAACTGTGCACATCCTGTAGAGGTCTCTGGTATATAACCTGTTAGACCCTCACCTACAACACATTTCTTTAGCTTTTGAAGGCTTGCTTGTCTGCAGGGTGTCTGCCAAGCAAAAGAAATGAAGATTAGGGAGCAAAGAAACCCGGTGGCAGCTGTGCATCAGGTCCCAATTAAGACATCAAACTAAATCCTTCAGCTGTAGTTCTCAAACATCCTCATATATAATATTTCCCATGAGGCTGAAATTCTTCTGCAAGGTTTATACTGGCTTTAATGTATAGCATCAGGGTTCAGTAAGCCTTCATGGCATTCCTACTGCTTTTTGAGACAGCAGGGTATGCTTTTTTATCCCTATCTCTCCAAATAAAAGATGGGACATGCCGTATATTATGACATGACTTGACTTGGACTGAGGTATTAGGTCTGGGCTGTTTACCATGAAGCCACATTTGAGTCTGCCAATGAGTCATGCTGGTTCTGAGCATCCTAATGTCCCAAATAAATAAGTTTCTAGCCATAACTTCATAATAGTCATTTGGTCCACTATACATTCATTTGAAAGGGAATTCAACTGCCAGGATCAGTCACTCCTTGGCTTCAGGTCCCAAGAAATATTTTTCCCCAATCTCTCTAAAAGTCCCAACAGCACATCACATATATTCTTGCAGGAAATGACAGTCTCTTGGAAAACAGCCTTAGTATCACTGCAGACTCTTCCCATGAGGACAGTACAAAGTGCCTGGTTTACTAACACAGTGAAGCCTCCATGCTGGAAAGACCTAAGTCACTCAGCTGTTCTCACTAACAATTGCTGCATTTAAAAGATAACCCCCCTGCAAACAGGAGCAGCAAAACCAGAATCATTTCCCACAGCTACACAACAGAGAAGAGATTTGATTTGAAAATAACAACAGTAAGAACAACCACACTTGTCAAACAGGTGAGCTCCTTGGTTTGTCAGATTCTGGTTCTCTGCTTGTTTATGGTGCTTTTCCAGAACTTTTTCCAGAGACTAGCCAGTTTCTTCAGAGAAATCTCAGTGTATTCTCTGGAAGCAGTTTGTTCCAGCAACTCCTTCTATTAAGAAGGTAGAAGCATATTCTCCAGCTCTCTGAACACTAACACCATAAAAAATATCCCTCATTTCAAGTCCCACTGTATGGGAATAGTTGAGTCACAGCCTGAACCACTGATTGAGCACCTGGGGAAAGGACCAGGTCAGTCCTGGAAGCACAGGTGAAGGCAATTCAGCTGTGTGATCAGAAGGGGTGGAGCCTGGCTGCACCTCTCTCAGACCCCATTTAAGGGCTGACTGCCACTGGGGAAAGATCTCTTTTTGGAGATCCCTCCTTGGTGAAGCTTCCCCCTGTGAACCTGGAATCTTCTGATATGGGTGAGCAGTCTTCTTCTCTCTCTATTGTGCTAGTTCTTTTGTCATCACACCTTTGTTGTAATGCCTTTCTCACTGTATTGATCTGTCCAATTGCTACACCTGCCATATGAAGCACATCCTTAATGCAGAATCACAGCTGTTGTTAGAGGCTATGGAACAGTATTAAGATTTTTTCCATCTAAAACTCCCTGACACAGGAACACAAATCAAAATGTGATTTCTGGACATAACTGATCTTCAGAATCAAGGAAACAAGCTTGTGTTTCTAAGAGTAACAGGACTATTGGCTTATCACAGATAAGTGTCAAAGGCTAAATTTCTTAACTGTCTAACAAGAGTAAGCTTGCACTGTAAACTGTCTCACATTATTCAGCCTCTGAGCTCCATCACTTTTTCAGCAGTTTAATATTTTTGGAATCTGTAATCTTCTATTATATTTGTGATTAAAATAAATCAGCAGATTTAAATACTGTTCAGTTGGGAGTGGGGGAGAAGGAAAAATAGACATACGAAGCATGTAATGACATGCTTCTCACTTCTTTCTGAAACGATCAAAGAATGAAGATGGCAGAGCCCTACCACATTCTGCTGGAGTCAAGCTTTATTTGGTGACTTGGATATCAAAACATCTCCTTACTGAAGAAAAATAAGAAAAAGAGGTTATTACTATTTTGTGAGTTGTCTCTATCTAGAACCTTAAACTATACAGCAGGTAACATCTTTTTATTTTTCTACCTCCAACAGAGATGGATTACTCTTTAAAAGCAATTCAGGTGATGAGGATAAAGTTTTAGAATGGATAACTCCCCTTTTCAACACTGGATTCTGGTGAAATCAGTTGTCCTAAGTATGATTTAAGGATTACCCATCACGTTACTTCCTGGAGTTAAACATATTAGAGAATTGGAGCAGTTAAGGAAGGACTCCTGCATACACTTCCTTAATCTGATTTATGTTCTCTTTATCTCAAATTTCACCTCCTCAAGTCATCTTTTGACTAACCTACTGAGATTGCAGAGTATGGGAGTTGGAACATTCCTGAATTGTCACTGCAAGACAGCATCAGTCTTACCTGGCAGCACTTTCCTAAGGAGTATTTAAGTTTGAAAAACAAACAGGAACAGTTTAATGGCAATAGCAAGTTCATAGCAGGTTATATATCAGAAGTTTGTAACCTAGCTCAGTGGAATTAGGACGTGACCTATGGCCAGGCTCTGAATTTGTATGTATTTCAAGAATTCAATTTCCCCATGAAAACATTGCAAAAGACTTCTCAGATTGAAGCAAGCTGCAGATTTCTAAATATAAATTAGCAAGGCACAACGTTTCAATTATCATCTTAATAGTGTTTCTTTGTGTCATTGTTTTGTGGCATCTGCCCGAATGTTGGACAATCACAGGATGACATTTGGAAGACCTTGCTGCAGGGTTTTGTCTGATTTTTAAGTTTGCAGTCTTTTAAGACTCTAGTCTGGGTGAGTCATTGAATCTTGGGGACTCTCTTGAATCTGGGGGGCTCTTTTGAGCACTTTCATGATGAAGATTTTCTTAACTAGCTCTGCTTCCCTATGGTTACAACACCTCTTCCCAAGGTCAGTCCTGCCCCTGGCACATCTAGTCAAATTTCTTTTCTTAATCAAAGAAATAAACTTGAGACTGAAAAGAGCAAACCAACATAAAAAAGGATTTGTATGCCATTCTAAATGCTAGCACTTTAAAATAAAACATAAAATCGCATGTTACCAGAAAGATAAGCCACTGTATTATTTCATTATTTCCTGGCAAGTCCTTGAAATACGATTTGCACGGGGACAGGGCTGGTAGTAGCATAGATGTGCTCCTACCCTTTGTTATTTAATGCTCAAATGATGCTTTTATCAGCCTCTTGAGAATTAAAATTTCTGCCAGGAGACTTTATTTCAGTGGAAACCACCTTCTCCAGTTCCTGTGTCAGCCATATCTCCTTGGGTATGCCTATCTTACTACTGCATTACCACCTCCACTATTTTGAGCAGAGTCCTGGTTTTGCAGGTGAATGAGTAAAAAGACCTTCAACAGGAAAAAAGGGAGGAAATGAGGCCATGAGAAGCTTCTGAAAACGTTTGGGTCAGGTCAGTGATTTTCATTGTCTCTGTTGTACCTGTCATTCTAAATGTCCTCTCAGTTGTCCTCCAGCTGTTCTGTGTTCAGGCCCAGGGTTAGCTCACCCTCTAAAAGGGGGGGAAGGGAAAAAGACAAAAACAGTCATGGGGAGACTGAAAAGAAAATAGTAGCCTGAGTGAGGAACAATGAGAAAAGATATTCATTCTTGCTGACCTGGCCCCCACTCAGAAGTAGCTGAGAGACTTGCAGGGAAATGAGCTTCTTTTTGAGGCTAAAGAACTCTAATTTGGAACGAGATTTGTTTGGTATAGGATCATCTTTTCGCTCTCATAGAGTATCTTAATCCTGGCTGCATGCCATTGCCACACTTCAAATGCAATCAAGCTCATATCCAAGCATTTTTCCATCTCTTCTCATCTTGGGAAATGTTCCCAGTTGTTCAGCTCAACCTTTTCTTGTTGTCCTGAAAAGCAGAAACCATGAACAGTCTTCCAGTGAGATGAGTTAACTTTGGTTCCAAGGAGATTTCAGCAAAGTGCAACAGCTGTGTTTGACACTGGTAAAGCCAGGGCAGAAAGTTTTCTGCATGGAATTCTAGCACATGTTTTGGCTGAATGGGCCTTATCCTAAAGCAGCTGTTTATGTATCTGACTGTGCAGTGAGACACATCTCGGCTTTAACTGCCTAAATGCGTATTTACACAGCGTTCACAAATCTGTTATGCTGACAAAGATTTATCCTTTAATTATCCAACACAGTCAACCACCTTCATTGGGACTTCTCCCAAGTTTACTTAAGAGGAGGAAAAACTTATTAAGTAAATTACCACAGTGGGTTTTTTGTTGGTTTTGTGTTTTTTTTTTTCTTTAACCAAGAATTTTTGTATCAATGCATAAACCACAAGAATGATCATCACTTTAATAGCTTCCTGCGGATGAACTCTTTCATGTTGAGCTGTCAGTTAGAAGCATGGGTGGGGAGCCCATTTGGAGGAAAAGTGAGAATAATTCCTTTTCCCAGCACCTTGAAGGCAGCAGAGGATCAAAATTACTCTGGGACTCCTCACATTCCACGTGTTGTGGGCAGGTCTCAGCTCTCACTATCCAGCAGCCTCAGTACATGCTGAGGAAAAGTTGTTCTTCAGCGATTGTTGCTTCTGAAAATAAATACATGGTGTCTTCTGATCTGGAGGTGAACAGAAAACACTACACCAATGAGTTTGTGCTGCTGCTGCTCCCATCATGGAATCGTTTGTTTGATTCACAAGAGGAGGTGTTATCTGGGCAATTCATTTATAGAAGAGGGTTGTAAAGCAATTGTTTTCCACATATGTTACTGTCTGTTTAAATGCAGGTTACATGCATAACCTAGAATGCATATTCCTTTTTAAAAAGACTTTCTTTTCTGAAAGCTGCTATCTCCCTAATCTAACAAAGATCGGGTGCAATTATAATTATTTTATTCATTAAGAATGTGAATTGCGGTCATGTAATTAGCGAAGCTATTAGTTTGGTGCTTGTGGGAAGGATATATCCCATGTTAATGGAATATTCACCCTTCCAACAGAACTCCCTTCTGATGAAGGCATTGTATACTTGTACTTCGTGAAAGTTGTCACCCCCCAGATATCAAAAGTGGCTTCTAATTTTACCTGGGACTTGCTGACATTTTTCATTATAAAATGATGGCTTTTTAAACACTTGGGGGGGGGAAAAAAAATTATCAAGTGTTTTTATTGAAAACCAGTGGCTGATTTTAGGGTTTAGTGATTTATTTTTGTTTAAACATCAAACGCACATTTCAGCTTTGAAGATGTTTCAGCACTGGCACTGCTTCTCTTACGTCTGAGATCTTTACAGGAGATCTGGACAGAAATGAACATTTTCTCATGTGTTCTCATAAAAAGCAAATGCCAAGTACATTTTCAAGCAGAGATGGAACAGAGATGCCTGATTTCTGGGTTATCCAGTTACAGAGAAATCGGTGGGGCTGATGTTATTGACCTGAAAATAAAGCCCACTTTAATTATGTCTGATACACACCCAGACTTGCTCATTTTTTGTATTGCTACTATGGCAACGTTTCCCCACTGTAATTCTCAGTATCATGGCACAGACCTGCTCAGTTATGTTTGGAAGACAAATTCAAGGGAAAGAAGTCAGTTAAAAAATTACATCTAAACTCAGACAAATCAGAATGAATGGTACCAGGAGTGAACACATAAAAGAGAACAATGTTAAGTTAATGCAAGATAACTTTGTGATTCAGTACTTTTGTGTTGGATTAGGAAACTTTTTGTGTTGCCTGGAGTCCTGTGATGCTGGGATCCTATCTTATGATGATGTTCACAGATGTCCTTCCTCTCTCTTCCCTCCCACGTGCACAACTGCAGCAGCCAAACGCTTCTCCAAAGCACGTTTAGAACAGTCTGTCTATCCCTGATCCTGACTTGCAGAGTAACCTTGAGTGAAAAGTCACCCACTGCTTACATCTTAGCTTTTCAAGGGCTTAATAATGCCTACAGCAAAGATAACTTCTGGGGCAGTTGCCAGCAGTTTAAAGGCACTTTGAGGTCCTTTGATGGAAGGGATAACAACTGAACGTGCATTTGAAATAAATTCTCAAATGCCTTTTTACTAACTCCTTTTTTTCTGCTTTGCTGTTCTCTAGCCTGTAAATAGGGCTTTCCTTTGGCTGTGTTTAATAAAAAGAAAGAATAAAAATCTCTTTGGTAAAAATGTCTCAGTGGTACCACAGTATCTTTCTTTAATTAACAGTACTAATTGTAAAAAATCGGGGATTTTGACCCAATACTTAGACTAAAACATTCCTGTGATCAAATGCAATCTTCATTATTACTGCTGTAGAAAGAAAGAGAAATAGTGCTTTTCTGGCTCGGTAGATAGAAGAACAGATGGTTCCCTTTGTACTAGGACAGGGGCTTTCAATTTTTTCCTGTCTGAGGACTCTGAACCATTTTCCAGTGAGGATGAAGAATGTTTAGAAAATCTGTAGAATTCTGTACCACTCAGAATAATTTGATTTTATCTAATTCCTAGAAGTCTGCTTCACAGGCTGAAAACCACTGACCCACATGGTCTTTCCCTATATCCTTCCACGCACAAGCCCCCAAAGTTCAAGCATGATCCATGCTAAGGAGTGTAATGCTGGGGCATCAATTTCTAGTGCTGACAGTGAACTGAGCTCAGCATTGATAGGTGAAAACTGGGGGGGGGGCACCAGGGCAACCCACAATGTAAAGGCTGCGAAGAGAATTCAACCTTCAGTGCTGAGTATTGCTTCTGTTTGGGTGGTTTTTGAGCTTCAGCTTTTAGAAAAGAGCACCACAGGGAAGGTAGCTGTCAGTAGCTGAAGATGTTGGGCTTTTCATGTTTGTTTTTCTCACTTCAAGTTAGCAAATCTGAGCTCTTTCTGGAAAATCCTGTCATCTACAGACAGCAAGACAAAACCAGATCTCTCTTTCTCACTGACATCAAGGAAGCATGACAGCCATGGTCCAACGCTCTGGCACTGGAGCAGATACTGAAGCCTAATTAATTAACAACATGATTGGGACTTGCCAGAAAAATCCACTCTAATTAAAAATGGTCAATACAAACTTGAGAAGCAGCAACGATGGTTACAATTGCAAATACAGCTGGATTGGGCTAAAAAAAAAAAAAAAAAAAAAAAAGCAGGTTGCCTTCATATACCCTGAATGCAACTGTTAACATTCCTGACTCACTGCGATCACAGCAAGGGGCTGAGATCCTGCTGTCCCACATACTTTCCAAAGAGATGATACAGATGTTTCCCTATGGTTTATAGGGAGGTCTTATTTGGCTGGACAGAAGTTCCTTGATCCCAGAGGAACAGTTTACCAGTCCAGGTTGTGCCCAATTCACTAAGTTGCTTTGCCTGCCAGGAAGTTACAGTGGGGAAAATTGAGGACCAAACTCCTCCTTCCCTTGTAGCTGGTGTTGGCAATCTTTGGGTTTTCTCTCCCACATCATTTTGCCCCCCTGACAGCCTAAATCACAGTTTAGGGTCCTACAATAAACCATCTTGACATTTAAAATTTCCAAAATCATACACATCACATTCTGTAGTCATTCTTCACTCATCTCCTTTCACAAGGCAAGCCTGGCCACTAAGCAGTTGAAGAAAAGCTACCAGATGAATTAAGTGCCAAGCATTACAGGCTTCTGTTTTGAGAACTCTGAGGTTGAAGAATTCAGATTTCACCTACAGACTCAGCCACAACAGTTTCTGTTTCCCTTATTCCCCGTAGCCCGCAGCATCTCAGACCTAGTGGGCATCCTCTGCAGGAGATGTTCAGCTGTTCCAGCAACACCATGAATCCCTTTCCTCCTTTGTCCTCCTGTTGCTCCTCACAAAGCATCGGATCAAGACTTGAAAGAATGTAAGTGCTTCAGTGTCAACCATTGTCCAGAAATTAATGTTTTGGGATTATCATGCAGAGCTGATGGTGTGAAGTCAGTGACAAAACTACCACTGGCTTCCACAGAAGCTAAGTCAGGCCAAAGCAGAGAGCAAGTGCACTTGGAAATGTCACCTGCAAAGTCTTCTGGCTGTCTGCAATACATGGCAGCACTTCAGCCTTGTCTGGTTGCCGTGTGTGAAGTTGGGCTTGGAACTGGTTTAACACTGACTTGTTTTTTCCATATAGCTGCCCACAAAGCAGAGTATTATTACAGAATTAACAAAAACTTTTGCAGATGTAAAGAAAAACAACCAAGCAAATAGGAAAACAAAAATTACCACCAAACCATGAAGAGAAACAAAATATTTTGCAGATGAATCACGGTGAGGTTGAAACAATAAAAACTTCCCTATCAGACAAATTATGGGAAACATTCAGTTTAATTGAGGTCACCCCTTTTAGATACTGCAAGCAGATGGGGGAGTCTGGTTATCGTTAGGGATGAGAGGAGGGTGAGGAGGAGCTGGGAGTCTCCAAATGCCTCCAGAAAGCAGCCAAGATGCAGGATCTCTCCAGCTGCCTGTTGCCCTCTGCATGCTCTGCAGGCTGGACAGCACAGCATATAGACAGCTTTCCCTGCTTTGGGTTCCTTCAAGATCAAAAACTAAACTCACCTGAGGTAAATGGACTCACAAATCACCTTATCTTGTGTGGCATGATGGACAGATGTTTTCCAGTTACACTGAACTGCACAAATGGGATGTTTTCTTCCGTTCAGGCTCCCAGGTTAACACCTGGCACATGGAGCTGCCTTCTTGCCTTTCTCAGAGGGAGGCTGAAGGCACAGAGCAGGCACCTTGCCTTGTCTGCAAGTCAGGGGTTGCAGAACCCAACCAGAAGATCCTATCAGCAGTAACAGCACCAAGTCACCTCTGAAAATATTTGTGTTGCCTCATTTGCACCATAAGAGAAGAAAACAGGGACAAGTCATGAACTACAGAACCACAATATCCACTCCTTTCCCATTCCCTATGATCTGAATTGCACTTACATGAAGACCTCGAAGGCCAGATGAGCACAGCTATGTTAAAAGCAGCTGAGAAGCCTATACTGTGACATAAGGATGCTTGCAGCTGCTTTCTGCCCATCTACCACCTGGAAACTGATCCACAGCCTGTGGAGCACTGTGCTGTGCCAGGAAATCCTGTTGATTTTAATTCCTCTCCCATCAGTGATTACAGATAGAATCTATGTAAACAAACTCTTTGCATTTGGTGATGTGCTTGAGTCACAGGAATTGTTCTCCTTTATATTTCATCTCACACCAAAACTGTAAGGGGGACACCAGGAGCTTCCTTGCCCACAGAACTCAAGGTGAAACCTTAGTGATGGTCACAATTTGAGAACGTTCAGTTTCGTCTAGGGTAGGGGCTTTCAATTTGCTTTCTCTACAGATTTATGGTCAGAGCTACAAATTGGCAGAACTGTGTTATGAAGTTTCTGATTATGGACCAGGGAACTGAACATGCTTCTAACACTTTTATCAAAACTTTGAACAGGCCTTTTATGTTGTCCAGCTTCATAGGCTCAGCCTAAGCTGTTTTGTTGGACAATCAGAAGTGCATGAAATATTGCTCAGTACAGTACAATAGCTGGCACCAGACCAACTGAAACAAGGAATTTGCAGAGATTTTGATACTCCTTTACCAATTTTCACATGTAGAAATCCTTGCATTGCTGCACAAACAGGATTTGCACATGCAAACCAGATCTACCAGTACCTGTTAACATGTGATTTGAAAGAAGAATCCCTACACACTGTAGAAATAAGGAAGGCCTTGCCAAGATGATGAAGAATCTGAAAATTTTATCCTAGAGCATTCTGAAACTGTTAGTACAAACGTTCCCCACCAATACAGAAAATGGCACTTCAGCAAACCAGCCTTTTACTTGTTTGGATTTCTTCAACAAGCAGACCACTCAGTTCTCTCTGGTTGTCATCTGGGTGTAACACATTATGTACTCAATGAAGCTGGCTGGGAGAAGAAGTATTTGGGAGCAAAACTGCTGGCTAATGGAGAGAGAGAACTGAAAAAGCTGATGTCTGTGGAGAGCTTTGTAGAACATCATGCTGGTGTTACTGGCTTCAACGACTTTTCCCACCCCCCCAGAAATGGCAACCTTAATGAAATCATTTCTAACAACAGAGTAATTCCATAAGTAAAGGAAGTAGAGAAAACAAATAAACAAACAAAAAAACCCACTTAATATCTACTGTTTAAACAAATTGAAATTTTGGGGGGATTTTTTCCCTTAAGCAAACTTTCCAGATAGAATATTTTTTTAACTGTCTCATACATTAAAAAATTCCACCTCAGTTCTGAATTTTACACTGAATTCAAATAGGCGTTATGGATTTAAGTAATGTAATTACTATGTTTTACATTTGTAGCAGAATTGACAAAGGGTGTTGCTTAATGGTATGTGGAGAATGAATCATCAAATACCTTCAGCCTACACCCTGCACATAGGAAGCGCTTGAATTAACTAAAAAGAAGACATCATTTGAATTACTGATTTATAAACTCCCAACAAAATGCAGTTTTTGGCTGGATATTGTCCAGTTTTCTGGAGATGCTCAGAATACATCTCTATCAGTAGTACTCTGATATTCCATTACCAAGCCAAGTTTAAAATCTTCCTATGACAATCTGTAATTTCTCGTAGTGTACCGTAACTGATTTGCCAGAGAGGGAGAGAAACATGATTCTTAAGATTATAAGATTCATTAAAATGGAAACCAAAATATCATTTCAAAAAGATCATAAATTGTAAAACATGGCATTCAAAAATATTGTCCATGTTTATTCAATTTTCTCCTCCCTAGAGGGAATTTAAAAAGGAATCTGATAAAAACAGTTTCCGTTAACCACAAATATTACTGTTGTTTTGTGCTTTAAAGTTTTCCTTAAAGATAAGGGAGAACTATTTCAGAGTCATTATTTGATCTCTTGAGTGGCTGAAGCAAAGTAATTATTTTGATTCCTGTATTTATGTTAGTAAGCATTCAAGCAGATAGTGAATATTTTCAAGAACAGAATCAGAAGTTGTATTAATACATTCCTTCTTTCAAGTTAAGCATGTGCTTAAGTGCTATGTTAGACTGAGAACTGACACCTGTTTAAATCAAAACATAATTCCATTGAACTCAGTAGTGCTGCATCTGTACGTAAGCAGTATATGTGAGAAGAAAATGAGACCCATATGGTTTTGAAAAAATCGTAGCAAAATGTTGAACAAGTGTTGTGGATTAAAAGGAGGCCTAAACATTGTTATTTTAGTTGACCATGCCACACTTATCTGGTATAACCTGGATGTCAATGATACACTTAAGATTACATAGCCTTATCAATTTAAACCAAAGACTTCGACCCTAAAAGTAAATTTTAAATGTATTAGGCACTCCAGAAATCAGATCTTGAGAATTACACTCCTTTAATCAGGGAAGAGAAGTGACATCATACACTTACTATGGCACAGCTCGAATTTCCAGTGTTGCACTGCTAGGAGCAATCCAGCTGAGTGAACAAATAAAATCTTCAGGACTGAAGAAGACATCTGAGAAAATCACGAGGATCCTGCCTACGGAGAAGATGAAGGCATTGATTAAATTTTCTTTCTAGTAGAAAAATAGAGAAAGAGATATGTACTCATGCACACATACATAGTACAATTACACTGTGATCATGCAAACAAAGAACAGAGTTAATGTACCTCGCACTGAGCTACATAGTTCACACCTGGATTCTTGACAGACATTGTACAGTTAGACTAGAACACTCTGTTTCTGTGCCCACCCCATACGTGCATGTCTACTTTGCCATTTGATAGAATCTGGAGATAAATGCCATTTCTCATATTGCCTGTGTTGTACTGTATCTCTTCAAACCACTTGTACAGACGTACTGAATCGATCCATCCATCATCGCTGCAGGATGTGAAACGAAAGTTCATGTTTTTGTCTTGACAAATGTATGCTTTGAGTTTGACCTAGTCATTCAAGGACACAAGTGATAACTAAAGATGAAAAGAATTGGCCTAGATCCCCGGCTGATATGGTTTGGTCTGTGGTCTGATCCATTATAGCCATTCTCACAAGGCTCTCCGTGGCAAAAAATCCCAGAGCTGCTGGCCTGCAACCTGCTGTTTTCTAGTAATAATTTCTCAGCTGCATACATACCCAAAAGTATTCTGATCATTACTAGTTGCTTAAGTAAGACAAATGCCAACGTTAAATAGGAATGCTGTGGTAGCAAGCATACAAAAGCAGTGGACAAAGCAGTACTGACATTGGTGAAGAAACTCTGCTTCCTTGGCAATGTGTTGCCTTGGAAAAGCATGCCTGCTGAGCAATTGCTGGGGAGCCCTGGGGAAATGAATGCTGTGTGTCTGGAATGAAGGCGACATCCGACTTCACACAAAAGCAAATGTCTACAACACAGTCGTCATTACTCTTTTGTACGCCTGAAAAGATAGGACAATTCATAGCTGCCATGGCAAGCGTTCTAGTCAATTCTTCACACACTGTGTCTTCACTGGCACAGAAGGGCATGATGAGATCTCCACAAATGAGATCTCGGAGTATTGCCAAATCCTCCAGTGCCCTTCAGAAAGTCTGGGGCACGTGTCAGTTACCAGCAAGTTCAAAGCCACTTCTGATGGCCCGCATTGACAGGACACAGGGATAAAAGACTCCAAAGAAATGCTGTCAGCTCCTGCTTATGGCTGACCATCAGCCATGGGACACAAAGCTGACAACCTTGGCTGGGACAAAAGGCATCTTGTGCTGTTCCAAGCTAAGCTGTCCCAGTACAGAGTGAACAGTGACATATGAAAGCAGACATAGAAAAGTCTGGAAAGGTACAAGGAAGTCAGATATCTGCAATATATGCTATTTTGGGGGACTTGTTTCTTGCTCAGTAGGCATCTCAGTACTTAAAAGATGTTGTACAGAAAGGAGATTCTTCCTTGCTGGTGGCCTACAGCCTCTTAAGCCCAGGCAGTCCAAACAGTAAGTGAGTGCACACCACTGTGGTGGAAACCAGTTTACAGAAGCAGATGGAACAGATCCATTGACTTTTCCTGGCAACTCAGTATTCTTATCATGCAGTTTATAAGCTGACACATAATTCTGACACTCTTATTTTTTAAAAAATGCCATCCGTCGAATGCATCACACCACCCTGATGCTTTTCTGCAGAACAGTCTTTTTTGCCCATATTTCCATAATGCTGTGGCATACTCTCAAGCACACCATGCTTCTGTGAGATATGGGCATTTGAACATTGAGGACCATTTTCCTCCTTGAATGGGTTATTGCACTGCCATGGCTTGTATAGTAAGAGCTATACGAGGGTACTTCTTCATTGAGTACAAACTACACTAGATGTGGTGAAATCTTACTGTTCCTCCAAACTGTGCTGTCTCAACAATCAGATATTGAATCCTATTAGTTTTAGCAAGATCAAAAATTTGTGTGGAATTGGTCAGCTCCTACAGAGCCTTTCTGATGTGGGAATGTGAGGACAAGGGACAAAGTAGGCATATGTGGTCCTCTGCAAGTTGATTTAACACTCACTGAAAAGTCTGAATGTGTCTTGCATTGGCCAGGGATACACTCAGTCTGTGCAAGGCGAGCGGCTCTTTTCCCATGGGTAGCTGGTTTTGTGGAAGTTTCTCAGCACTGCTGGCCAAGGGAAACGGCCTGGATTTTCACTGCCTGAAACACTGGCCCAGTGCAGATAGGAAGAGCCCAAATAGAGTTACAAATATCTTCCGAGCTTGGAAGTAAAGAAGACTCATGCAGAGAGGAGAGCCCCAGACTCTGGTCTCACTCGCTCTAATGCAAATGCACAGTAACTCAGCTGGACTCAGCACGGGCTATTAGTCATGTAGAACAACAAAGTTAGTTCCTTTAATCTCTATTATTTTTTTCTTACTCTTCTCTGAACCGTCTCCAATTTGTCAATATTAGGAATTCAGTGTTTGGCCTCACATGCCAGGTATAGCCACAACAGAGGAGCTATTACTTCCTTGCTCTGTAAGATGATGCTTTTTGCATATGCGGACTCAAAACTTCAGTTGTAGAGGGGTTTTGTAACTCATTGAATCATTTTATGTGCTATGTTCCTAACACCCTTGCTGCATAAGCTTCCTTTTCCTAGTAAATAGATAGGTTTCAGATTTATTTTCTCCACAACGTTCTGGCTTGCTTTCTCTCCCTCTTGTGTTACCTTTCTTTTTAGTATCCCACCTTCATTTTTATCAGCTTTTGTCCAATCTCCCAGTTAAAGAATGTCAGCAGACTCATGACCAAGAACGTTCCTGAAAATCTGTTTGGTTTCATTTAAAATCAGCTCTGTAGGCTAAGAAGTTCAATATTGTTCTCTTCAATGACTCACCAAACAAAAACATACCTACAGCTTAAACCTCTTTGTTTAATGCTGCTTAAAGGCAGTATTTTCAGCTTAGCAACAGTATTCCTCTCCAGGCCAGCTCTGCATTGATTAGCTAAGTAGGTTTCACTGCAAGACACTGTGATTATTTATTTATCTAAAAGCCAAGTAGTCCTGTTTAAGAAAAGAAGTTTGCTAAGCAAGGCTGACAAACTCATACTGCTTATTTTCATAATTAAAATAGAAGTAAAAATCCAGTGAGATAAGATGCTCCACTTCAGGTACAGCAGCCCCAGAACAGGTTACTTGAAAACCAATTGCAACATCTACACATTTTTTTCTGAGATTAAAGACATGTTGACCTACTCTGCTGTTTCACTACATTTACGTTTATTAAGCTATTCCCTAAATATCCTTGGATGCATAATTACTTCTTATCTTGAATGTTTGCCCCTAATGCAGTTATTGAGGCTTGGTCTTTCTGACCTAACTTTGCATATTTTTCTTGGAATAGGATTTATTTTTAAAGGGGATCACTGTTTCAGCCAACTTTTGCATCATTGACCACCTCCTCCTCTTTATTTATTTATATTTTATTAAACCACTAATTTCCCAATCAAGGAACAAGGACAACTTTGGCTAAGAGCTGAACTCAGATACAGTAATAGAAAAATCTGCATGAAACCAGCTTTTAAAGAAGATAGCAGTAAGTATCAGTTAGAAGCTATGAACTGCAGGTAGCTGAAAGGGAGCAAAAGAAATCAGGAAAATTACTGTTGGCAGAGGGAAAGTCAAAGACAAGTTCTTAAGCAAGAATGTAACAGCAAAAATTCTAACAATTACAACTGCCTGTTACCTAACTGAGAGTGTAAAATTGCTGATAAGACATGACTGAAAAAGAAGAAATATTCAGTAAGTAGTTTAGCTCTGGATTTGGAATTCTTAGAAAGGAGGACAGCAATTGGAGAAGGATGTTTCACCTTACACAGTGTGGTCTAAGGGGATGTGTGAGCTTTCAAACACTTAGCCAAATGTCATTGGATTATTAGAAGGTCCTGAAAAGCTGAGAAATTCAAGAGAAATTACACATAGTAAATACTGAGTGAGTTTCAGAAAGAAAATACATTTTCACTCAGCCGATTTTCATCCTACAAACCTGAAAGCAGCAAAGCAAAATAATGGAAAAATTGATAGATGATTCTGCTGAAAGGCAAAGCAAAAATGGATGGCAGAAAATATAACTAATGCCAGTCAGGAAAGTTTTATTGAAAATAGAGTTCAATATGCAGACCTGGTATCAGCTGGACAGCTCTTTGTTAAATGGAATACATAGAATCCAGGTAATTATATACTATATGCAATGCAACATTCCACATATAAACTGGCTTTATCATGTATCAACAGAAACACATTTCAGGCAAAACTTAGTTATTTGAGATCTGCAGAAGACTCTAGATGGTACACTGATAAAATGCAAAGGAACTAAATATATGGCTTATCCTTGACCAGATCAACAGAGAAGACAAGAGTAGGCAACTGGTTTTCTCTCCTTGTACAGCCTTAGTTCAGTAAAACCAGATCTAGACCGAATCATTGAAACAGATGCTGACGTTTGGAAATACTTTGGGAGGAAAAGCAGAAGGGATAGAGAAAATACTTCTTAACAATATACCTAGAGCCTGAATGGTTATCAAAAAGGACAGAGACAGGTTGATCAGATGAAATAAGAATATCTGCAGCCAGTGAAAGCACCACAGTTGAAAGGACTCTTTCAGCCAGCAGGAAAGTATAGTTACAGTCTGTGCCTGAAAGGCAGAGCCAGAAACTGAGAATAAAAGACACATTTTGAGTGGAGGAGATGATTAATTTTAGGACAAACTACAAGGGGAAGTGGTGAATTCTCATATGATTCGGGTCAGGACAAGGTGGGGTCCATCTGCCAGTGGCATACAAGAGTTTCAATTAAATCATTTGCAAACCATTTTTGGCATTAAGATCTCTGCACTGCTGAAGAAAACTTGCATTAATCCACACCATCTGACCCAATAACCCGTGGCAGGAAAACGTCTCTGGTCAGCTGCACATTACAGACTCACTCTTCCTTGCTCGACTCCCAGAATGGATTGCTCCCTCGTAAAGTGCCCATCCTGGCAACACAGGAGCTTAAGAGATGAACAGAGCTTGCTTTGAATTGGAGGGGAACTCATATACATACCTTACCAGCAGGGAAACACATACTTTACAAGGCAAACCGCACCTAAGAATTTTTTTTCCTTCCTTCTCTTTCCCAATCAATCAGGCCCTGTAAGTTTGACTCTATATGTATTTCTCTTGCTTTCTGTCAAAGAACAAAATTTCAATTCTAGGTGAATACACAATCTCTTCCATTCAGGACCGGTGCTGGCAAAGTACGGGATGATAGGAAGCTGCTGCTGACAACATGGAGATGGGCTGTGGCCACAGAAATGCAATGAGATTGCCACATGCTGACAGAACTTAGATGCTGTCAAGAGTTTGGGGATTTGGGTTTCTCTGCTCTGAGAGTCAGGGAGCACCAATCAGGTTTGTTGCAACTCACTTGGGAAGCAGTAGCCACTGTGGGACCCATGCTTTCCAGGGATGCTGATCCCATAGCCATTGCAGTCTTACCCTGGTCATACTCAGCCTTTGGCAGCCTGTTCTCTCCCCTATCATAAACCACGTTTTGCAGAGCCTGATCACCCCACAGCCCATAAGGGCTGGGTAGCAGTGGGATGTACAGGTCTTAAATCCCCACTGAGAGACTTTTCTGTACACAATTCCAAAGCTGAAGGATAAGATTTTAGACTTCTTTGCTATTTAGGCTTTGGCAGATCTGAGCATAGAGACCTTCAGTTTCTGCATCTATCAATTTAGTTTCCCATGCCAATTTCATATTCACTGGAAGCAAGAAATGAGAAAGAAAGGGTGGGAGGGATGAACTTTATAATAAGCCACATCAGTGTAGGGAGGCAGGGAAAGTTAAGTAGAGTTTGTTTTATCAGCACTAGATGGGAAGTCTCAGTACCAAAAATTGCTCTCATCCTAGGCAGAACTCCATGTTATTTCTGGCACATTTATAAATTGGTTTGCAAAAAAAACCCAGAAGTCCCTCAATACACCCTACCTCTAAGCCCCCTCAGACTTCAGTGTTTCATTGAAAATGGGGCTGCTCCCAAACTTCCTGGTGGGAGCATCTTGTGAGGCTGGTCATCTGTTTCTCAGGTAGAGATTCTGGCTGCTAAATAAGAGAGCCTGCATCTGGGCAGAGGCTGTCAGCTTTATCACTATTTGTACTCCAGTGGATTAAACTAAGCTAGCTTAAGTATGCAGATTTAGAAAGTTTGTTCCTTCAGGTGCAGGACACATCTAATTTAAAGGAAAGGCCCTTAGCAAGACTCCACAGCCTCATTTCCCTGGGAATAATCCTTCACATTCATGCCGTGTTAGACCTCACTAGGATTTAAGGAAAGGATTTTGCTTGATTCTTTAATTTCAGCTATTCTCTTCCAACATATATATATTGCTCCTGCTTTCAAGTTATGCGTCGAATTTGTCTTGGTCAAAAGGAAAATCTGCTGATTTCACGCCCTCAGAAATCTGGTTTTCAGGCACGAAGCCTGTGGACAGACTCAGGCCCATCTGCGGAATACACCCATAGAGGGCACCAGACACTCACTTTTCAGTGCTCTGGCCAGGTGCTCACTGCCCTGCCTGGCAATGGGCCGGGGCCAGAGGATCCTAGGATGAGGACTGGGAGCTCCAGGAGGTGCTACGCTTGAATTCAAATCTGCTGGGATGATAAGTGAAATACCTATTTGCTGCCATTTCCAAATTAAATTATAAAATAAAATGTTGGCTTGATCTGAAATTTCTTTCACAAGTACCTGATGAAATGCAGAAAAGAATCAGCAGAATTTTTTTCTTTTCCATTTCAAGAATTCAAACAAGAAACAAAGCATACTCAGTGACACGAAAAGTCTCCTTACATGGGAAAACTCAAGCATTTCATTTGGAAAACACCAAAATGATCTGCTTTGAATTCTCATTGTTTTCCCTTACATACCCAGACTGAAATAAATTTAGAGTTTGGTGTCACCAAATCCACATTCTTCACCACAAAAAATCCAAATAGGACATTTCCTTCTCTTTCAGCTCCAATTGTTTCAAATCAGCTCGCTCTGGAGGAAGCATTTTAGTGGACTTTGGGAAGATCACACTAAGAAGCTCATTTCACTACTGACCCACGGGCAGCAACAAACAAGAAGTAAACGAACAGGAAGAAAACAAACCCACTGCATGACTCACCATCATGCGAGAAGTGTGCTGTCTGCCATAACCACAAGCCATGGTATATCATCACAATGGCTTATTTAATCTGTGAGTGAACTCTAGATTTCATCTAACACATTTGCTCCCATCTCACAGCCCATAGATCTCTGTCCTACAGTTGAAGCTCATTTCCACAACCAACAAGGGAAACAGTAGCTTGGGCTGTCCCATACCACCAGCTGCCCCAATGACACAGGGCTTCTGTACCAAGACTGAAATACTACACAAAGAGCTGCATAGACTAATCGTTACACAAACATGGATGTAGCTAGTTAAACAGATAAGATCTAGGAGTAGCACCCAGTAAACCCAAATACATTTGGGAAAGGGATGGCAGGAACACCAGACTTGGAAGCTAGATTATGATCCAAATATTGAGGCAGTTCCTCTCTCTTGGTAACTGCCCAAACTAGTATCCTCAATCCCAGACCCTCCAAGTCTCTCTGGGTTTGAAATCTGCTTGCTTCTGTGAATTTCTCAGTTCAGGCTTTTCTCTTATTCTCAACAACTTTTACTTCCCCTTTCCTCACATCTTTCAAATCTCTCCTAGCTTCTTGCAGCATGGAGGATGCAAACTTCACAAGTTTTTCATCAGCTTTAGTGGAATTGGACTGAGCCCCAGATTCCAGTAGCAACTGCATTTGGGAGCCTTTCTAGGACTGAATATTTCTCACTGCCTAGGACAGACTTTGCTCTGTATTCCTCCTTTTTCTTTTCTTGCTCCATATTCCTCTATTTCTTTTTGTGATTAGATTATCCTTAAATAATATGTTTTCCAAGTGTTTTGTGTGACAAAACCTCTCCACTTCCTGTTTTATCCACATTTTGTATCCTGTGTACATGGCCTAAGAGATTGGCTTTTCAGCCTCAGGGGGCAATTAATCCCCAGCACTGTAATCTGCACAGAAGTATTTAATCTTTCAGGAAAGATGCACCTGAAAGGAACTTTTTGAGAAGCACAGGGCTGATAGAAACCACTGAGTAAAGCCAACAGCTTAGCCAGAGGCTGGGAATCTCTTTTCTGCTCTGATCAGGTTTCCTCAGCAATTAAATGCGGAGCCATCCAACAGAACTATTTTGTCTAAGGACGATGGGCAAAAGTCCCTGGGATTCAATTCCAAGATCTTCTCAGAGGTCCTTGCCACAGAATTTTTATTCTCCCAGGATTGTGGTTGATTCTGCTCCATCTGATAGGGGAGACTTCCAGGGCATTGGGCTGATCTTTTCTGCCCTCATCCAAAATTGAAGTTTCCAGATCATAGGATTGACAGGGCAGAGAGTCTCCCCATTACATAAACTTCAAATATATTTAGGGTCAATCTCTCCTTTGGGTCTGGAAGTGAAACGAAGGCCACAGTCATTTGAAAGCTCTTTAATTAGTTAATTACAGAATGATGCAACCTTCATTTTTGCCACCTTCCTCTGCATGAGCATATTCTGGATTACTTTTTCAGACTCTTCAACTTCAGGATGTTCAAAACCTTCCAATAGAGTCTGTCCTAAATCCTCTGCCAGGGATTTCTCTGGAACTTGGCTGCATTTCCAAACCTCTCCATTTTTTATTTGGCTTCCTTGATTTCTTTTCCATTCAAGCTGTCTCTTCTTGTCCCCTCCAATAGAGCTCAACCTTTTTTTGTTTTGAGGGTTGGCTGAGGACAGTGGGAAGCAGCATGGTAATCCTATTCTTACAGCAAGTAGGCAACTGGCACGGCATTCTTGTGATGTGTGCTTAGATGCTCAGACAGGAAGCAAATATTATTGTGTGGACAACTTCCTGCAGCATGCTTTCCATGCACTCAGCGATGCTTTACAGTCATACAAAATGTAGGTTTATGGCTCATGGGACTTGTCCCCACTGAACTCTCTGCAGAGGCTCTGTGTCGGGAACCACTCCAACCAGATAATCCTCAAAAGAAATTAAACCTTCCACTTAATTCTACTTTTCTGCTTTGGCTTCAAATTGGACTTTTCTCCTTTTTGCTCAGCTGCAGACCCTTAAAACATAACTGAATAGAGAAAGCAAGTGGGTTTGCTTTTCTGATTTATCCAGTCCCACCACACCCTTTTCTTCCCACCACAGCTGCCTTCAAATGACTGCCTTCCAATTGTATTCTCCACTGCTCTCACACCTTTGGAGGAGCAGGTTCTTTGGGTGTGAGAAACAAATCTATGTCCTTCTCCCATCTTTTCAGTATGTCTTGGGTCCTCTTCAGCTTAGTCAATGCCCTACCAACCTGTGAAGTTACACCACTGAACCAATGCTTGGTTAAAACAGCTGCATTTGCAGGGTCTAGTGCTTCTGCCAGGCACACAGGTGCAGAGACGCCTTCATTTGCAAGAGGTGAGGCTCACAGGTCACCAGCACACATCAAAAGGACCACATAAAGACCTACATTCAGGGCTATGTTTTCAAACTAAGCAGACAGACCTACAGATAAAAAAAATAATAAAAAAAAAGACATTACGCAGATAATAAGTTTAAAGGAAACAGCTCTTGTGAAAATGGCTCCCTGGAAGCCTACAGGCTTTTCTTGCCATTTATGAAGTTTCTGCTCTAAGCTAAGAGGTGTCTTTAGTGCATATCACATACAAATGTGTTCAGGATAATGGGGCTTTAAATCAGCTAGTTGCTGGACAAGCATGAGATGAGGTCAGTCTTAACAAAACTAAAATTGAATTATGCTTGAACTGGTGTCAGATGAAAAGACGTTTTCCACAAAGCTGGTTTTCTAGGAAAAACAGAAGGAAAAAGAAAAGCAACCTATGAGTCATCAGGTTGAAATAGGTTATTCAAACATAATATCCAGCAGCTACATTTTCTCTCCAGTAAAATAAGTTTGGAGCTTGGAGTCTCGTGAACTGTTCAGAATATAAGTTCAGCAGGATGGAGTTGACAAGAGCTGCCCTGTTAGCTTAGTGCCTTCTTCTGAGTCCTGCTCATCTCCTGGGTGGATGCAGTGGCTGCTTGGACATCTTCAGGAAATGCCCGGTGCCACTTACACTGTAGTTTACCCTCTGCATCCTCGGTCCTAGGTTTTCAATAAACTTTGCATTTTGCTCCTTTCTTTCATTTGTTATCTCTGTATTTGCTTGGTTTTAACTCATTACCTTCTTTAGAACCTCTTTGTCAGGTATTGCTCTTAAGTTTTTTTAGGGATGGGCTGATGACACTTCTAAGGAGAGGACAAATGGGAACAAAGGACATCTTGGAGAAAAAAACAAAAACAAAAACAAAAAACTAAAACCGAGAAAATAGATAGCAAAGCTTCTTTGGGAAATCCCCATCCTCCAAAAACTTCCTGAGCCAAACTTACTGGCTTTGTATTTAACAGCTCTTGATAGCTTTTCCCCCATGAACTTGTCCAGCTGTTCTTTGAACCTCTGTAGTTGTCTGACAAACATAACTTGTCCCAGCAAGGTGTTCCAGAGCTTAGCTATGAGCTGGCTACTGTCAAAACCATTAGTTAATCTCATATTGCACCCCTAGAATGTTTAGTATCACTAGGAGTTGAGTTTCTGGTAGACTTTCTGTTAGATCTAACATGCACGCTATCAGCGGAGACTTGAATGTTGAACTCTGTTGCAAGATTTTTCAGGTGAAACGTACTAAATTAAGTTACTGAAATCAGCTTTTGTATGATTTTTTTTAAAAAGTCATCTGAAGGGAAAGGAACTGTATATGAAAGAAGGAGCAGAACTGAATATCTGCTAAGAACTGGTGAGATTTGAGAAGTCTGTAGAGTTGAGTGCAAGTCAACAGGTCTGCATGTGTTACCTACTCTGAGGAAATTAGATATCCAGTTCCATGAGCTTTGTCATAGTCTGTACACTGGGGGAGGGGGTGGGAATAAAAACTTATCAGCTCTCTCCTTCTCCCCCAGTATTGTGAATAACGGGAAACCAAGCAAGAAAATGTTTAATTGCCTCCAAAGTAGAAGGGGGGAAAGCAAGTCTGAATTGCAGTTTCAGGCAGAGGTTTCCAGTGCTCTTTTATTTAAGTTTCTTTGCTCCCTGGTAAAAGACACCTCCAGGACCTCTTCCCCGAAACACTGTGCTTAGGGGTCCCAGGGAGAACAAAGCAGTGATTTTATCAGCCCTCGTTCGGTGGCACTGCAGCTGTACTGAGGACGGGCTCTCTGCACCTCGGCTTTGCATCCAGCCACCGCGCAGAGGAAGCCACAAGGAGCTGCAGCCTGTGCTGCACAACTGGCTGGTGGGAGGGAGAAGAGCACAGCCCCGAGGGAAAAGAAACGGCCAAACGGAATGAAAAGTAAAAGTCACCTGCAGAGGCTGCAATTCAGAAACCTTCAGCTGAACCTCACGACATCTTCATCAGCATTTCCAAAGGAGAGGTTAGCAAACTGTGGATTGAAACGTGAAATCATTGGGCAAACCGACTGAACCGCAGAATGAGTAACTTCCTCCGGGAGCCCCTCTGGAGGGACTGGTATGGCTTTAAGGTGCATGGCCTCTGTTATGTAAATTGTCTTGAACCTTAAGAGGCCTGCAGATTTACATGAAAAGTCACTGTGTTCTCCCCCAGCTATTAAGCACGGGGTGGGGGAGAGATCTCCGAGTTAGAAGGAAAGCAGAAAGCTGGAAGGAGGCTGCGGGAAAGGACGTTCTTGCAGCTGAGTGGTAAAGGAGGCTAAGAGCAAGAGATGGACCCAAGTGAGTTGGGCAGTAGCATTTCACCTCTGCAGAGAGGTACTGCTTCTCCCAGGAACGGTGTTTGAAAGACCCTGCAGTGTTGGGGCTGTCTGAGGGTACTCGTCCTGCATGGATCCTTTGTGTCTCACGACAATAAAAAGGGGTCACAGGGAGAGACTTTAGGTAATGTAAAACTCAGGGAAGCAGAAAATAAATTCATCGTGGTGATAGGAACAAGAGCAGTCTAGGGAGCGGGGCACACAAGCACTGTTCTGGAGCTGAAAACCATTTTCAAACACATTATCTATAGAAGGAAATATATGAAATGACATGAGAATGCATCTATAAATGCAGTAGTGATTTGTGCTGAGTCTGGAGAAGAATCTATGCCCAATATACTCCTCCCACTGAAGAACAACAAGCCAAGCCTGGGAGCATGAAACAGTGAGAGGCTGAGATGAAGACATGAGATCAATAGACATAGGGAAACACTATCATTCAATGAGGGGAACAGGAGCAGAAAGCTGACATGGAAGTGATTTCTCTGTGAATGAAGGAGATTTGCAATTCTTCCAGGAAAGATTTTTCATCTTCCATTCCTCCAGCACAACAGAAAGCTTCATTTTTCTTCATATTCTCAATGGTGCAACTCCTCCTGACCAGCAATGTTATACTAATGGAAGAGCGCATCACAAAATCCAGGGCTGGAAGAACAAAACTCCCTCATCACAAGTCCCCTGGTACAGCATGAGAAAGCTCTTTCTTTTTAGCCTTGGAGAGGCTATCAAATTGCTATTAATGTTGCATCTATCAGTGCTGGGCTACGAGACGTTTGTTTGCTTCAGGTGTCATGGGAGCTGAAAAATCTTTTTGGGGAATAATACTATCACTCTAAAGCCTTATCTTAAGGAAAACATATGTGATCTTGCAAGAAGCCTCTCTTGGTTGCATTTTAACTTAAACAGGAGGTTCCTTTCCCAACATATCTGTTAGCACAGGAATACGCACACACACGCATACCTGCACCACTTTAGCAACCAAAGAATTTGGAACCCGGGGATGGGCTGGGGGAGGGAGGCAGTGGGGGGGGGGAAAAAGGCTTCCCCTGCCATTCCGGATGGGAGACATCCCTGGAACAAAGGCGTAATTACACAAAAGCCAACGATGTTGGTTCTGAACAGCTGCCAGCCAGCAGCCTCTGTATCAGCCACACTCATCTCTGCAGTCTTCCAGCCTCCACCCTGGACTCTCGCCCTGCTTGCAGTGAAAGGAACAAGATGTCTCCGGACTGAGCCCAGAATCCTAAACCTTGCTCTAAAAGAAACACTTACTGGGCTTGTTAGTGGGATTACACACCAACCATAGTGCTCTGGGTCACAGCCGTGCAGATGGAGAGAGAAAGTGACTCTACATTGCTGACTGCTGGAGTGGAAATGGGTGGGTTCTGTGGTCTGAGATGGGGCAGAAGAGGTTCAGATTACTGACAGATTTTGAAAAGCTTTTTAAGTGGGATCTTCAAAGGGTATGTTACTTGTCCTAGCTCTGATGGTGTCAAAGAATGTCTCAAAGAGGGCATTGTTTGAGCACTTTCAGATGTCTCATCTTTAATGTCTGAGCTTCTGCTCCTCCTGTATAAATGTAATTGCCTACCTTGTC
This sequence comes from Phasianus colchicus, assembly GCF_987193195.1. NCBI lineage: Eukaryota > Metazoa > Chordata > Aves > Galliformes > Phasianidae > Phasianus > Phasianus colchicus. The sequence goes on along the minus strand of NC_143444.1, from coordinate 25,063,223 downwards.
TGTGATTTACTCCAGAGGGGAAACTTTTACTCTATGAAAGGCTCCCACAGTCACTGAGATTAAGTATGTTGTGCATAATAACACCAAGAAGAGTTTCTCTTGAAACCGAAATTTGTAAATTGTTAGCACCATTCTGTAATGAACAACTGAATTAAAGTTATACCCTTATTTTCTCCTTAACTCACAATTGTTATGATTTTCCAGTTTTTTGCTTTGTTTTCCTGTATCAGAGCAATTTTTTTCTAAATATTTTCATTTTGAAAATCTGCATTTTTACCCACTGTTATCTTATTTCACTCAAAATGGGAAGTAAGTTCTCAACAGAAATATGATTGTGGCTCACATAAGAATCTCTGAAGTGAACAAACAATGAGCTATTAAAGAGCACACATTGCTACCATTTTTCCAGCTCATTTGGGCACAGTTACCTCCTCTTGGGATAGGTTTGTACAGAACCTTACCCAGTACAGCCTAGAGCTTGTCTTGGGTTTGTAAGCACCACTTCTAGAGAAATTACAGTTGTAATGCAAAATCTAGGAGCATGAGTTCAGCCCTGCCATCAAGAAAAGAGCTTCATAGGACCATCTACTCCTCATCTTTTCTGAGCCTGAAGGAAATCCATTGATTACACGCTATTTCTGAGAGGTCAGCAGCTTTGGGTTTTTTTGAACTGAGGGCCTCTTCTCAAACAAATTTAGGTCAGCACATGCACATGCACCCTCCCAAACACACAAACCATATATGTCACTTGCATGTTAAAACCTTATCAAAACAAGCTGTCCACTGCTCTCATTTCATGTACCCCCTTGAAAAGATGAAGAGAATGAACAGCACAGTAGACCAACAGGCAAGAGTCATCTTTACCACCAGAAGTCTTTGTGATAAGAGAGGCATGAAAACATGCCTAGAGAGGAACAAGGAGCAGTTGGAAGCAGTTGGTATTTTCATGGGGTCTGTGTTTAAGAAGGGAACAGACAAGATTAAATGAAACAGGAAAAACTGGGTGGAAAATTCTGGACTTAATTGGATCTGAAAAAGCCTGCAGGATCTCAGGACAAACCCTGCTATCTTCCCCATTTCCCCCCTGAGTGTCCTGCTAGAAAGGAGGGGTGCTGGTAGGGAGAACATGTCATTTACTGGCACTGCTTAAATCTCCCTTCCCCCAGGCTCTCCTGAAACAGCTGTGGGTTTGCTCACAGGGCCACTGTAGGTAGGAGGAATCTTGTAATGCGCCTGGAAACACCAGTAAGGAATGAGAAAAACCCAAAGAAACCCTCCCCCTGAACTCAGCCAGTGTGCGAGGACTAGAAAAAGAGCTGCTGTTGCCACCACAGTAAAGCACAAATCACTTTTGTTTCTGCCCAGCAGCATCTTACCTCGTCCATCAGCCCAGGCTACTCCCCCTGACTTGACTGCAACATGCCTGGAAACTTCCAGCCAGAGTATTTTTACTTTGTGGGTCAGGTTTCTTCTTGAGATATTTGGCTGTTACCTCAAAAAAACAAAAAAATAAAACAACCCACCACATTTATTGCATTTTATGTCCTAAAGAGGCTTGAATCAGAATAGCATCTTCCAGCATCCCAGCCATTCTGCCAGTGCTGTCCTGCAGCACTGCTTCCTTTCCTAAAATTCTTGGGGTACGACAGCAACGTGTGCCAGGCTGCTCTGTCCCAAGGGATTAGAAAAGTTTCTGGATTTGTTTTTTTTTTTTTTTTTCACAGAATTAGGAAGATCTTTTTGTTGTTGTTTTTGGTTTGGGGTTTTGTTTGTTTGTTTGTTTGTTGTTGTTGTTTTCATTGTAACAGGACATTTTGCTTTAAGCTTTCTGTATCTTTGGTGCAATCCTAAGGTTAAGAACAACATTAAAAACAAAAAAAATGTATTTTTCCACCATTCACTTTCAGAAGAACTGAGAAGAGCCCAGTTTAATTTGCAAGCCTTCGAGAGGTCAAGAAAAATCTATTCTTTGTATACAAGCTAATACTCCTGCTGTAAATTCAGATGTGTTCATGACCACAACAAAGCCCTTGAATGGTTGAGGAAGATCATTACAGGATTTTCCTTGTTATTACAGCCCAGCAGAGAAAGCGGTTTCAGCCCAGCTGACAGAAGTTTCCATCTAGCAGACTCTGCAGATGGGTCACAGGCTTCCAAGAACCGTATCAGTTAGATATGAATTGGATTAAAGATAATCTGCAATGTGAAATCCTGTTAGAAAAGCCTTCGAGTCTCCATTGCTTCCAGAGCTGAAACTCTCCCGGATTGAAGAAAGGCAGCTGATGTTTGTTTTGACAGCTGTGACGAGTGAGAGGTGTGTGTGTGCGTGCCAGGGAACAACACATATGGTGACCATGTGACACGACTCACAACCAGATGAAAGAAAATTGTCTAATATCTCCAGCAGCGTGGTTTGAATTCCACTCCAACCAAATTGGTGGGCGTGACAAATGCCAGCTAGTCTCTTTTCCCTTCACTGATTTAGAAGGCAAAGTACTCCATTTGATCACCTGCATGCTGTGGTTTTCATCTACTCCTAAAATTTTCAGACACCAAATAGGAAAAAGCTGCTGGTTGTTAAATCATCTCAGTGCTTCTCCGGTTCACGTTTCTCACCCTTGCTTCTCCCTTTTAAAAAGTGCTTTTTCCTTCTGAAGCTAATGCGACTCTGGCAGCTCTGGGAAAAGAGGCTTTGTGTGACTGTAGAAAAGCAGAGTGGTGTAGCAGCAGAAAACCCATCCCCAGCCAGCAGGGAACAGGACAAAAGCCCACACCAGAGCAGAGGGACTCTGACAGGTTCAGGAAGTAACTGGACAAATTCATCTGCAGCCCTCAACCAAAATGTGACTTCCACTCAAAGGGTTTGCAAGGGAAAGAATTGTTCATGCTAGCATTTTCTTCTGCACTGCCATTAATTTTGAGTAACAGCAAGCTTAGGTGTCTCCCTTCTTCTCCTTCACCACTGCTATCACAGATTGGGCTTCATTAGCATCTGATGCAGAACATCAGGTTAGCTGGATCCTCTTTCAATTAATACCTATCACAGTCTTATTTTAACAATGGCATTGATACCTGCTTCTTGCCCATACAGAACTCCAAATTTTACTGTGTCTGAAGGAAAATGGTCCCTGGAATCTGTGAATGACACCAGTGCTGAAACGCATCGATTTAAATAGCACACACTTGTTATTTTTGTCTCAGGACAATTCTAATACAGAGGAATCATTGGTTTGCTTATTCCTTTTCCTCATCTGCCTACAACAGGTGACAAAAAGCTGTGTACTGTTTCATGCTGGTTGAGAATGAGAGGGTAATCCTAGGGGCTGTTCCAATGAGTGGGAATTTGGTGGCAGGGTTCTAAACAGATTTCTGTGGCTTTGGACAGATCCATTTCCCTTTCACACTCATGTCTGTCTGGTTTACTTAGGCATCACTGAGCTTCCTGAAAAGAAGTGGCTGATCAGGGTCTGTGTTCAGTCTGTACATAAAAAAATTTGACACTGACCAACACCTCCTGGTTCTGCAGTAACGTAACTGGCATTTTTCACTCCACTGAGTTTTAAAATTGATGAGATTCAATCTGTAGCTTCACCTCCAAAGCTGAATTAAGAAGCTCCTTCCTCACTCCTTTTCCATGTTGTTCCATCTGGACTTGCTGGCAGTACCAGGGAGTTGTAAGGACTGCTTTGCTTCCCACTCCATTAGTGTAAAACAGTTTAACTATCAAACACTTATCTGTACAAACAGTCCATGAAAAGTTCTTACTGAAAACCTGGAGCAGCTTATGGAGTCCCTGCAGAGCAACTTTCCCAGGGGCTGATCTGGTTGTGTGCATCCCAAACCATACCAGGCAGAAATCTCAGCAGAAGGGGAAGTGTATTTAAATGATATAATCAGAATATTTTAGTCTGAACATGCTAACAAAAAAAAAAAAAAAAAAAAAAAAAAAAAAAGCCTTGTGTTTTCCAAAACTTTAACATGTGGGGACATCAAAAGAAAAATGGTTTTTGTGAAATATCCAGAAGCTAATGCTCTTCCCTTGCCCTTAATGAAACCTGTCCACACAGAAATCACATGAGATTTCATTTGAGTTCTCATGCTGAATTATTAAATGAGCAGAAAACCGCAGATAATACATATTTAGTTAAATGAAAAATTACTTTCAGTGGTCTTAAGCCTTTTCCCTAACCATTTTAAATAGATAGCACCAGAAATGTATTCATTCAAAACTGTGCACACAAGCCTTGCACTAAATCTATTAAGAGAATAATCACACCTTTAATTCAATCAGCTTAGTGTTGATTGCAGACCAATGACTGCTAAGTGGCTGCAAATAGCCTATAGTTTTGTCAAAAATACCTTGTCCTCTTCTGTAGTGAGCTTTTCTAGAAAACAAGAGTAGCCTGAATAGCAACTCAAAGAAAGATACTGCAATGCCCACTGCTTTTCTGGTTGTACTAGAAGTCCCTTCCACAGCTGGCTGCTGAACATCACTTTAACAGGGTATTCTTTAGAAATAAAGTCTGGAATGGGAGGTAGATGGGAGGAGAGGGAGGGAATTACTTATGACTCAACTATTTCCTTGCTGCAATTTATTAGATTTTAAATGTGTTCATGTTGTACCCATCAGCCTCTCTGCTGCTATGGAGTCAGTGCCAGAATGATGACAAATGAGATTTTTCTGTTCACTACAAGTTTTATCTGAATTATCTACCATGTTAGAGGTCATGGGTATAACACTTCATTTTTCTCTGTACCACAGATACACTGAAAGTGGATGCCAAATCATGAACTATTTCACAGGCCTGCTGTCATGAACTCATGAAAAAAGAAAGAAAGAAAAAAAAAGTAATGTACAATTAGCCTTATCTTCAAGAGTTCCCAAGGATGAAGTCCAGTCTATGCTGATTTATCTGATCTTTCTTGTAAACCAGAATGAAAATAGTGTTGGGGCACAGTATTCATCCTACGTGATTGTCACAGAACAAAAGCAGTTGGACAGGAACAGATAACAGAACCTGTGGAATGAGAGCCTTATGTCTCAAAACAGCTGTCCTTTGAAGCAAATTGTCTTCATCTAAATAATGACTTGGTAAATACAAATCACATTGTGATAGAAAACGGACACTTACAGGAGAGGAATCTCTGGCACCCAATTAGCTCTAGGGAGAACTTTTCTTTGCACAGCTCTTCTTGACCCTAAGTTAGCTCTGGAATGACCATGATGGGTCAAAGCCCAGCTCATGTCTTCCTCTCACAGGTGGTAGTGGTACAGTTTTCTCAAAGTTTGGGGTTACAAGAGAACTCCAAAGGGTTGAGAAAACATGTTGAGAACATGTGAAATGTGGGATTATCCCAGATGGTGTACTTTAGCTTCAGTTGGCAAAATCATGACCCAAGTCACCTTGTGAGATAGATTGCAGTGCAACTGGATGTATATTATCCGTATTATTGGCCTAATATTTCAAGCTGATCTTCTGCTTACAGTTCACGTCAACACATAGACTGGCTTATTCAACCTCTTGAAAACATCTTGCAGAGATAAAACACATGTGTATATACTATAATCTTTGGTTAGTCAGTATCTTCTTTTGTGAAACAGTGACGTTTATGGAAGGGACTGATAATTTTCAGATGTTTTGTTTAATTCAACTGAGCAGTTAGACAGATACTAACAACACAAGAACATTCCTGAGCTTTTTAGTGTCAGAATCTCTTCATCACCCTGGACCAGTCACTGATGCGGTCCTGTGAACAACATTTCCACTTTGAGTTTCATTGTCAGAAATTGAAACTTGGATGTGAATGTGGTTTTAAAACCTTCTGTCCCTCTGAGGAGCTCGTGGGACTTGTAATTAAGTGGGATGTCACTTTTTTGACCTAAGCATTACTCTCCCCAAACATTTTTTTTTTTTTAATAGATGGAAACTTGAAGTAGAGACAGGGGCTGTGGAAGATGCAAAGCAATGAATTAGAGCAGAAAGAAACACTGGAGACACAGTCATTTGAACATACACCAGTTACATGCACAGCCTGGTGAATAAAAGCTTCCAGCCCACTGTAATACAACACCTGAAAAACCACTTGATATCCCAGAAGCTGGCCCCACTATGTAACAGGAGATTGCTTGTAAATTTAGAAAAGAAATAGCCATGCTACTGAACTACCGTGGGAAATTTGCCAGGGTATCACCTTAAGAAAGGCAGCCCTGGCTACTGGGACTGTGGTTGCCTCTCATTAAATGCATGAACAGCTTCTGGAATAAAACATTTCTGTGTAGGATTACTCTGGCAGACAAGAACTAAGGAGTCAGAGAGGATAAGCCTTGCTCTCAGCTAGAAGGAACCTGAACGCCATTTTCTGGCCCTGCTCTCCATGCTGCTGTTTGGAAAGGATCTCCCAGGCTTTCCCTTGTGGGACACAGTGTTGGAAAACACATATTTTGTCCACAGCTCTTTCTTGTGCAGTTTAAGCATGATTGCAAATAAACCACATGGAAGACATTAGCAAATATATTACTGGAGAAAGAGAATGTATGAGAATATTTTGCTTATCAAATATGATGGCAAGAATGCACACTGGTTTAAATATTATGGATTTGCTGATTTCATAGAATCACAGAAACACAGAATCTTTGGAGTTAGAAGGGAACTTTTAAGGTCATCTAGTCCAACACCTCTGCAATGAACAGAGACACCTACAGCTAGATCAAGTTGGTCAGAGTCTTGAATTTCTCCAGGGACAGGGCATCCACCACCACTCTAGGTGCCACCTAGACAGGGCATTCAGCACCTCTACTCCAGTGCCTCACCACTCATCTGTAAAAAACTTCTTATATCCAATGTAAATCTTTCCTCTTTCAGTTTGAAACCATTTCCCCTTGTCCTATCACAACAGGTCCTGCTAAATAGTCTGTTCCCTTCCTTCTTACATCTCCCCTTTAGATACTGAACAACCACTCTCAGGTCTCCCTGGAGCCTTCTCTTCTCCAGGCTGAAAAGCCCCATCTTTCAGTCTGTCCTCACAGGGAAGGTGTTCCATCCTTTGGATCATTTCTGTGGTCCTTCTCTGGAAGCATTCCAACAGGTCCACATCTCTCCTGCACTGAGGACTCCACATCTGCATACAGTACTCCAAGTACTACAGGTACTCACCAGTGCAGGGTAGAGGAGCAGGATCAGCTCCCTCAATCTGCTGGCCACACTTCTTTTCATGCAGCCCAGGATACTGTTGCTTTCTGGGCTGTGAGGGCACATTGCTGGCTCATGTCCAGCTTGCAATCTGTAAGTGTTCCCCAGTTCTTTTTGGCAGGGCTGTGCTCCATCCTTACATCCTCCAGCTTGTGCAGATAGCAGGGGTTGCTACAACCCACGTGCAAGACCCTGTTCTTAGATTCACTGAACCTCACGTTGTTCATCTGGGCCCACTTCTTGAGCCTGTCTAGGTCTGTCTAGACGACATCCCATCCCTCAGGTGTATCCACCACACCACACAGCTTGGCATCATCCACAAACCTGCTGAGGGTGCGGTGTGCTCAATCTCACTGTTAATGTCATTAATGAAGATGTTGAAGAGCACTGGTCCCAGTACTGACCCCTGAGAGATACCACTTGATACTGATCTCCATCCGGACATTGAGCCACTGCCACTACTCTGCAATTTCAAAAGAATGATACAAATGAAAATATTCAGGTGACATCCAAACACCTCAGTCCTGTTGGTGACCACCCAGACTTTCACATGGAATAGGAGAATAAGGATGGAAGGCTTTCACTGCTGACCACCAAGACCATCAAGATCAACCACTCTTCCTAATTGTACCTAATTACAATAGACCAATTTCTTTGATTTCAGGGCCAGGAAACGACATCTACTGCAGGATCAGGATGTGGCTGGCTGAGATTAGAATGTGCAAATCTTCGTATGTAAACTTTGTTTTGATGAATGTCCTATTCTTTTTTTAAAGGATTGAAGCAGACATTGTCATTGCTTAGCAGTCAGATTGTCAAAATATCCCTTTTGCTCTTTTCACATAAAAGCTGAGTCAGATTGATAGTGGTGCTTAAATACTTAGAGATGATGAAGAACAGCAAGAGTCGTATCTGCCTCTTGCAGCTGTAGACAGCTACAGAAAAAATAAAATACCAAAAATGGAAGATACTTAACTGCACTTTTTTCAGCAAGATGAAATGCGCACTTACATCTGTGACTTCCCTGAACTATTTTGGATGTCTTTTTTTTTTTTTTTTTTTTTTTAAGGATGGAATAAACTGTGCTCTAAAAGGTCCATTTCTCTCAGTCCAGTGATGTTTTTCAGAAGCACTTAGACCTTTATCTGCTATTGTAATTGAATTCTTGATCTGTATGAGAACTACCTGTATGACATTTTTTCTTTGCTCTTCACATGAGGACTGAGGTCTACTATCAATATCAATTCTTTATGCTTCAAGACTTGGATAATATTTGTTACAGATTAATACATGCAGGTTTGGGAGGATTGATGATGCAGATTCCTTGAGAGTCCTGACTATTTTGAAAGAAACACAAATGAACTTTTAAACCTTATGGCCTTCACATATATTGACGGAAATACAATTTCTTCAGTTAGCTGTCAATGACTCAGTTTGGCTTCTTCATTTTCTGGAGCTGTACAGGAAAATGGAGAAAAAGAGGAATAATCCACTGAACTAATTTAATTGCAAAGACAAAATAAGATATAGAGCTGGAAAGCTGATAAATGGATGGAAAAGTCAGTTCTCAGTTGTTTTCAGATACTTTCCTCTCTCTCCTGAAGGTTACTTCTTTCTGTACAGCCTTTGATCTAAAGTCCTGTGCAGCATTAGAAAGGGAGAAAGAATATTTGCTGGCTGTCTTACTGTCTCCTTGTAGATAGGAGAGAGTTTAATGAAATGATGCAATTATACTGACAGAGTCAGAAGTGCACCATATTAATTCTTCATATCTGGGAGCTGATCTTGAGCACTGTCTGGAAAGGCATTCATCAGCATGGCTGAAAATATTTGCATCTGCATAGTGTAGCAAAAGCTGAATGAAGGCTCATGTGTATACAGTATAAAAAAGATGGTCAAGCTCTAATTGTGGTGTGAAAAGACATTTTCATTAATTAAAACAAAAATGTTTCATACTTAATATAGAAGAGGTGAATGCTGCAGAGCAGCTAATGATTTTGAGGCTAATACAAAACGTAGTATTCCACTCCAGAAGGTATTCCCCAATACCTTCTGATGAGCAGATGAGTTGGTGGCATAATAATCATTCCCCTTTGCTCTCCTCTTTATCATATTGTCACTTTAAGGGAAGATAGAAGGTAAAAAAAAAAAAAAAAAAAAAAAAGAGGCTATTGTACAACTGGAAGTCTCTGACAGCAATGGTAAATGGCTACTTTTCTCTTTGTTTTAGGATTGTGATCCTGATCCCATAGATTCTTTCCAATCTTGGCTGAACTTGGAAGTATTATGATGTGTTCATAGACTTTAAATGTTCTGAGTGCTGTCATTGTGCTAGGGAGGACATTCCCATAAAACTATAGGTCACAGAACCATAGAACCACAGAATAGCCTGAGTTGGAAAGGACCCATGAGGAATGGTGGTAACATCATAGAATCATAGAATGGATTACGTTGAAAGGGACCTCAAAGATTATCTAGGGGACCTTAAAGATCATCTAGATTATGTGACTTGTTTTCCTTCAAAGCTGTAATACCTGTAAAATCTTTGATAATAGACTGACAGACTGTAGCTGGTGCCTCTTATGATGAGAAAACAAAGAAAGTTTATTTCATCAGCTGTATCTGCTTTATCTCTTGAGCAGAGACACACTACCTTTATCACATGGCGCCTAAAGAGTTAGCTTTTCTCCAGAACACTGGATTTTGAGGCTTCCAGTAATGCAAACACAAATTGCAGTGTGGGTGAAATCTCTGTTGTGGGTCATCACAGCTATGGCAGAGTTCCCCCCGCTTCAGTTTCCCATGAAATACATTTATTTCATGGGAAGTCAATGGGAGGCATTTCTTAGCTTGCCTCTCCAAGTCATATTTTTATGTGCAGCTTAGATGAGCTGATGTAATGATTCTTGAAAGCTTTCCAGAGCTGGATCTTTTCTGAATGTCCAAAAACAGGAGAAGAACCTTTCTTCACCAGGTCACTTTGTTCTGACCTAGACAAGCTGTCCTCTGTGTTCAGCAGCACAGGCAGAAGAACAATACATGCCAAGTGGGAGGAGTATGGACAGTAGGATTTTCTGGTCACATTCTTGAAAATTGTTTAGAGGTATCTCGTGAGGCTCAATAGTTGTGCAATACTTGGATTTCAACCAAATGATAAGATCCTGGCTTCCAGTTTGGAGTCCATGGAATGCAGTAGATGAATCTGCTGAAGAACACAGAAATGTCCATCAAATCTAAGACAAAGAAACACAGTCCCAAGAGCTTCTCCAGTCTTTTGCATTTTGAGAGATCAGTCAGGACTTCTCTGCTTTCCAGGAGGTCCTGGTGCTTTGTGTACTTCAGCTTCCTTTCCTTGTTCACATTTGTGCTAAATGACTAGCAAGAAGATTGGCCTTCTGCTGATGAGAGGACTATGACTAGAACCTGGTTCCAAGGTCTTACTGCCAATAAGTGTGTCAAAGTCTGTAAATTCTATCCATGCTAGCATTTGGAGTGCAACACTACTTTACATGTCAGCACTGAGAACACAGAGCAGAGATTCATCCCAAATAGCTCCAGAGGCAGTAGACAACCCCACAGGCACACAAACAGTTGGCAATGCTTTGTGGAAACCAGGAGAAAGGCTTGGTTCGCCTGCATTTGTTGTTTTGGGATGGGAAGGAACCCATATCTTCTTGGAAACAGTCTCCTCCCTTCAGGAAATCCACAAAGTCAGCTCGTCAATGTATGATTAGAGGATTCACAACACTTTCCCTTCCTTCTCAAAAAAAACCAACACATAGAAACCTAAATACATTTCCATATTGCTGCAAATCTCCTGTTGACTCAAACTAACAGCTCAAATTCATCGCAAGAGTAGATGTATTTTCCTCAGGGAGCACAATAACATGCATGGCACCTTTTTCATTCATTAACAGGTACCTTTGGGGTACATCGCTTTTCCCAAGGTTCACATCCAAACAGCTCTGGTCTCCTTGCAATATGTGACCTCTCTCCCCCAGCATCTCTGTACCCACCAGCATAGATAAGCCCTAAGAAGTGCTGAAAGGAGACAAAATGGCATGAGCTAAGTGATAGCTGCTGGCAAGCCCCAGTGGCAGCCAAAGTAGCATTTTCATCTCCATTATTCACTTAATCTACCCTGGAAAACATTTCTAGTGTAGTTACAGTTAGTATTATCACACTGGCAAACTCTCTTCAGCATGAGCATAACTGTTAACTTCTACTCTGAAAGAAATAACTCTCCATCCAGACCTGGTAAAAGCTTTCTGATAGACCTGTCTCAGCACAAGGATGGTATCCAGTGACTCAAGCTGCTTCTGTGATGGAAGCAGTCCAAATGTAGCTTTCCACATGAGCTCCTGGGTAATCCAAATTCTGAGCTGTGGCAGGAAATGAGCCAGCAGGGACAGCTGAGTCTGGAAAAGACAGGCTACTTCAAGATGCTCCCCAGTGGGATTCTACAGGGAGCCACTGTTTCTCGCTCAGAAGCAATCCTATTTTCTGAGAGATCTACTTTGAGACTTGTTGCTCTTGGCTTCATGAAGATTTCGCTGTAAGGCAGACAGGGTTAGGAAAGTCAGCCACTCCCTCAAAGAAGGCTTTTGCTAGTCTAGAAGTATCTTTAAAAGTGAAATCACATTCTTAACTTATGCTGGCAAGTGATTAGGGTAGGCCCAGCATGAGGCTGCCAGTGCCAATATGTCACAGTAAGTATGAAAAATGTGGGTAGATTTTATTTCTTTAACAATGCATTGCAACTCATGGGTCATGTGTCTGTCAGACTTCAGCATTTGAATCTGCATCACGGACATCTGAGCAGCCACTGGCTGACATTCAGTACTACTCCTCTGAGCTCACTAACGCTCTCTGCCTGTCCTGCTGAACTTTCTGTGGCCAAGCCATCCATTACAGCTTCCCAAAGGGACGGGAAATCAATGCTGGTATCAAGTAAATGCAAATTCTGAGTCAGCCACATGGGGCAAAGGACTCACAGCTTCCAAATATGGTATCAGACACAACGTGGAAGCTAAGAATTGTGGTTAACACAGCTCTGAAAATTTCTGGGCATTCTACCCAACACAGCAGGAGCGTCTTCAGATGAATGCTCTGGGCTCCTGACACTGTGCGTATAAATTTTCAAGTGGGTTTTACTGTCTCCTTTCTCCAGAGGAAACAAGGGCCATGATAGACACAGGCACACACACTTACACAAAATCACTTACAGAAACACACACAGACAGAAGTCCCTAAGATCAGCTTGTTGATGTAAACCATAATAGAAAACACACTTTGGCTTGCAGAAGATTCTCTGGAGAACTGCAAGAAAAAAAGTATGCACACTTTCTCTCAACTATTTTTAAACCTCAGTTTCAGATGGATTCTCAAGCTCACCTAAGCTCACAGGCACCAGCTTTGACAGATGAGATGTTTAACTGATTGGGAAGAACAAAGCAGAGTGGAATATGGCAGCAATAAAATATTGGTATTCCATTGTCTTGTCTTCTGAACTGCTCAGTGTCTGTGGTAGGACACTGTGCTTGTGGACCAGCCATCTAGTGGGAGTCCTTAGATTTAGGAGGATCCGTCAGGTTTCTGATTTCTCGATGCTTCCTCTTGGGATGAGGAAAGAATAAAAGATGAAGATGTCAATGACCTGTGGATGCTTTGTGCAAAAATGTAGCATTCCACTTGTAATATGCATAGAAAAGTCTAGCTGCAGAGGGTAAGATTTGAAAATGACACTTGGCAGCTCTGTTATACTGCTAACCCCTTCCCTTCTCCCTTGGGATCCTTATTTTGTTATTCCTGGGGTTAACAAGAAAGGGATACTGTCAATATAAGATAAAATTAAATAACAGTGATGATCCCCTTCTTACCAATTTACGTATTCCAGACTGCCTTTCTCAAAACAAATCCAGAAGGTGTAAAATATACTCTTGGTGTTGTAAAACCTTAATTTTGAGGACAGGACTAGCAAATCTCTTTTAAACTAGTTCAGACATCATATGGATAATTGGCCTTTGGCATTCTGCGCCAATTTGAATCAGTTCAAATGCCTGTGGAAAAACTGGGAGAAAAAGAAGTTCTAACAGTCACTGATCTCACACAATACTTACAGCCACCACCACCATCACAGTGGGAATTAGTGATGAAATATGGATTCAAAACTGAATCTTTCTAAGTATCATGAAGAGTCCTTCCTTGTGACCAACCTGATGCAACTACCGTAAAAGTTTTTAAAAAGGCATGAAAATTCCAACCTTCTTTAAAACTACAAAAGGCAAATTTTTGGATTTCAGTTTCAGATCAAAAAGATTACTCTGTGATTTAAACACATTGCATTTTTGCAGCCAGCAGTCAAGGCATTAAAAAAAGAACATTTCTGCCCTTAATGTCTGTGAATTTACCATCTGTAGAGAGTAAAAGTCTCAGCTGCTTTTCACAGTTCACATACCAATGGCCTGGTTCTGCCTTGAGCTAAATTCCATTGGATTTCTACCACTATCCAGAGAGGACAATACTGTTCCCTAAATATCTATCGAATGTGTGAAAAAGGCGGTCAAAAATGTACTCAGTAGAAGTCTCCCCTCTCCCTCCAGTGCTAAATATTTAACTATTACCACATAGTGAAGACTTGCTAAATCTTTAAGGTTTGGATTTAGTAAAGTTTCCCCTCACTACAAAAATATTAGATTTTTTTTTCCCTTCCCAAGCTTCATAAAATTTGTATAAGATTGTTAGTCTGGAGTTTCAAAATCATAATCTTTAACATTTTTAATTTTCTTCCAGCAGGTGGAGGTAGATGTGTGCTGGATTTCCTTTGGGAAAACAAGTGAGACAGATAGTTCATAAAGCAAGTCCACATGAACCTAAACAACTGCTTGCAATATTTGATATATGATCTACTGTTTCCCTTTATTTACCACTCACTTTTGAATAATTCTCAACACCACAGAGGGAATGAAGAGAAGAAAGACTTCTGTGTTTGGAATGTGAAAGTACCTTCTTTTCCTTAAATCCTTGGGAAATTCTGCATGGATACAATTAAAAACTCATCATAAAGTTGAAAAAGTTCATGTTGCTGTTAATTTGTTGTCTCTAATTTTCAGCTTTTTCCACACAATCTCAATTTGGAGATCCAAACCCAGCATTATTCTGGACAGTGTTTTTCTCTGTCTTCTGTCTCACAAACAGGCCAAATGTTTGAGGTAACAAGAGTTTGATCACATCTGGAAATCTCATAAGAACCTCCTTCTTTATAGGCTACCTCTCTTTGCCTTACCATTTTCTATAAATACTTGTCAGAAGGATAAGTTTCAGGAGATATTTTCCATGTGGCTTCCCTCAGACAGCCTGTTCTCAGGTCATCTCCGTGAAATTATCGGTGTCCGGACAAATATGAGAGAAGGGTCACAAACTGTTCTCAGGGGAGCTTTCTCTCGATGGGCTTCACTCAGTATGGGAGAGCCTCTCTCCACTAATAACTCAGATGCTCAACTCCAAACATTTCTATCCCATGTTGATCAGATAATGATCTTTTAAAAATTATAACTGTCATTGCAATGGAGAATAGAGGAAGCTGAAGACTCAAATTCCTGAAGGATTTGTGTTCCAACCTGATGGAATTCCTGGCTTGTCACAGGGATTAGCGTGAGCCTAACAAGGCTCATCCGCATCTTCTCATTTGAGTCCATTTGGGGCAATGAGGGTTTTTCTCGTTGGGTTTCATTTGCAGCCCCCTTTTGATAAGGGCTCTCCCTGGAAAGCCTCAGTTGTCAGGGTTAATGGCTTAAGCAGTGTTGATAGATTCTGTTTATGTTGGGTGAGGGGGTTCAGGTGGCCCAGTCTAATGTAAGCTTTCCATCAACTGTAAACAGCAGCTTTTTATGTCAAAGTTGTGTTTCTGCCTTTTGACAAAGCATTAATAGATCTACTGAAAGGAAGAATCCAGAGCGATGACAGTGGGAAGAGCAAAGAGGTTTAATAGGTCATTTCCACCACAAATTCTGATAAGTTGACAAAGTGGCATGTCTTTTCTTCCAAGGCCCCACAAAGAGTTGATTCCTACTATATTCTGGCTCCTGTTCTCAACTCTACACCAGGAGTCAGAGGGAAACTGAGACTGACTGATATCTTCCTTTCTGTTGTAGCAGAGATCTTAGAAGGCAAATGGGGAGCTGTGTAGTGTGTGACACTCTTCTCATTTTGGATACAGCTGCCAGAATTAGAGAAAAATCAGAGATGGAGGGATTTTACTTAGATCACACAACACAGCCTCACTCATTGCTTGTGACTCCTGTGGAGTATAAAGCTTTCCAACAGGGTCTCACCTACCTCTGCTCTAGCAACAAAGAACCAAGCTAATACCACTTCCTGTATGTCTTTCTTTCTCAGGGTTCTTTTCCATCACTTGTAGACTTCAGGATTAGATGAAGCTTATTTTTATAAGTATTTATTAATGTAGTCAACTGATGAACTGGCAGGAGAACAATCTGTCAGAGCAGTGAGTATGCTGAGAAATGACCAGCGGGAGGGCTGGTAACAGCCTGTAATCAGGTTTGCACCATCTGATTTTGCTTCTCTTAGGCTGATGGATTCTTGGCTCAGGCCCAATAATTTGCAGAGGGTAAAGGCTGGCAGCTAATATTTTGGCATAGGAATTAGCAGAGCTATCCCAGGATGGCATTGCAGGATGTCAGAGAACCATCAGCTCAGAGGAGTGCAAGGTGGCAAAGATGTGGCTTACAGGGTTAAGCCATGTTAGAATGAACTCGTGTCACAAGTCCAAAACAGCTGAAAAGTCTGTTATCTCCATTTGTTAGTTTAATCCATTAATCCACCTTGCTGTCCAATTAGATTAATGAAACTAGAATTTTATTTCCATCTTGACCTGTGTTATCATACCCATAAAATGGGAATAAAAGTATTTATGTGCCTGGATGGGGTATGGGAGTTCCTGGGTGAGGAGTGCCTTACAGTTTATTTTCTGAGGGCTGAATAGCTCATTAGTGACCTGAAGAGCATAGGAGGGCTGGGGGGCTAATCTACTGTTGGAAGACGAGGTGATGTTCACACTATGATGCTGCCTAACAAAAATTTTAATGGTTCAAATGAGAATTTATTGCTTTGCTCAGGAGCTCCCGAACTCACAGATTTGTTTTTTTTAAATACATAATGTCTACAGCTAAACAGCTTTATATATTAAGAAATGGATCTGTTTGCAAGCAAGACCTGTGATAACTGTTTAATGGAAACCAGTGAAATGTTTTGCTGGCATTTCTGTAGGCTTTTCTTAAATTGCTAGAGGTGTTCGGAAGAGTTTCCATGACAAGCGCTGACACTCTCCTTCTCTTTTCTTGGGCCAGATTCTGAACCCCTGACTCACTCTCCAGAGTATTTTGATTTCAATAGTTGTCTTGACTGATGAGACTGCTTATGGAGAAAGGCCAAGGCTCAGCCACTCTTGACACCAGAGGCTTTTGGAAGTCAGCAGGATTGAAAGAGTAACTACTCACCAGGGAAAGACTCTTCTGAGAGAACTCTGCTTTCCTACTTCACACAGTTCCTGATGTGCATACGTCTATCTCAGCATTAAATTCAAATTCACTCTATGTGTTGAAGAAAGAGAGAGGCAAAAGTGGTTGAGACACTCTTTGGTATTTGGGAGATCTTTGCTTAATTCTCTGCTCCAAGACAGCTCCCCATATGACCCCAAGGCAGGCCTTAACCCTGTAGTGTTTCATTTGTAAAGCAGTCAGGGTATCACAGAGCTCCTACACAGGAATGCAGCAAGGAGAAAGTGCTGGAGTCCAGGATGTCTTTAATGTACTGGTAAAGATAAGGTATCATGGAAGCCATAAGAAACAACACTCTGAAAATTCTCTGTTTTTCTTTGTTTTTCTCTCAACATTATCCACATTCGTAGGTGAGGCCACATGAAAGATACAGAATTTTTCAACTCCTGCCCTTTGTTCTTTGTCCCCACAGTCCTATTGATCCTTATGAGATACTACATGGAAAATCCACCACAAACCACATTTTTTAGTCATTCCGTACCACGGGATATCTGAATTTACATGTGTTAGAGACTGCTGCTTTGGTCAAAGCCACAGGGACATGAGGTAACACACTGCTTTCTCATTCTGAAACCTGGTGTGGGAATGACATGAGCTCACCCACCACTTTTGCACTGTGTAAACAGCCTGCAAATTAAGTACGAAAAAAGAGTGCTAATGATTGCAAAGCATTCTGGGGAAAAAAAGAAAAAAAAAGAAAACTTTGAAAAAGCCAATGTTGTGAGCTGTTTCTAGCTCAGTTTCTGACAGTCACATTGCTGGAAGATAAACCTCAGTCCTGAAGACTTTAGAATTCCCAAACAAGCAAATTCTTTTGTGGGACCTCTTCCACGGAGCCTTATTTGATGATCCACAGGCTGTAAAATCAGAGAATAATTTAGACTGGAAGGCACTTGCAGAGATCTCTGATCCAATTCAAGCCACAAGACTTCTATGGATTCCACCAAGACCTCTCCAGAGGAAAAGGAAAAATAATACCATGGAAATAGCTTTGGGAACTGCAATAGCAACATCTTTGATGATTAGGATGGTTTTATTGCTTTTCCTGATGGAGAAGTTAATACAGGCATCTTCATAACACAGCAACATCCGGTGGGCTGGGAACAAGGAATTAACAGCCAGACTTTGGCTCTGTTTTGAATACACATTTGCTTGTAGTATAAAGCTGAATAGAACGATTGTTCTTTTTGACTTGTCCAACACAAGCGCTATCATCATCTTCAGCATCAGTAACTTTGTGAGCTTTGTGTGGTGGATAAAACACTTCCCAAAATCCTGAGTCCAGCTCTGACATTTGTTTGGTGTGTGACTTCAGACAATTCATTTCATTTCTGTGCCCTCATTTTCCTCTCATCTGCAAAATGTTCTTTTAGATATAGTGATGAAAATCTCTGTACATAAAATCAGAAAATACACATTATCGTATTAATTGGGAATATATTTAGTCCTGCTTGAATGACTGCTGGCTTGAAATAAAGAGCCTGGGGATGACAAGTTTTTCTTCAAACAAAAATTTGGCTGAAAGCTGCCAGAGGAGCAGCTCTTTTAGCTTTTGTATTTACCTGAATCCTACTTAACCTGAAAAGCTCTAGGTTTAATGAAGCCCAAATTCAGGGCTTGATCAAGTGAGCAAGTCGTCCCTGCTATTTGCAAGGCACAGATACTTCCTGAAAGCTGGACTAGAGCAATGCTTGTTCCTTCTAAACACAGAACTCTGAGTACAGCCTGACTGCAGTCTATCTGCTGGGCTCACTCTGAGGTGAGGGACATGCAGCATGTGACAGCCCAGAAGTTATGAGCAGATAAACTGGGCTAAATGTTTTCATTTTATTAAGCATTCAGTTTGGCTTTACATGTAAAATGCCACAGGGGAAAAGCCCTCAGATCCTACCTCTTCAAATAAGCTGAGGTTAGACTCAGGTCTTTGGAGGAATCTGGAGAGAATATGAACTGGCTTCATCTGTGTTTTGAAACTGATTCTACATAAGTAAGTAGCACAATCTGTCATTATGACTGAATGGACACAGAAATCCTGGGCACAGAAATGGGAAAACACCTTTGTACCATATAGTGAAACCATAGTGCTTTCTCAATGCAGACAGTCTATATAGCTGCAGAGTGATAGCACATCCAGGTCTAGAACATAAAACAGTCATTTCCAGATGGTAGAAGAACAAAGGAGAAAAATCATAATTGGATCTCACTGTTTGTGGTTTTATTTTCTCCTCTCCCTGGGCTCTCTGATGAGAGTCAGCGATCTGAAGCGTTTGTGGGCATAGTTTTCACTGGAGGAGCTTTCGTTTCATGGTTCCCCATTTGTGCTCATTGCCAACTTTGCAGCTAATTTAAACAAAACTGAGCTTGTAGATTAAATGGCAACCCATGGGATTTGTTTGTGCAATTACCAGCACTCCTCCTAGTCAGATTCTAATTAAATAGTGAGTTCCTGGACCTGCATGCAGAAAACATGGCACTGCCTGAGTGATATCAGAGTTAACTCTGTCCAGCCCATTAGAACCCCTGCATTCCTCAATAACAATAGGTGAAACCCTGGACTGTTGCAATCTGGGAAATTTGCCACCAGTTTCATACAGTTAGAACAAAGGGTAGGATTTCACCTGGGAAGACTAAAGGAACTGTTTCTTCTTGACAGTGCAACACTTCCAGCTTTGCAGCTTGCCTTGCAATGGCTTTATTTAACAGAGTGCATTTTCTTTCAGTGCAGTTAAAGCTATTCATGTGTTTCATTAAAACACATGCTCAGCTTGTGGAGCAGAACCCTTTGCAAGCCTCTAGCAGATACCCTTGTGCCCAGAATGAATTCCCTGAGTGAGAAGAAAGCGGGCTACAAAATCTAATATTTGGAAAAAGCTTTTTGAGAGTGGTTTCTAGGGGTTAAGGAGAAACTGGTCACCTCTGAACTATTTTCACCAACAAAAATGTTCAATTTAAAATGTATTCAGAGATCTGAAAATAATATGTGGTTAAGCAGATTCATAAGGTGTTCACTAAGCAAGAACAAAGTTGGCTTTTGCTTTATCTTCTTACTGGCAAATAGAGCTAGAGAGAGTGCATGCTGACTGGTGATGATTTCTACTACCATAATCGTTTCCATGGTGTAAAGCAAAATTCATCTGCCAACTCACCAACAAACTTTCTCCACTTCTAATTCAATCTAATCTGCTCTCTTTCCAGACACCGCAGGAGAGTTAACCTGATGGAACAGAGCAGGAACCAGCCATGTCTGGTTCTGGATCACCTTTTCTTGCCCCCTTTCAGCCCAGCAGTAGGAATTTGAGCATGGAACAAAATCTGGATTGCTCCAAGCGATGTTACATGCCAAACAATCCTTGGCTCAGCAATGGGAAACAGGCAGTTATGATCCAGCTTTTCACTGAACATCAAAGAATATAGTGAAGCTGGAACAGGTATGGATGAGAAAGGCTGGAGATATTCTGTGTGAGAAACAGTTAAACAGACTAAAATGCTTGAAGGTAGAAGACAGATACACTCAAGGTCTATAAAACTACAAGGAGCATTAAGTGAGTAATGAGGGGCAGACAGTACCTTGCAATGTTCTGAGAGCTGCAGGACATCAGCAGGAGTCAGCTGGAGGCGGGTTCAGAGCAGGAGAAGGAAGATAGGTCTTTATGCATCTGCAAATCCAGTTAAGCTATGGAGCTCTCTGCCACGTGTCAGCCATTTACATGGGCTCAAAAGCTAAGACAGAAACACGGAAGAAAAGTCAATTGCAGGAGTACTAAAGCACAACAGATACCACTTCTCACTCAAAGTTTCTGACCCACAATTTTACAGAGGTTAAGAGAGAACACCCCGAGGAAGTATTTGCATCGTCTGCCTTGTCTTTACACTTTTTCCTGGACATCTGCTACAAACTATGTGTGGAAAGAATCCTTAAGAAACTGCGTATAAGAGCATAAATGCTATAATCGTAGGTCAAAGCAAAGATCCATCCGTGCTCAGAACCAGACACTTGTTTATGCTTAAGGAGGGAGCATAAGAAAGAAAGACAACTGTGCTTCTAGCAAATGCCCCTTGCCACTTCTCACAAGCTGTAGTGTAAGAACTAGAAATGAATGTTTATTTACCTTGACAGGTTTAAAGTTATTAGCGATCAAACAACTTAGTAGGAGGGAAATCAACCCACAATTTTAACCTTTGCATGATACCAGACTGTCTCAGCATCTCAGTCATCCTCTCCATCTCTTGCCTGAAGCTTCCATATTCACAGAAGCACAAAGATGGAGTGCACAGCAGTGCTACTTTCCTCCAATGTGAAAAGAGGCTGAAAAGAATCACATCTTATTGGCTCTCCCAGGGAAAGAAAGCATGTGCAACTGAAATGCTGTTAGATATCAGAGAATTCACACAGGGTGGTGTGTATTGGAAAGGGGGCAATACGTGTTCTGCCATCACAGCGAAACTGGTTTTGTTGTTAAGCCAGCTGCTGAGACCTGGTTTATTTGCCCAATTCAATTTACCCTGGGTTTTCCACATCTTTGCTTCAAAGCCCTGTTTATGAAGACAAAGACGGGAACTTGGCGGCTGCCATACAAGTGTCACATTTTATGAGCAACACAATTGCTCTAAGAAGGTTTTTTTCTTTCTTTTTTGGCAGGCTCTCAATCCATGGCCTGGGTCTCCATGCCCCCCAACTCCTCCACCACACAGTACAGAAATGGACACTGCAAATTTCTGTCTGAGGCCAGCCTTGGCAGTGGAGCCAACAAGAAGAGAAACAGCCTGTGCTCTAATAAGTAAAATATTTATGTCTTGCTTTGGCTAACATACCCTCTCTCAATAAAATATTTTTCCCAGGAGGAAATCTATGAAAGGGAGGGAGCTCCTTTATTATGTCCCCAAATCATTCTTTTCTGCTGCCCTTCAAAAGCCTGGAAATCAAAGAACACTGTAGTCCGAAGCTTTTTCTTGCCGTTCTTGACTTTGTTATCGTTAGTTATTACAATCATTACATTGATTACCATTATGAGCTCTCAAGAGGCTCTGGCTAATCAGCACCCCATTCCAGGAAACGCTCTGACAAATCTCTCGCAGCATATGCATACACAAAGCTTGTAGTCTAAAAAGACCAGCTTAAACAGACTGTTAACCCGTTCCCATGCCAGGGAACTGCAGTACAGAAACTGCAAAGTACAG
Organism: Phasianus colchicus; assembly: GCF_987193195.1. Lineage (NCBI taxonomy): Eukaryota > Metazoa > Chordata > Aves > Galliformes > Phasianidae > Phasianus > Phasianus colchicus. Next base: position 25,041,277 of record NC_143444.1, on the reverse strand, counting down.
CTATGTGGGAAGCTTGTGTTAGAGACTGAACAAAGCTCTTAACTCTGCTGCTTAAGAGAGCAGCCTGGTTCTTTCGTTCTGGAGCCTCAGAAAACTCATCACCTGATGATGTTCTGCACTTAGACTTGTTGCTAACCTCCCAAACTACCAGCACACAGTCTGTATCTCAAACAGCAGCCTGAAGGACATGGGACAGGCCCTGGTTCAGCTGGAGGGTTACTGGCTTCACCTGTACAGGCAGATTCATCTTGTTGGGATCTGCCAGTCCCAGGCACCAAGATTGCACACACTGACTTTCAACCACAGGCTACGTTGCCGCTCCTGAGACCACCAGCAAAATTTCAATCTCTTTCTGGGCTTACCATCTCCGCAGCTCACAAGACTGCTCATAGCATCTGCTTTCTCTTGCTAGTGCTACATTACAAATGCTTTTTGTCTATCCTAGCCTGTGACTTGTATCACTTTCCTGATGTATGGGAGGAGGCAGAAGTTCTGTATCCAGCCAAATGCAAACAGATTCTGAGCTTTGATGGTTCCTCTTGTAGGTCACCAGCCTTACACAAACCACAATGTGGTGGGGGGGAGGAGGAAAGGAGAGAAATATATAAAACCAACCCTAGTCTCTATTAAGGAATGACAAAGTAAAAATCCCATGGATACCAATGGCAAAAACACACACAAAATTCAAGCAAAAGAGAAAAGAAAACTCTATCAGGGATTTTTAAAGAAGAATTGAGCATGCATACATAATACACTTTGGCAAGGGAGCCCAGGCAGGAAAGTGTTGCAACTCCAACATGCTGTGCTCAGAGAAGGTGTTAATGGTCCAGCCATCCTGTGTTATTGCACACAAACAGGAGAGGCCCAGCAGAACTGTAGGGGTCTTTAAGATCCCCACCAATATGGAAAAAGCAGAGAGAGTTATGTAGGATTAACACAAGGGAAGAGGAAGGAAAGAGGTGAAGGGAAGGTAATGTCTCAAGCATCAGAGACCTCTGAGCTAACAAGGCAGGTCTGTTGCATCTCACACATGGAAATGAGGACGCTCTGACTGCCCCTCTCCCACACCTTGGTCCCTGCTTCATCCAGGACAGCAGGGCTCTCCTCCTCTATGGGAATCTTTGGGCCAAACAAGAGATCTCTTGGCCAGCTGCAGTTAGGGTAACCAGTCCCAAATGCCTCTAAATTCCCAAAAAGAGACAAAGGCTTTAGGCACTTTGATTGGAAGTAACCATGCATGATGTGATTGCAGCTGATGCCAGTAGCTGTGGTCTCTTCCTAACACAGTCAAAGGTTCTGGCTCTTATGCATGGGAAAGAAATATTGGAAAGGTCGTGATATTGGCCTAGGCATGTTTCCTTAACGACAACTAGAAAAATCTTCACACGTGTCAACCTTCCTAGCCCCACAAGCCACACACCAAAATCATCACATGGCTGTGGGCTCCCAGGCACAAAGGTCTGGGTGAAAGCCAGGAGCGTACGTGCTTGTGGTTTGAGAATTTACATGCTGCATGGAATGGGTGGTATCTTCCCCAAAGCCTGCCACCACAAACACAATGGGATACCCAAGAGCTCCTTTGCTTTGACAGTGATGCCGTAACAAAAGCTCAGATCCAGAAAGAAAAAAAAAAAAAGGAATCGGTTATATTCAAATACAGGCAAAAGCTTTCCCAGTGTGAATACTGAGGGAGAGACATCATTAGTTTGCATAGGAACATAGGGTGTAGCTGATTCTTCACCGTTCGGAAGTTTTACTAAAGACTGTTTTTTTCCAAATCTGCTTTACATGAGGGAGATATCTGATGAAATTCTGCTATCTAATGTCTAAAAGTGAGTCACTCGTAATAGTATTGAATACTCTGGAATCTCTACTGCAACACGTAAAGCATGCATAACCAGATCCTATGAGAGGTATTTCATATCCAGAATAAAACACTGCAGAAGATTCAGACAATAAGCTGAACTTCTGGAGAGGCCAGCTCTGACTTTCACATTGGCAAATGTGATTTCACCACCACCATCTATATAAGCATCATTGTCAGAAAATTTTGGAGACCACTTTAACTGGTCTATCGAGGGTGAACTCCAGAGTTATAATCAATTGCACACCATCAGGCAAAGTGCTGGACTGTTGAACTTGTGTACAGTTTTCCCGTGGATTAGATCAAATTCCTGATGTAGGAAAAACTATGAGGGCCTCCGTTCTGTTTTCACTTCTGAGAGCTTAACACACATGTTACTGACTTAAATCAAGTGATTTCCAACATATACCTGTGAGAATGCAGGATCAAACCACAGTGTGTTATGTTTCAAAATATTTTTTCACAATAAGCTGGTTTAGTGAACTCACTTTTCACCCCTAGAGAGATGACTGTAATGAGATCACGCAGAGAAAGGATATGGAGTTTCACCCCAATCTCCAGGAGACAACAGGCCATATCCAAAAATCCTCCCTCAAATCAGTAGTACTTTTGGTCGTGAAGCAATACCATCTGTGGAGATAATTCAAAGGAAGGAGCAAGGTCAGAACTTCAGCTGTCACATGAAGGTTCGAAGCTTACACATCTGAGACTGTGTAAAGAGATGTTTGCTCCCAGCTTAGGAAGCGCTCTTCCTGAAGCCTCACCTCCTGGAGTCCTGTCAATACCTGAGACTTTTTTCCCATAGCTCTTTTTCTCCTCTTTCACTTAAAAAAGAAGAAAGGCTTACTTGGAAAGACATTTTCTAATAGGGAGAACTTCAAAATGCGTCATGAAGGCGGGACGGCATTTAATGCCTTACTTTGGATAAATCAGCTGTGACTTTCGCTTCAGCAACAGAAAGCAGGTTGACGTGAGGCACTCGTTAGGCCAAATCTAGCTGTACTGCTACGAGGAAATGAGTGTCATAAAAGTGACTCTCATAAAATCACACAGCAAATTAGTGCGATCTGAATCCTGATCTTGCAAATCCTAGTCCAACGCTCCAGCTAAAATATCTGCGAGGGGAGATGGCTGTCCCTGCCTCATCTGCATCTCTCCAGGATGTAACCAGTGTATTTAATTTCAACACTAACATTTTCAAGAAAAAAAAAAAATGGTGTTTGTCGGTTCTAATTAAATTATGTTTTGCTTCTTTTTTTAAATTTATTTATATAGCCTAAACGGAAATAAACTGGAAGAAAAATTCTAACAAATGATTTAGAAATATCTCATATGGATCTAAGAAGGGAGCCAAATATAAATTGACAGCTTAGCGCAAGAGAACTTCAATCTGGGTTTTATTGCAATAACAAAAGTGCCTATTTAAAAGCCTTCACACAGAGCATCTATTCAGAAACAAGCCTGAAGACAGTCAGGGAATTAAAAGGAGGATAGTGTTTTGAATTAATCTAGAACATTTTTGCGGATTAGTTTACAAGCACAGAATGCCTCAGGGGGCTAGGGAGAGTGCAGAGCACTGAAGTCAGAGGGATCTGTCTTTTTCCTGTTGCTGGTGATTAGTTCATATCTCTTTGACACCATGTTTACAAGCCCCTAATTGCCTCATTAATACCTCATTATTACTTAGAAAGTGAAGAAGCTTTTAGCTTTGAAGCCACTTTGCTGCACTTGAAGGCAAATATAGGGTGAATTTTCAATGTGTTGGTACTAATTAAAATTGAAGTCTGTTTCCTGTTGCATGTGGGTGGGTGTTAATAGCTTCAAAGAAAAAATTAGGCTTCAATTTATATTATATGCCTCCTAACTTACACACGGAGGAATAATTGCAAGTAAGAAGCCCATTGCCACAGACTGCATTTGCAAAGGGACACAAATCCAAGCATCTATTTTCAAATGTGGACCAGACTCTATAAGTACTCATTCACACTACATTAGAAAGTCTGCAGCAGGTTCAGTCTGCCCATTTCAGTCCACACAGATACAGCATGCATCTTCCTGTTCTATCACACATGTACAGGGCACTATAGTTTCTTTTTGCACAAGAATGAAAAAAAAGAAACATACACTGCATAAAACAGACCTGGGACCATTTATCTCCTGCCTAGGATGGTCACTTATTACAGAGTGATAAGTGCCATCCTGCCAGGATGAAGCTTATTACAGAGAAACGTTAAAAGTTAGCATACAAAACTTATCCCATGATCTTTCAACTCTATGTACTTACTAGATACGCACAGACACACATATATATATTTAAGGGTGTATGTATACATACAATGCAAAGCATATTGCTGCAACCAGTAAGAGCATTTTCTTTGACACAAGTCTTAAATGTTGTGAGATCTTTGACCAATTTTCAATTTCCAAATCACTGTTCAAATATCTATTTCAGTATACAAATTACAAATAATCCAGAGACCACAGTTATGGTTTCTGGATTGTTCCATTAAGGAATAAATGAGATGTTTAGAAGTTCACTCAGGCTATAGAGATGCACTGGTTGATAATGATTTTGAGGAATTTTCTTCCAGCTCCAGACAGAAGAGAGACAGAACAGACATTAACCACAACAAAATCATTTCCATGGGAAATTTTTAACAGAAATGTGCTTTCTTTCAATTAGATTGTTTTCAGGGGTCTGAGGGATGCTGTGTATGGAGAAGGGGGTGAAGGAGAAGGAAAAGATGCCCATTTTTGGTAAAAGCATTCAGTTTCTTAATAAGAATTTTGGACAAGAAAAATAGTGAAAAATAGCCTTTGCTAAAAGCAAATGGAAAACTCTACACTGACTGGAAGATTTGGATACAAAAATAAAATGTTTTCCATAAAATTATATTCCCAATGAGGCACTTTTCACCAGTATTACTTTTCAGCGGTGGGGGCTGAGGGTGAGCGCAGAAAAAAATCAAGTGGAATAGGTCGAACATTCCCAAATGAAGCAGTCAGGATTTGGCTAACAGTCCCCAAGGTTCAGGATTTACCCCAGACTGCTCAGACACTGCTGATTAATGGGCCTTCTTGTCACCAGCCCAGGGCAGCAGCCTTGGCTATTAGCAGTCCTAAGGCACAGCTCAGAACAACTCAGCGTCTCACGTTCCTCTCATACTTTGCATCTCCTCAAAGAGGAGGTAAGTTGATAGAATACTGACATCATTTCATTTCTGTATGAAAAACAATCTAAGAATGTCATTGACATTAAATTACATACCTAACTTGACAGCATCCCTTTACATACATGACTGCAAAGAATACAAATATGAAACAAAAAGTTCGCCAATAATCACAGGTCAGAAACCCAATACAAAATGGCTAAGGGAGGAACCCTGTCCTCATGAGTTTTATTTACAGTATCTTTGATTTATATCAAACATTTTAAAAACTATTAAAACAAAAATAATTAAGGCAAGCCAAATCCTTCTCTTGCCAGCACGCAAGGCTTGTCCGACTGGACATATTGAGGCTATCAAACCCTGGTGCGTATTTATAACCTCGTGCTCAGACAACTTGGAACGACAAATGCAAACAGCCACAAAGAAGTCACTTTGTTCGCTTGGCACAAACAAATCCCAGAGATGAAAAGCAGCCTGGCTTTTATTTTGGGCCAAGCTTCCTCATCTGGAGATCCACATGTGGCACAGAAAGGGCAGTGTTACCAAAGAGCGCATGGCGATGCATCATTGGAGCAAACAAAGGCCAGGGTGCCAAATGTTGGTATTCTTGCTTCTTCCTTCCCAGAATGGATGTCACTTTCTCTCTCCTCCCCAAAACACACTGGTCTGAGGCTTTTTTTTTTTTTCCTTCTTTTTTTTTTTTTTTTTTAAGTACCGGGCTTGTCAGCACAGCCTGAAAAGCTCATAGAGCCATAATTTAAAAAATGAATTGTGTTGATTGAAAACATGGCTAGCATTTGACTGCAGACATGTGTGAAGACTTCCACATGCACAGCCAAATGAGAATTGGTGAGGACATTGCGAGAATTTAGCAAAAATATCAGAGCAACCTTAGTAAAAGACATGATCTACAACTGTGCCCATTTAGAGATGCTCATGCCCACTGAGCCATGCAGACCAGAGCTGCCTGGAAAATACAAGGGAAAAAAAGACTGCGGTAGCAAGTCATCATTCTCAAGAGGTTTCTCAGAACACGTATTCAAGTCTAGAGAAGGAAATCTCAGTGGGCTCTGGGTTGGTTTGATATTGGTATCTCATTTATTCTTCTGGGAATATGACGAAGGCACAAGAAAAGTAACCAAGGAAGAATAGGAGGGGTAAACTAAACCCAGTGGAACAGTTAGCTGGTGAACATGCAGCTTACTGAAAGGATAACACATTGCATTTTGGGCAGCAAGATGACAACTATCAAAAGAAAACGAGCAATCTGCAAGAGACCAGGTGCAGTTTAGTTTCATGAGTGCTGATACATGTTGCCGCAGTTCAAAAGAAGGAAATATCTCACCATTTTCTGTGGCTCCTTCAGGAGAGGATCTGGTAAGGCTTGTAGTTCTTATCTCAGCACTGACACTGAGCTTTGGGTCACACTGTCCCATGAGCAGTAGGAATCTTGCCTGCTTGATGGTATGAAGTTTTCATTCTTGTCATACCTTCATTACCTCAGATAGCTAGAGAGAGAGATAAAGGCGTTAGAAAATTTTCATAAAGATTAAACCTTCTGATGATTTTCAGATTTTAAAAGGAGGGTTGTAGGTGATTTTGGCTACTTTTCTCTCTTTTCCCTTAAAAAATGCATTTCCCACAGCTCCTTAAACACCAGAATAGATATGCATATATTTTTCAGTATACAGATTCAAATCCTTGGTTTCTTTGGCAAAAGGCCATACAAATTCTCATGGATTTGTTATTGCTTGCTGTAAATTTACTACTCAGAAAGAATAATATTTCATTTGCTTTATTGTCGGTGCCTCTAAAGAGGGTGAAAATGGATTTAAGTCTTTCACTAGGCACCTTGATGAAGGCAGAGAAGGAACAAGCACACACACACACACAAAAAAAAGCCAAAAAGAATATGTAAAGAATTGATATAAAGCTCCATCATCTATAATTCAGCTGATAAACTTAGGTCTCCTTTGCAATGAATTACAATACCAAGAGATTTGTTCTGTAAATTCTGTCCAGAACTTGGCAACATCATTTCTGAGAAAGAAAGCAGTCTCCTAGGTCTAGCTCATGTAACTCTGGGGACTCAGGGAATATTTTATGTCTGAATAAGCAGCGGGTTTGATCTTACTCATGTTGGCTTTTATGCTTTTCCTGTTTTACACAGAGGAATATGGGAAAGAAGTCCCCAGCATAGGTATGAACAACACCTCATGCTCATGTTCTGTTTACATATTCATGGTACCTCTACACAACTTCATGGAGTTAAATCTATCAAACTAAAGCCAGTCCCTGGATAGCTCTACTTACCCCATGATTCTTTATTGTCTCCTAAGCGGCCTCTTCAGAGAGCACACTGCAGTGCAGTTCTCTCTCTTTATCACCTGTGAAACAAAGTAGGCTTGAGATGAAAAGACCTGGACTCCAGAAAGAGATTTAAGTACACAGGAATATCTTCTTGCACGTGATGTTGTAGAGTGAAACCAAAGATTCGCCCTGGTTGTGCTCTGGAGCTTGTTCAAAACTTATATTCAGACCTTGGATTGCCTCCATTTATCTAGATGGCAAGTTTGAAGGGTCTGACCAATGGCTATTGCTGTATTAGCATCTGATATATACTAACTTTATACTCCTGAACAAATTAATGACTGGAAAGCCTAATCCTTGTCTGTGGGCATTCAAGATGTGGACAAATGAAGCAGTTTGCCCAAAGTCTAGCAAAGGGAGGGTTAAGAAGCTGAGGATTAAAAGCACAACCCTTGAGCCCCACTTGGCTGGCCAACTCCCAGGGTGATCCTTTCTTCACTGATTGAAAGATCAGTAAATTACTCTCTAAATGCTTGCAGTATGAACTCTCCAAAACAGAGCAAATGGGATTTTTCACACTTTGACTAATGAAAACTTGGCACATTGCTTGAAAAATAAAATCCTTGCTGCTAGCAGTACATATATATAAAATAATGTTTATTTCTACGGGGCTTGTGAATAAGCAAGATATTTTTCATCCGTGAAAGGCATTTTTTGTGTGGATGTGTAAGTTAGTAAAAACAGAAGAAAGTATGACTGATGATCCCAATGAACATCATCCGAGTGAAATTTAAATAGTCCTGGCTTCTTGCTTCTGAAAAGAAAGACTCTTCTTTTACTTCACTCTGAAAACTTTTCTGATTATTGTGGCTAAATTTCTTTGCTTTTGACAAAAATATACACATGATCATTTCTTATGTTTCGTGTTTATAGAGAAATTAACATCACAGGGCTGTGCACTTGAGCTAGGCATTGATAGGTAGAGATTCAATAAAAGGATCTGCTCAGAAAGCTAAACTCAGCTTTTACATTGCCTGCAAGATCTGCTTACATATGAAAGTAAAGTTAGTTTCTGAAAAAGTGGGAAGAATTTGTTCTTCTTGTCAGTTTATGATACTTTTCTACATCTGTTCTTTTTTCCTCTCCTGCTTCCTTGTTGCTTTCCAGAGGACCAAAGTAAACATCAGGAGAAACTAGCCTAACTTCTCATGCAGGCAAGCTGAACGAGATTGACAGAAATGAGGACCAACAATACACTGTAAATATACTTTCAAAACACCGACATTATTTTCTCTTTGTGTGCTGAAAATGTTTGGAAAAACTACTGCAATGAAAAAAAAGGTCTTAAAATTATAACATCTGAGATGAGCTGATGTTGGTACCCCACTAGCACAGAGATAAAAGGTGACCCAGCTAACTTCCAGTTCACAGCTAATGTTTGCTAACCATAAGGACAGAGCTTAGCAGAGGACCCTTTGTAGACATTTTAGAGACTTGCAGCAGTGGAAAAGGTTTACTTCTTCTCAAGTGCAGAGGAATTACCGGGGCTATTGTAAATTTGCTTCAAAGAAACAAAAAAGGGACTTTACAATTCTGCAATAATCAGAAGATATGTAAGAAGAGATAGGTAAGTTGTGATATGCTTTAGCATAGCAGCAGGTTTTATTTGATTAATTCTTCCCTACAGCTTGTAATGGATATACACAGTGTGATTTCAGGGCAGGAGTAGCTTCAAAGTACAGTCTGAGTATCAGAGATGTAAGCAAGCACAGCTGGATCTCAAATATATAAGCCACTTTGACTTATGCAGAAGGAAAAAAAAAAAACAGAAGACTACTATGATCTGCTTCTTTCTCATGATTAAATACGTTTACATGCTTTAATCAAACCACAAGTTGTCTCCAGGTGGAAGAAACATTTAAGACAACTTTGCCACACTATTTGAGTGGATGTGTAACAGACACACATGTCCTGCTCCTCATCTGAAGCTTCACAAAGATAGGGCAAAGTTATGTCCAGGGATTTGGACAGAGAACTGGTAGTGTTACAAGAATAATACAGGTATTGAAAAGCTCTCTGCCATTTTCTCCTGTGGGAAAGGATGAGGGGTACAGTATGGAGATGGGTAGGACTGCCTTCTAAATACCACTATCTTTCCTCAGGAGACAGCAGGTGGTCTAGATGACTATGTACAAAGAGGATAACACATAGTGGCTGCAGTGGCTCCAGCAGCCCATTTATCAGGAAACACTGCCACAGGCTGTGATTTAGACCTAGAAGGAAAACCATTTATGTGGCAACCCTGCAAAAGCATTGCTGCCATGCTGGCACAAACTAGCAGCCTCAGGGACTGTCACCACACCCAGGAGTTCTCCTTGGTCGAGTGATCTCTCATTTTTTAACTTCTTAGGCAAATTTATTATTCACTGTTTTTAGTGAGCTTTGGATTATATGGAAGGTTTGCATACAGATGCAGGGAGCAAGAGCACACATTGTTCTGGACAGTTACTAAAACACAGTATGCAGAGGATAGATCCAAAAAAGCATCTGGTGGCCATGCAGGAGGCAGCCAGACAGGATTGCTCCTTCTGTGCTATCATGTGAACTGGTACAGTCTTAACCACAGTCTCACGCAGGATGGATCTTGGACTCAAATATACTCTTGGAAACATTGCCTGTGTTTGTTCTGAAATAGCAGGGAGTCTGAATGACCCTTCTCTGAAGATAAGAGAGCACCGTGGTGAAACTTGGTAGCTGAAGAGTCCAATCACCTTTATGTGGAGATCAATTAGACCATCCCTGAGGAATGCCATAGTTTAGGAATGGGAAAGTGGCCATTTTTGGAAGAATTTTCCTAGGATCTGACAGTAGGCCCCATCTTCTGCTCAGGAAAATTGGAACTGGACACAAAGGAAAGACCCAAGCTATTACTGCTGATACTTTAAATCTCCAACATGGGAAATATCAGTGTACAAAATAATACAGTTTTATGTATAATATATAGCTATAGTGGGAATGCTAAGTCACAGCTTGAAGCAGTGATGGAGCACCTGGTGGGAACCCAGGGAAGCTCAGGTGCATCCAATGCAGCTGAGTGACTAGAAGGGGTGGAGCCAGGATCCAGCCCTTTCCAGACCTCATTTAAGGGTTGGCAAGGGAGGTAAGGGCATCTCTCTGCAGGTTGTTATGCATCTGAGACTTTCCATGGGTAAGTAGGGTTTTTTCTTTATTTCTGTGTCTTTTGCTATTATACCTGAGCCTATCCTGACTCTCTGTAGCTTAAGACCTTGATACTCTGTTACTTTGTTATGCCTTCCATTGTGTTACACTAGCTATGTCTACTATACTATGTATGGTATTATAATACAAATATGTATGTACACATACACCAGGTATATGTAATGTATAATATTTCCCAAATATGTAAGTTTATGGAAAATGTATCAGAAAATAGTTTTGGGCATAAGGTGGGTCAAATGAGGTTGGCAGTTATTTCTGAGCTCTAGCCATTGTGACCACTCTTAAGTGATATGGAGATCAGGTTTAGATGATGGATATACTGACCTAAACTACATATGGCTAGATAAGATCTGTTATAAGCCTACTTGCCTAAGATACATTAAACTAAGTATGCAGTCACACATACAGCACTTTGAGATTAGAAAAGTTCAGATCCTGGACAGCTTCTATTGTTAAGCTCACAAAACACTAAGATAAATAATAATAAAAAATGCTGCAGCTGCTGTTTACTTAGGGCAGTTTTGCCATGTGACATCAGAAAATATTCCATGGTGAAATTTATTATAATAAAAATGAACTTAGTGAGACTTTGTGATCTATTAAGCTTCCAGCTAATGAGACTTTTGTTTATCCAGTTGACAGATGGTGTTTTTCTGCTGATTCACAGCACTGAAGTGGTTACTGGAAAAAGTACCAAGAGTTTAATAAGGAGCAGGCCCATACACACAACAAAAGTGCACCATATTCCACCAGTTCCAAAAGGGAAAAAAAAAAAGCAGTTTTTAAACCAAATCACCAGAATCACATTTTCATGCACACAATGCATGTTTGAAGACTCTCCAGCAAGAATGCCATTAGTAAACCAGCTTTTCTAGTCACTGTGTTAATTGCAATTTCTTGGGATATTCTGCCCTGGGTTAAAAGAATTAAAGTCACACGCAGCACTTCTGAAGGAGGATTCTGTCTTGGAAGGCTGGTTTATCTTTTTTATAATGAAGAATCATCCCGTTAATGAAACTTCTCTCAGACTTCTCACCAATACACACTAACAAACATAAAATCATATCAAGGCTGTAGAAAGTGATGGCAATCTGGAAACCAGAAGAACAAAATGAATGTTGCTGAACAGTTGAACCTTAAAGCTCTGGAGCAGCTGAATTCTCATTTTTCTCCAGAAAGAATTCAAACTGTTTATGAAATTAAATAGAACTTCTGGAACTGCACATTGAACTATGCTGAACAGGAAGAAATCTCAGCTTAATAGGCCTCAAGGAAAAAGATCTACTGTAGCTGTTTCTTTAGTATGGTTTTTGCAGCAAAAAGCTTACTCCTGCTTGGGTAGATAAGTTGCTTTTGGACATTTCTTTCGCTATCTCTATGACTTAATACGTTTAAGGGATGGAACAGTAATGCAAGGGCTCGAGTTGCAGATGAAAGGTCTCAAAAAGTTGGGATTCACCATACTTGTAGTAGAAGAACAGCAGGGCAGGTTCTTTCTGTCCCTACTGGCCCAAATCCAGAGCATCTTTGAAAGAATGAGAGAGCAAAAGCTGGAAAGCATTTAGTGAAGTCTTAATAGCACTCGCCTATCTCACTGTTCTGTGTATGTGTGTGTACATATATTTTTGTATGTAAACACACTAATGCATATAAATAAATACACATACACATATTCCTTCCTAGGTGTATGCACATGCAATACTTATACATACACCAGCACAGAGTAAACTTCATACAGAGGGAGAATGCACAGCAGAATCTAACACTGGGAAAGGTTTTCTTTAGTGTATTTACACGCCTAGTCTCAGGCAGGATGTGGTCTGTCATTGCAGGGGCCACAGCACAAGGTGAGACTTTGCAAAATGTAATACAAGCTATTAATACTAGTTGGTCTGCAAAATTCATACCTGGCCCTCAGATGGGAGGATGTTAGGATCGAGAGGGAATTTTCTTCAAGAACTAGACTGGTTGTTTCTGGAACTCTGAGACAAAAGATGCTGAGTTGGACACATGAGGACAAACAGGCAAGGAACACATAAGACTGAGAACAATACTACATCGTACATCATATTGGTTGCAATACAAACAAAAGACGTAACACATGTTAACACAGTTATGATAACTGAGCAGTTTCAGTCTGACAGCCTTAAGCAGAGGCTTGTTCCTCTGACAACTGTGTGTTTTGAATCATGAATTATGTGACTGAACATTCATGTTATACATGAATACAACTGCTACCATCAAAATCAATCTTCTGCAGGGAAATCTTTACCTGCTAGATGCATCACAGCACAGGTGTCATGGCACGTAGCAGGTGATGGCATGACAGCTAGCAGTGCAAATGCTTTGGGCTTGTTAACTTATGAGTTCAAGACAGTTATGTATTATGCCACCTGTGCATAAGACAGAAATCCAATTAGGGTTCTTACTTGAATCTGAGCAACCTGATCAGATATGGAGTCTAACCCTTCTTTGAGCAAGGCCATTTGGATGATATTGCTCATGACATCCCTTAGAAATGAAGTTATTCTGTGATCCACAGCATACAAAAAGAGGGATTCTCTGCTCCCCCCAGAAATGGCAAAAGACACCTTCAGCTTCACTTGTAGAAAAAGGACAAAGGAAAAGCTGAGCTCAGACTTCCAGTTTTGGTACAGCATGACTTCTGGGAGAATGTGTGGTTCAGAGTCCCTCTTTAAAGGAAAAAGCGTAAGAAATACAGAGTTAAAAATCCAGTAAGCTCTTTGAAATACTTCAAAAGAAAGTACAGCATGATAGAAATACAGATACTACACAAGCCAACAGAATTTCACCTGGGAGTAAAGGTGAGAGAAGAGACAAAAGGGTAGTTAGCCCTGTAAGGAGCATGTTCTGATTTAAAATAAATAAATAAATAAATAAATCACACTTTCCTGCACATAGATACTGATCCTTCACAAACTGTTTCCTCCAAGAGCTAGTATCTCCTTCCTGTTGGAAACTCACCACAGGCACCATAGTTACAAGTTCTGATGCCAGTTTCTCACTAACAAATAAATACGCCTTCTATTCCAGGGGGTTTTGCTTTGCCTGATTAAAGATATTGTTAAAGCTTCCACAAGTATTTCTTGTACCCACATGGGCTCCTTACTGAATCTGGCTGTCCTCACTTCCTGGCTTACTACAACTTACTTGTTAAGTTACTGCCTCGCTGCACCCCTGAAGTGGTTGCTGAAATGATTAATATTTATTTAGGAAAGCTCTTTGAAGATGATACATGACATAAATATCAGACAACGCTATTATGCTTCCAAAAAAACAATACAGCTTTTGTGAGATTAAAAGCCTATTTCCCCCACTAGATTTCTGGAAATGCGTAAAAACAAAATAACGTAGCCTTCTCTTTGCCATTTATCCCTCTTATCTCTTCAAAGCTTTTAATAGTATTTCCCATCTGATTACTGCTAATCACATTGTTATACTGCTTTTACAGCCTTGGGGGTTATGATAAAGCTTCTCTATTATTCCCGATAGGAACAAAACAGTAGCAGGTAGGCAGCAATATACATTTTCCAAAGATCAGAGCCATTATTTAATGTTTTTGTAAATATTTACTTTAGGAGCAGGCTAAATGTTACTTAAGATTTGTTCTAAACTGCTGTGTTTAAAGGAAAAAAAATCATGAGGACATATGGAACTCATCTGAAGGAGAAAAAAACTGTTACAATTACACAAAAGAATTAATTTCTTTTTCCTGGTACCTAAGAGTAATGTTCAAAAATACTGTGGCATGCTTTGAATCTGAAGTGGCACATCATGATACATATCATGTGGTTTGTGGTCTCTTCTTCCTAACCGCTTGCAGCTCTGGCTGGAGTTTCCCCAACCTGACTGTCCCACCAAATTGGTACACACCCACACTGAGTTCCCATTGGGATTTCTGGTCCTGTTCTGCCCATTTTTTTTTTTCTTTCCCCTTTTTCTTAGTCATCTTACCCACAAGTAGCATAAATCAAGGCGAGGCTGTGTTTTCACAGCTAGGCAGCTCTTGCAACATCAGGGTTGAGTTCAGGGAAATGGCTGGAAAACTGGCTATGTCCCCCTCCCCCCCAACCACACCTGCCTTTTGGCTAATGGAAGATGAGCACAGAGCCAAAGATATTTGTTTATTCTTGCTCTGGGTGCTTTGATATGTATGCCACTGGTGAGGATAGTTGCCCTGCCTCACAGCACGTGTGCCCATGACTGAAGGCCTCATGTTGTCTTCCAGAGCATCTTTTGGGCATCTTTTCCATGCTAGTCACATCACTGGAGGTGTCCCTACTAGGTGGGCCCCTGAGGGGATACCAGGCCACCAGCACTGCCCTGTCATCCGTGCACTTTGCAACCTTGCCACCTTCTATCCCTTATTCTACCCTCAGGGAAGCACTTGGAAATATTTCTTTGCCATGGCCGAGAAACTTCTGAAGCCCAGGACTTTGTCTGGCACTAGCAATTAATATTTCACCAAGAAAGCCTGCTAGCTTTGATTTTTCTCCAAATAGCATGAACCTTTGCAGTTTTGGGAAAGTTTTAAGGTCATAGATGTGATGGGAAGACTGGGATCCCACCTGCTCTGTGGTGCTTAGTGCTCTGACAGGATGCTGAGGTAACCTCGTGCCAACAGCTGCTACCACACATTGCCAGCCTGCCCTGGCTCCTGCTGCAGGGACATCCAAAGAGAGATCCTGGCTGTGCTGCCAGCAAGAACTAACCTGTGTCTCGTAGCCTCCTCCTGAGTGGAAGCTGTGTAATTAGCGATGCGAGCAGAACCGTTCAGAGGGGTTTGTTTTGATCCCTGTGATGCGTTGAGGTGGCCAAGATGGCGAGGATGGCTGAAAAGCAGGGCAGCCAGCATATCCTCTATGTGCCCTCTGCTACAGTGATGTTCAGAGATGGGCGGGGAAGGCAGCGCCTGTGAGGACATGTCACCTCCCGCCTCGGCAGCCAGCGGGAGGCTGTGAGCAACCTCAGGAGACTTTCTTTCTCGGGACGAGCCCCACGTGGGTGACTGTGTGACACCGTGCGGGACGGGAAGCTCCAAACTCCACGTTGGAAGCGCTACGCAGGTGCTGAGCCGGCGGGCGGGACGCCACCGCCCCTCCGTCAGCTGCGCTGGGGAGCGATCGCCCCCTGGCGGCGGCCCGGCCAAACGGCGGCGGGAGGCGCGGGCGGGCCGGGGCGGCTGCGCGAAACTTTCCGCCGCAGCCCGAGTTTGGCCTCCCCGGCGCGGTGCGCCCCGCCGCCCCGCCGAGCAGCGTCCTCCGGGCCCGGGGCTCCGTGGGAGCTTTTCTTTTCTTTGCCGCCGCTGTGCTGAATTTTCTTTCTCTCTTTTTTTTTTTTTTTTAATTGCTATTATTATTATTATTTTGGCTAATTCCCGCCTCCCCTCCCAACCTCCTCCCGAACCGGCGGGGCGGGAAGGGAGCTTCTCCAGCCTGCAAAATCAAAGCATGGCGGAGGCTGGCGATGAGAACCGTCCTCCCCAAAGCATCCAGCGCCTCTGACAAGCCCGGAGCCAGAGGGGGTGGGGGTGGGAAGGGCGGGAGGGGGGAGAGCATGGGAGGGAGGGGGCGGCCAGTCCTTCCCCCTGCACTTGTCAGATGCAGATGGGACTGGCAAAGTTTGTTTGAATAAAAAAAAAAGAAAAGAAAAAGAAAAAGCAACCAAAAAAAAAAAAAGAAAAGAAAAAAAAAAAAGGGGGAAGAGCAGGAGGAGGGGGAGGGAAAAAAAAAAAAAAAAGGATCCTAGAAATCCAAAAAGGCTCATCTGGGAAGGAGAGAGAGAGAGAGGAGAGCGAGAGGAAGCGGGATGCAACTCAACCTGACGCTGATCTGCTTCGTCTTCGGGGGTTTCCTGCCCGACGCCGCGGCCCGGCGGGAGCAGATGGACACGGGGCAGTGCGACCTGCCCCGCTCGGTGAGCCGGGCCGCGCGGAGCCGGGGGGGTGGAGAGGGGCGCGGGGGAGGCGCTGCCCCACGCGCTGCCCCACGCGGCGCCGCGGACGCGCGTGGCCCCGCAGGTGTGCGCGGGTGCCCCGTGTGAGGGGAGCGGTGTGCTGGTGGGCTGTGTGAGTGTGTTTATAGCGTGTGTACGGTGTGCTCGTGTTGCTCTGGGGCTGTGCTGGACAGTCCCGCAGCGTTCCTTGCCACCCGTGGGTTGCTCGTTCTTGTTGCAGTGGCTCTTGACCCTCTGCCACTGACCGTCCTCTGCTTTCCTTCCCCCCCAGCAAGGAGAGCTGAACTCCTTCCTCTGGACCATCCGCCGCGACCCCCCCGCCTATCTCTTCGGCACCATCCACGTGCCCTACACGCGGGTGTGGGATTTCATCCCCGACAACTCTAAGGCCGCTTTCCACGCCAGCTCCAGCGTCTATTTCGAGTTGGATCTCACCGACCCCTACACCATCTCGGGGCTGGCCAGCTGCCAGATGCTGCCCCACGGGGAGAACCTGCAGGACGTGCTGCCCCGTGAGCTTTACCGCCGCCTCAAACGCCACCTGGACTACATCAAGCTGATGCTGCCCCACTGGATGACCCCGGACCAGCGGGGCAAAGGGCTCTACGCTGACTACCTCTTCAACGCCATCGCCGGCAACTGGGAGCGCAAGAGGCCCGTCTGGGTGATGCTGATGGTGAACTCCTTGACAGAGACCGACATCCGCTCCCGAGGAGTGCCGGTGCTCGATCTCTACCTCGCCCAGGAGGCTGAGAGGATGAAGAAGACGACGGGCGCGGTGGAGAGGGTGGAGGAGCAGTGTCACCCGCTGAACGGGCTCAACTTCTCCCAGGTAAGGAGGCTTCTGGGCCTCGCGGCTCGTTCCAGGAGGTGGGAGCCACTCTCCTATTTCAGTTGCTTTACTGAGGTGAACCCGAAACCTGTTGCGGTGAGGTGTGTTGCAGTGTGGGCCTTTGCATTGGGCTGCTGGATCTCTGCTGTGCTGCGTGCGGAGTGGCTGTGAAGTGCACAGCAAGAGCTGTGCATCTATCATGTGTATTATTTATTGGAGAGGCAAATGTGCAGGGTGTGAATGTGTGTGTCTGCTGGCTTGTCACTTGTGAGGGAAGCTTCCACGCCTCTCCTCAGTTGACAGAGTTGAGTAAAAAGTGCTTTTTTGTTTGTTTGTTTTTAAATAAAGCAGCTCTGCAGTGCTTGTCACGAAGAGGATAAAGCATGAACAATGGAAATAGAAATTCAGCAATTGTTCAAATAGATTTAAGTATGTGCAAACTGTTGGTTGTCTTTTAATAGTTACTGCGGGTCAGAAGAAGTGGGCACACGTTGTCCTTGCGGTCTGGGGGAAATTAAATGCTCAATCTGTATGGACTTTTTTCATTTTAGAACAGGTAAAGTTCAGAAAAAAAGAAAAGGATGTAGATTAAGAAACAAAAGTTATTGGTGTAACTGGACTCCAGAATTTTTTCAGTGGATTTAGCTTTAAACAACCAAATACTAAGCCATGAGGTCTATTTCATTTCAGTGGATTAATCAGGAACACAGGCACAGCTATTGACTTTGCTTTGTGAAACTGTTTATACGAAATCAGATTTACTAGAAATTCAGGAAATGAATGTGTGTGGAAGAAAACAAATAATCCAGAGGAAATTTAAAATGGTGTCAGTTACGGTTACAGTATTTCATTTTTAACCTTCCTTTCAGCATTAATTTTAAATCAGCTCTTTCCAGCTGTATCTTACTGTCCTAGTTCAAGCAACAGAATTCTTGGTGATGTGCGAGTAAGGATTAAAGACTGATCTTTGGTGTGATTAAATGTCCTTAGAGTGCCTTCTCCCCTGTAGTGGGGACTCTCTGAAGAGTCCAGCTTACACTTACATATGAATCATCTGATGTTCTCAGTTAGAGGACTGACTCTGCCTGTGGACTGCATAGGAGAAGATTTGTTTGCGTACAGTTTTGGGGTGATTGCAAGAAGGATAAAAAAAAAAAAAGTCTAAAAAGCCCCCTGAGTGTTTGCAATGGTTAGCATGCATGCAAAGCAAGGAATTTGTTTTACTTTCTTCTGTTTAAAAGGTGTAAGTGCCTATCCTTGCTGCTGAACTCCTTCTTCAAGGTGAGGTAAAAATAATTAACCACTGCAAACATCAGTAGCATGTGGTTGTATAGGTCAGAAATGGAAGTTAGAATCAAGCAAGTGAAAGCACTTGGTTAAAGATGTACCTTTTGAAACCTTTTAGAAATGAATCATATTGCACTCTTTTTAGGTGAGAGAGAGCAGTGAGAGGGACAGGAAAAGGGAGAGAGTATCTCACACAACTGCTGCTCTCACCATAACTTTGTTTTACTCTCATTTGCTGTGCTTTAAGCAGAAACAAAACTTCCCCCTTCATTTTAGTAGACGAGAAAAGAACAGCCAAAGTACCAGTGCCACCAGCCGGTAGAGGCAAATTGTCTATGCAGAAAAGTTTGAGTGGATACAAAAAATTACATTGTAGTTATTGCAGAGAATTGACACTGCTACTTCTGCGCATTGGCGTGCTGGGGGATTTTTCCTAGACTGAAGCTTTTTCTGGGAACAAGGCCACCAGAACACCATGAGACAACATTAAGCAAAACCACCCAGTTATTTATTTTCTCGCTTCCTCGAGATTTCATGCATCCTGACACCTGGCTGGTTGGTTAACAATAGTAATTTGTAAAGTTATCCTGCTGTCTGGCAGTCCTACTGCTCGGTGTATTACTGTGCTAATTTAGTGGAGTGGATTGCTATTGCTAGGTTTCACCTCCTAATTCCACATCTTAGAGCCTTCCTTAAGCAACACATAATTAAAACACACTAAAATGGAAATCAGAAATTGAGCAGCTTTTGTCTTGTAGGGTGTTTGCACAGTTTGATGGGAACAGCTGTGATAAATTACGGTCCTGAATCTGCTAAGGGCATCAGCAGTTTTTACCTGTCTTCAGCATTACTGTTACAGGGACACTGCTTGTAATTCCAGCATTTAGAGTTCAGGTTTTAAAATGGAGCCTTGCTGAATCGTGTCAGTGCTTTTGTTTCCCCCATCCCCAAAGTCCAGTATTTTTGCCCTTAGCAAATTAAAGAAGAAAAAGCCTTCTTTTTTACTTCTCCCCCTCAAAGGCAGCTTTGTGCTACTGCAAATATTTAATCTGACTACACGCACCGAATCTGTTAATCTGATACTGTGAGGAGGAAGAAATCTAGGAGTGGTCCCGGTGTGGTGCTTGGTTTTGATCTGCTCTGAAAGAAAGCGGATACACTTGCATTTTTGACCAGGAACGATCTTTGAAACGTTCTGTGCGTCGCTTTGAAATGTTGATTGTCTTAACCGGATGAAAAGATTAAGGTGGCTGATATAATTGGCTGCTTCCTGGAGAGCTAGCTCTTGCAGGTAAGAGCACAATGCATTGTTTTTTATTGTAAGCCCCCAAACTTTGTAGTTTGGGATTTTGTACCCCCCTTGGAGTTTTCGCTCAGAGTTTGGAGCTGCTTTCCCAAATGTGCATTGTTCCTGTTGCTGTGCTTTCCCACTGCACGTTGGGAATGCAGTGGGATGCTCACACTCCTGGAGCATCTTTGCTCTTCCCCTGTGGCTCTGCAGCTGCTGGTGGCACAAATCTGGGTGTTGTAGAGCTGGTGGCAAGGCTTCCAAATCGCAGCAAAAAGCTCAGCTGGGAGCCTGACAACAGGAGAATTGAAGTCAGATGTAGGTGAGATTGAAATTTCAACACTTCTTGGTAGAAGTGGTTTCAGAGTTTCAATGAAGGCAAGATAGAAAAAGTTAAAAAACGCAGAAAGAAGCAGCAGATAACTTTTCTATCTGACAAAATAGGTGCTTATTTACAGTGCAAAAAGTGGTCCAGGACTGAGAAAAGCTGGTGGCAAGGCAGATGGAGCTCATTCAGGGCCTTGTTTTTGATCCTGGGCAGAGGCACTGCAGGATGGGCCAGGTGGGCTTTGAGGTTAGGAGATGCTCCAGATTCCTCCTCCTTTTTAAGACCCTCGCAGAGGTCTGTGGTGAAAAATATCTCCTCACACTGATGTGCACTGCTGTTTGAGTGAGGAGGATGCTAAAGGGAGAGGGTCTGCATGTCCTCTGACAGTCCTTCCCTCACAGAGGGCAGACGGTGGGCCATGGGCAGGGACTGCTCATCACCCAGGTGCTGTGTGTCCTTGGCTGGCAGCTGCTGTGTGTCCTCAGCTGACATCTCATCCCCACTGAGAGTCAGACCGCTCTGCCCTGCGGAACTGGCTTTGGTAGCTGGAACTCAAAGCCTGCCCTACAGCAGGATCCTCAGCTGAGAAATTGTGAATGTCCCTTCCTTGGTGTTAAAAATAAAACCTTTCTCCCATTCTGTCGCAAGTTCTCACTGCAGGGAGAGTCTGCCGGCAGTTAGTGCCAGATGCCTTTAATCCCAGGGTTTGTAAGGGGCATTTTGTGTAGGGTCTGACTATCCTGATGGATCTGTCGGGGAGCTGTTAGGCCAGAGGGGAGCTGTGAGCAGCCCCTTTTCTCTTCCTTCTCTATTTGGGTTTTCTGAGTTATTCTCTGACCGGTATCATTTCAAACTGCAGGGGGAGATGTTAAATATCAAACCGGTGTTGATTGGATCAGAGACAGCCTCAAAGAAAGAAATCTTAGACTGTGCCAGATTAAACTTCACACTTCACCATTCTTCCCCTTTCATTTCTTTACCGCCTCATTCTCTGCACAAATAAACCCTGTCTCCCTACTTTCTAGCAATGAGACAGCATTCAGCAGGCAGAAATTACTTTGTTAACAAAATCAGTCTTCGTTTCCCAGGTCCTGCTGTTCCATCAAACCCTGGGACATGGCAGCTTTGATTACTCTAGTGATAGGATTAGAGGTGGAACAAGTGCTGTTTAATAAAAGACCAATGGGTGGTCCATCAAATTTGGTCACTGACAGATCTGCAGCCTTGAAGCTGGACCTTCAGTGGCAAAGCAGCATGGCACAGTGATACTTAGACAGGGCCACAGCTTGTGGACTTGCTATTCCATCTCCCCTGCCCCCTTAAAAAAAAAAATTAAACATTTCTGTAATCCCAAAGCAGAGATTCTCTGAGCTGATAGGAACTGGCACAAGCGACTTCAAGGGAAATTTCCCTGTTCGTATGAATGAAAGATCCAGGCTCCAAGTTTTCCAAACCAGATTAAAGGGCTCAGTTTCAAAACTTTTTGACTTTTGACAGTCTGCGTAATGTATTTGAGGGAGTAATTTTTATTTATTTATTTATTTATTTTTGGAGGAAAAGTGGTCTTTGCCTAGTAGAAATCGTGCCTTTTTGCTTTTAAAAAATTTCAGACTTCATTAGAATCATCAAAAATAGTTTAGTATCATCTGTTTAGGTTGCTGCATGTTGTTGGAAGAGATGTTGTTAAGGGTTTGCTGATACATGTGTGCACGTAGTTTTTAGCTTGCTGGCTTCAATCAAACTATCACCTCCTACCCCAACCTCGACATAAAAAAGAATTCCTCACTTAAGTTATCCGTGGAGCAGAAATTCATACAGCAGAAATAGAAATCCTTCCATTAGCTCCCTCTGAGTGCTGATGGAGCAGCTTTACATCTGTGCCAGGGAACTGTTGAGAGTGAAACTGTGCAGGTATTAAAACTACAGTAGTTGCAGTAACACCTGAAGGGATCAGTGGCTGGTGTTTTATAGGTATAACTAACTGTATGTGCTGCTCTGTACAGCCACTGTGTGCTTCTTCACCGTAGCTCACTTGAAAGGCTCACTCTGGCTTTTGATTCCTGTTAAGAAAATAGCCAGTCAGTTAATGACGGCTCGAGGGGCAGCTGGCAATTCATCTGCTGTGTTTATAGTGTGCATTACTGCTAGTGGTGTATATGGAACAGGTGAGATACAAGCCCCTCCTTTCCCTCACACTTCCCTTGGTAAGATCCAGGCCTGAGACAGCCTCCCATGAGCAGACCTGGGTACATTTTGCTCCCCAGTGGAGATTTCACTCCCCAGTTCTGCTAAGGGAGGAAGATAAGAGGATAGATGGCCCAAATCCATCTCTGTTTTCAAGTACTATTGCTGCTTTCAAATCCATATGAGATCTTCCCCGGAGCATTATCCCGCCTTCAAACTGTCCCCCAGTAATTGCAGAATATGCCTACTCCCTCCAAAATGATTTTTTTCTTTGTTTGTTGCCTCCTTTTGGTTTCTGATGCTCTTGCAAGAGCAGTCAGGATCCTGCAGTGGGCCTTGAATGCTTTACTTTATAAACAGAATGAACCATTGACCTTAAAAACCTCAACCTGAAGTACAGTGCAACCTACAGTCCTCAGAAAGTCTTTAACAGCCTCCCCTCAGCTCCCTGGTGAGTAGCAATCCACGTTATAAAGCCAGCCCACATCATTCAGGCTAGTCAGAAGTTCCTGTATTGAAAAGGCCAGAAAGGATCTTAAGCAAGGGCACTCATTCACCTTGCTCTCCTGCAGAGACAAAGATCAGTGGCAGAGCTCCTGGCAAAGTGTATTTGGGAACTTCAGGGGGACATACTGCAAAATAAAAGGTTTCTCTGGAGCTGTGCCTTGTGGTGAAAAAACATTAATCTGTTCTCTGTCATTAGGAGTTGATGAGACAGGTAAAAAGCAGAAGGAATCAGAAAGTTATCACTTGAATCACATTAAATTGATGTGATTTCTTTCATCTTTTCATCCTATTAAAGGAGTTCCCTGCATTCTTGGCTGTCTTCCCCAGAGCACACACCATATAGGGCAGTACAAAACCTTAGTTTTTCAGCAAGGACAAGTGTTTGGGAACTTTGTTCTTTAACTTTCAAGAGTCAGCATTAGAGGAGCTTCTTTGCAAGGACACGTGCCTGCCTCATGCCCACACACTTTCCCAAATTCCTGTTTCAAGCCAATAAACAATTCAGATCATAGATGCTACTAGACTGAAAATGCACAGAAAGCATTGTGGAGTAGCCACAAAGCTTCAATATCTGTCTAAACCTCTTGAAGTCTTTATGTGTGCAAGTCTCTGAGGTATTTTGCTGCACATTGCAACTATTTGTGGACCTGATATTCGTTCTATAACCCATACAGGGTCATGGGTTCCAGCTTGCTTGAGACATCAGAAATTAAACTGGTGCTTACAGAGCTTTTAATTGCAGATATTGCTGTTAGAGCTTAACATCCTGGCTCTTGGACTGGAAGTGTAACGAAGCTGTATACGTACCCTTTGCAGACCAGGAACAGATAAGCAATTAAAATGCATGAGTGGCTGCACCCATGACAAAAACTAGTAATTACACCTTGTTCATCCCCATGGATTTACTTTCTCCAGTGTTTAAGAACACATGTGCCTTGTGTTACTGTTATTGTTTATTGGATCTAGTTGTCAGTTAAATGCGTAGAGAATTAGAAGTGACATGGTTAATACCTGTGTCAGAAGCTTGAGCAGGAATTAGCACAGATGACTGCTACTTTTATCACTGGCTGTTCCAACAGCAGTGCTTGCCATTTGGGTTTTGAATTTGTAGAGCTTCTACCGCAAGTCATTTCAGGACTTCTAGCACAATATAAATGAAAGTTGCTAAAACTGTAAATTAAAACCATGTGTTCAGCATCTTAGGATGAATGTTGTGCGACTTGAGGAGGCTCATTAGCAAAAGTATTTTTAGTTTGAATGAGATCAAAGACCCTAGATTTTCCACTCTAAGGGTCACTTGACATAGACCTAGACACTCCATTTCTCACTGTATGTAGAATCCCACTGGGCAGTTGTGCCTGAAGAAATCATCATCCCTGAAATATTGTAATTACTTTTGTTATCAGTGAATTACTGCTGATCACCCCTGTCCAGGCACTGAAACAACACTGAGGGCTGAAGAGTCTTGCAGATGTCAAAAGGGAATTTTATTATTGGCTTCTTCAGAATTAGGATTTCAGGAGCATTGGATGTGAAAGATCACTTAGTGTGAACCACGTGTATGCTGTGTGCATTCCAAAGTATTTCTTGAAGCTAGTGGTAACACCGAACCATTCCCAGAAGCAAAAAGTTCTGATTTCTTCTTTTCCTAGGCTCTGTTAACATAGCAGTTACAAAACCTTTCAAATATGTTTCTGGTCCAGAGGTTCTTCATGCTCGAGTATCCCTGCAAAATCTCAGAGTCCATTGAGATGTCAGTTCAGTCTGCTGAACGCTGTTCGGAAAAGCTAGCGTAACAACACACTTAAGGGAGTAACACTGAATGCTTTATGCTTTACCCACGTTCATCAGACTTGCTTCTTCTGCCCTGTTCTGGTATTAGGGGACCCACTGAGAGACACAAATATCCCCAGTTCAGAAAATGGAGAAGGAGCTGCCTGTGTAGAGAGAGGCAAAATTCATCAAGCTTGCTTCCTGAGCCAAGGAATGAGAAAAAGGAAACAGTAACCTTCAAGTTATTTTCAAACCTCTTTCCATTTTAATAAAAGTCAACTTATGAGGAACGCAGGAAAAATATTTCTTTAAAGTAGGAGATTTTGTGTCTTCAAAGTGCCCCCTCAGTATTTTAGAGACTGTATTAAATCCAAGGTCTCCATTAGGCTTCCTCACTTTTGTTAACAGTCACAATGAAGACTGATTATTCTCTGTACACTTTCTGCCACCACACAAATTTTGCTTTCCTTTGATTTCTTGCAGGCTTTTCCTATTACAGGTGACAGCGTAATAGTGATGGGGAATATTTATTTAAATGTGAGACAAAATGCTCAGTGTGGGAGTTTGCAGAGTCAGCAGAGGGGGAGAGGGCGAAAGGGTGATTTGAGAAACATACCCAACTTTTTGAAGGTCTTTGTATTTCTGGCATCGAATTGATTCAGTTTTAGAAATAATCAATGAGATTAATGTTATTCCAGCAGTGAGCTGTGATGAGATGCATCCCAGTGAGTCCCATTGGCTCTATAGCACTGGTAAAATCATCATAGTACTGTTAATTGCAAAAGAGCTAGCCCTTAGAGCATGTGAGGAGCTGGTTCTGACATAGGAAAAACCACTGGGATCCAACTGGGATGCTAACTCGTTGTTTGTTTTCAAGCTCAGGTGATGTTTTATTCTTAGGATGTTACATGAAGAAGAGGAAGCAGGTATGCTAAAGAGTTGCAAAATGCTTTTATGAGTTAGCTGCAGAGAAAGCCTTTCTTTCTTTCCTGATTAATACAGGAAAAAGTAAGGACAGACATCTTAAAAAATTCTAATTATTTGTTTACTGAGGCACTTACTGAGGCATAGAATCAAACAGTACCAAGCTATGGCCAGACTAGTTCTAATGTGTCTAGAATTTCAAGCACCAGGATGCTCCACTGGTTGACAGCTGCAAGCAAACTGTATTTCAGTTTCTCTGCCACTTTTCCTTTCCATTTCATGATCACCAGGAAGATATTTCCCCTCAGCTTAAAGCTCGGAACATCAAGCCATGAAACCATGATATGCCATTCTGAAATAATCCCGTCCTTTCGGTAGTGAGGTGAAGTTCAGAGGGTCAAAGCAGCAGGCATTCTCAGGCATGAAACAGTATTCGACTTTATGGAGTGGCTTGTGGCTGTATGCAGGCTTGTGCTGACTAGCTTTTTACTCAGCTAATTGTGTGAGGCCAGGGAGGATTTTCTTTATTAACTCAAGTGGCTTGGCTGTGAAATGAGACATACTGTACAGTGTATAATTCAGCTCATTTTCAAAGGCATTTTTGTTGAAGTTGGGTATCCAGAGAGACCTGAGCCTTCAACAGGGATGTATCTGAAACACACTTCAGAAATTTAATAATTTAAAGTCAGCCTTTATACTGGTTTATGTTCCAGTAATGGAATAGTGCTTGCTTTAGGAAAGACTCTATTTATATCTTCATGCATAAAGGATTTTTTTTTTTTTTTAATTCCCCCTTCCCTGCGTTGAGCACTTGCTGTGTATTAACTGTGACTGGCCAGCTTTGCAAGGGACTTAGCATGTAACTTCTTCAGCACATTATGGATCTGAAGTTGAAAGGAAGTATAGTTCGGAGTAGCTGAGAACTGCTTGTAAAAGTGTTTTGTGTTTTGGGAAGTACAAAGAGCTATAATCTCCTAAAAGGTGTCATATTTTGGCATATTTTGGATTTTGTCATTACTGACAAAGAGATCTCAGTGGAAGATATCTGTAGGAATGCAAAACACAATCACCAAAACCCACACGAGATCTCTTATCAGGCTCTCTCTGAAGCTGTTGCAGATTCATTTGAATTACACTGGGAAGATTTATCTCTTATTAATGGAGCGCTCTTCATTTTTTAAAATTGGGTTGTGCAACACATCAAGTAACAATGTCATAACACATCATAAATCAGTTTGTTCGCTGAAGGATTCTAGATGAGTTAATCTAACATCCTGGACGTAGTTCACGAGCAGTTAATTTTAGCAGTTCTCTTTGATACGTATCAGTTAAAGCAAAGCAACTCCAGCCATTATGGAGAGAGTCAAAACTGGTTAACGGCAAAGCAAGTATGGACAAAGATTGTTCAGAGATAAAGCCTTTGGCAGATCATTCGAGTGATCTGTGCTTTTTATAGAACAATCGTAGTTTTAATACCAGCAGTGCAGACACTCTGGGACAAAGAGAAAACACACACACACACCAAACCACAGAAGAAAACCACACACACCACTTGGTAGTCACATCTAACAAGAAAGTCAAGCTAAAGTTCACCAGCCCTGACGTAGTTCCCAAAGAACTCCGTGGCAGGCAATGGGATGGGAAGAAGTACCCTAAAAAAGACATTCAGGAATTATTCCCATTGTTGGTGGAAGAAATCGAGAACGTTTGATTTGAAACACAAAGTTATCCAGCAGCCTGCCAAATGCCATTTATCTCAAGGTCATACAATATAAATAACCACAGGAGTTAGCTCTGAAGCGAAGAAGCAGGAGGTAGCTAAACAAAAATAGAGGAAGGGATTCCTCTCTCTTTCCTGTGGATGTTCTATGTGCTACTGAGGAGGTTTTAAGGCTTGGCATCTGTAACAAGTCTAACATACAAAGAGCAGAAAAGCATACCGAGAGCAGGGAGTGTAGGAGAATGTAGCCTTGTGGAAGGAATCGTGGTTTGAGACCAAGCCACTAAACTTTCCTGCGTTTCTGCAAGAATTAGTCAGGGATTATAATTAAAAAGAAAAGGTCATCTAGGAAAAAAAATTCCTCTTGGAAGTTTAAGCCTGAAAACATTGATTCCTGTTATACAGTTAGATCGGTTGATGGTGTGTATTTTCCTGTTCTTCCAGCACACCAAATCAGAGAGAAAGAGAAAAACAAGCTTAACAGCTGCCAGGTCTTATATTCCAGCATTCTTACCAGTCAAAGAAGGAAGGATGTGCTTTCAAACTGAAAGTGTTCTTCAGCATTCCCTTGCCTTGTTCAGCCAGCACTGGCAGCCATCACTACATAGAGTCCCCTTCCTCTGTGTGGTTGGAGTTCTGGTTTCTTCAGAACAGAAAGAAAGCAAGCTGGGTTCTGGATGAGACTTACAATAACTTACTTCAGCAGCATCCAGGAACCCTAATCTATAATATATACATATAGAATAATTTGATATCTATAGGCCTTACCTAACTAGCTGGAAACAGTCATGACCTTAGAAGCTGAAACTTCCCGTTATTATTATGCCCTGGGCTGAGACGGTGGTTTTTTCCATCTATAAATTTCTTTTATCCCTTTCAACTTATTTAATTCTCTTAGAAAAAGAAATTCTTGTATGAGGTGAGACCAGAGTCAATGAAATGTTGATGTGAAGGGGCCACCTACAGGACTGCTGTCTCCAGAGTCTCATAGCTTTTCAGGCAAGAGATTTTGGGATACATCTATATCCCCTGACAAACAAACCAGCTCCACCTATCTTTATAACTCATTTTCATTCCTTCAAAAACACATTTTCTCAAATCCAAATGCTTTTTAACAATGGCAGACATCACAGAATAGCATCATTAGCAATGAACCAAGGACATTTATGTTGCAACAACTTTTGTTGAAGGATTATTGTGTTGAAAATCCCTAGATTTTGGCACAAGCTGGGGAACTCAGCAGTTCCATTTTGCATGTCCTGCCATCGTTCAGCAAGAGGACTTTGTTGCTAGACATTGCAGTAGGGCAGCCAGTTGGCTTCTCCCAATCTCCTTAGGTTTCCAGATGTCATAACAACATGAGAGAGAGTGACTTAGCCATCTTCCATTTGTTTACGCTGGAGCTGCTAGTCAGAGACCAAGCCACAACATTGCACAGCTTTTCAAAAAGGACTTAATAGGTCTCTCTGTAAACAGATCTAAATATTTGCTCCAGTGACATTTATCGCATCACACGTCTGGCGTGAGTGTTTAGTCCTTGTTTTGCTTGCATGTTTGGATTCTCTTATAAACATTAATGAAGTGCTGGAATACAAATGAATGATCCCCCCTTTTCTTCCCACCATGGAGGGGAGGGGAATGGAAGGGCACAAAGTAATAATAGTTCAACCTTTAACCCATAATTGTTCAGTACATTTTGATGACAGCTCTTGTTTTCACGTGCTTTAAAAGACTTTATTCAAAATGTACATCCATGCAGAAATCATCACACCTTTCTTCAAAGGCAGCTGGAGTAGGAGGCAGCTCTTGACGGAGTGTCATTTGATGTTTAGCTGGCCATAACATGTTGCCCTGCTGCTGCGTTGCCAGCATGCAGCATTGTGCCCCATCTACAAGGAATTTAATAGGGGATATATTTAATGCATTCTGCCCTTGGCATCTGCTTTGGGCTACTGTCTGGCCAGAGTAATGTGCCTGAAACACCTCAAAGCTCATCTACATCTTGTTGGAGGATGAGGTCACTCAGTAGGTATTTTGCAATTTGCTTACAGTGTGAATATGACTGCAGACAGTATGCTTGCCTATAGCCTGTTCCATTCTCCCAGTGCCCTTATGCAGAACGTAGGCCCTAGAAAGCAGGCAGCTTTCTGGTCTGTCTTTTGATCTCCTCATTAAAGGAGTTGAGGGGGGGGAGCATGGGAAAGGAAACAGTGACCAAATCTTACTTCCATAGTGGTTACCACAGGGGCAATCTTTAGTTTATTTTCATATTGCTGTGGTATGAAGCCATAAACAAGATGTGTTAGGTACCTGTTTTCTAACTGTAAGAGTGGTAAACTTGTGAAGCATGTGAAGCCTTCATCTCTCAACCTGCTCCATACTGAGGAAATATTGAGTATCTCATTCCTTTGTGGGAGCAGTTACAGTACTACTCCTCCTCTCTGTGCAGTTTGAAATGTCATAGTATCTTTTGTACATAATGAATTGTCTTCATCTCCTGCCAGGTTGGACAGTACTTTGCTCAGCACCTTACTGAGCATCTTTAGTTTGCACAGGTATACTTGCAGGAGTGGTGGTTTGGCATCTGTGGTAGCCAGTAGGAAAAGAAATCCTATATTAGCCAGGAGAATTTCTCTAGAAATTTCCTCAACGCATGCGAGTAAGCTCTCAGTTCTTTGTTAAGAGCAAAACTGCTGCATTTATGCTGTGGGACATAAAAGAAGTAATAAATGCCGAGGAAGTAATCAGAAGTTCATTCTGTAGATGATCTTTAAGAAAAACATCGTGCTGTACAAAACATCTGCGGGCTGGTTGTCTACAAGAGTACTAAGAGCAAAGGATTTATTTCCCAAAAATCAGGTTTTAGGAGGTCAAGATTAATACCCAAGAGCAAAAAAAAGAAGAAAAAAGAAAAGTATATGTTTCCTCCTTCTGAGTGATTAGGTATAAAATGGGTTAAAAATGATACTGCCTTTGGATCATCTTGTGTATGAAAGATTTGCATATCCTTGTATACTATTAGAAAGTGCCTGTCAACTCCATTAGTTATCAAATTGCTTATTTGTCATATACATTCTTGACTAAATCCTTATCAGCTTTTCCTCTTGTAACAGTATTTGTTTATGTTAACCTTCAACTTTCAATCCTAAGGAATCTAAAATGTCTCTCAGAAGAATTTTTTCATCTGTGCTTACAGGGACTTAGGCTAGTTATTGAGAGGATGCTCCTTGGGATGCTTTCCTGGTGGGTAGTTTGGGAGTAGGAAATTTGTCTGCAAAGGTGCTCCCTTGTCACCTCTGTCCATGTTGATAGTTAAGATAGAAGATAGTGATTTTCACAGTCCCTAGCAGCTGTGAAATATTCATTGGAAAAAGGGAAAGTTGGACATATGGACAGAAAAAAGAATTTGACGACATTTTTGTCATCTTCTGCCTGATGTGCCAACACTATTGGGGACTTTCTTTTTTGCTGATTTATAGTCCAGTGCACTCCAAGGTCCCCATCGCTCAAGCATTTTGCCTTTTTCTCATTTTTGGAACACAAACATGGAAGTGTATTTGGAACTCACTGGAGCTTTAAAAACAAAACAAAACAAAAAACCTAAGGCAAGCTGCCAGATCAGAATCTAATACACAACATATGTTTACAGGGTTATAGTCTTCTGCCATGCCGGCTTTAGTATTTACTCCAGTATGAAATGGAGTAAATGCCTTCCAAGACCTTTTATCATCCACTGTGCTTATCGAAACAGTAAAAATATTGTTTTTATTTCAGCAAACGTGCCTTTCCTCTTGTCTGAAGGCTTTTGACTTCCCCACCGCATTTGGGATCAGTGGAAGAGTATGCCCTTGGTCTTGCTTATCTAATTTTCTTTACAGGAGCTCATCTGCCTTGGAGTTGGCCGGATTCCTTCACCAGTTTCACAAGCATCCCCAAACTGTCTTTCTGTAAGGAGAGAGATCTATCTGCCTTGTGCAGTTATAATGTAAATCATGGCATTCTGTGAAGGGTATGTGTAGAAATTGTTGTCCAAGTATATGACAGAGGAGGAAGGGTGGTATTTTAAGCTAGTTTGGGTAGCCTCAACTTGTGCAAATACAGGGGGTGTCATCAGTGACAATACACAAAGTCCAAGAAAATTCAACTTGAAGTATGTAAAAATGTTGTGGCTGGAGTTGAAGTCTTTTCTTGGTAAGCTCTGAAAGATCAGCAGCCAAAGCAGCTATATGCCCACTTTTTCTTCTCCTGCTCGTGTATGTAGGATGTGCTTCACATGATTCATTAAGCATGTTAGGCCACGTAGATCCTCTGGGATCTACAAGCAGAACTCCAGGCTTACAAGGGCTGTGCTTGCATGCTGGATGGCTTAGCAGGAGGCAGGTCTTGTCTGGGGCCTCAAACACAATCAGTGTGGTCCTTTGTGTGCATGCAAGATGGGCAAGATATTAGAGCTATTTATTTTTGGAAAATGCTTTCCATAGACAGAAACAATGCTCACATAATCATCTGTATTTTGAGGAAAAAAAAAAAGTTCCTTCAAATATCTCAGATTCAAACTTTAAGTGTAGCTAGAAAAACCCAAGAGTCTCATCAGCAGAACAAAGGCCTCGTGGCTGACCCACATGGACATTCTTGTGCTGTTAGTTCACAGCTACACAGCCAAGGTAGAAAAGACTGAATTCTTAGCTTTTATCTTTTGGTAGAATGTTGTTCCCTGCTGATTTATGGAAGGCAACAGAGAGGTGGAAGTCTCCAAGCAGCTTTGGATGAGAAAGCCATTGGGCTTTTCTTTAACAGGAGCTCTCTAACACTCGCTCCACCAGGATACCTGAGTGGCCTAGGTTGTTTGAGGTAGGGTGACTTTAGCTTATAGTAAATGTACTCTGCTGACATCAATAGAGTTACTGTGCTTTACATCATTGGAGTTGTTCTTGCTCATAGGAGATTTAATGTGTTTTTTTCATCTGATTTCAAGTGGGTCAGATTACTCCATAACTTTTAGTAGCATCAGATGTTGTGACCACTCATTGTTCCTGAACTAGTTTTGGATGAAAATGGGAGGCAGGACGTAGCAGTTTCACCTCAACATCTGATCAGGGAGGTCTCTTTGGTTATCTTAACTAAAAATTCATTTCAGAAATAAAAATCACATGTATGGAAGCCACATAGACAAAAACATAAATACAGATGTTGCATCTCTTGCAGCTGCAAGGGCCTCGTTGTTGTAGCTTGGATGGACAGAAAGCTTTTTGTTTTTTAAGAGAGATTGAATTGGTTGTAGTGGACTTTCAGTCCCTCGTCTCTCTTTGCTCCCCAGAATGTCTCCTTTCCATCACTAAGGAGATTAGCTGGTTGTGTGCTTGGTTAAATCTTTGAGTCAAAAATTTATTCTTCTGCTTGCCATTCTTATTTGCCTTTGCTGGTTGGTTTCAAAGAAATTTCTGTATCTGTTCCCTGTTCTGTTTCAGCTGTGGGTAGTTTTATTTGTCTGGTAAGTGCAGAATAACATTTAAAAGATTCAGTCAGTGAAAGTCCATACTGGCAAACTCCTGGGACACTGTGACTACTGGGACAATGATGTTTCCCTGACATAGAGTCTGTTTCCTGTATTTCAACAGCAATCTAGCTCCTAATCACTTGTTCTGTGCAGAAAGCATTCACTGTATGCTTTGTTGCTGCCCAAATGCAGATGTAGGTTTCAGATTATGAGATTTCAGGTTCTTTGTATCAGCGTGGGTTTTAATGCTCTTGGTGACACAGCCAAATAGTGTTGTTATGATAAAATTCAAAATTCATCTCTGAAGCACCTCTCTGTAGTGTTGCCTCATGCATTCTCGACCAGCAACGTATTCCTTTGTCTAAGTGACTTCCAGTGTTGGAACTATTTCCTAGCATATTTAAGGTTTTTCTTTACTACTTCCAGATGTAGTTCCTTGTTTTACCATTCCTTGACTTTGTAAATATATTTTCTCTGGAGTTAGTGCTGATCAGTTATTTGGATAGAGCTGTCATGATGCACAAGTTCATGGTCTGTCTTTATTAGAAGACATTTTTTAAAGATTTCTTTTTCTACAACCACAGACAAACAAACAGGCTTCTACAGATATTGAATTTCAGCTTTGTCCTGTTTGTTAACCAGCATTTCCACCCCTCCTGGGACAGTTCCTAGAGACACCTCGTGGCTGTCAGGAGCTCTACAGTGAGCATCACAGTCACATCGGATTGTGTTTTATACTGAGCTTTCACATGCAGAAATGTTTTCAGAAGAGTTATGAGACTGTCAACTTGCTGATTAGAAACTAGAAATGTTTTAAGTTCTATTTTGATGGAAACAAGTAGGCAAATATGTTCTAAAGTAGAGTTACTCCTCCATCACCACCCAAAACAATGCAAGCATGTTGTTAGTCTGAACGTAATTAGAACTGTCAAAGGAGGTTTTCTATTTAAAGCTAAAAAAATATGTATTTAATTCCTACATTTCCATACCCTGCTTTATCCTCCCACTCTGCCCATTCTGTACAAGTGAAGCAGACAGCTCAGAATGCATGAATGCAATTTGTTAGTGGGATTCTTAGCTTTCCAGTGAAAAGCCACACTAGTCAGTGGAAGCAAAAAACCAAGCCCCATTCCCTTCAAACACACAAGCCAGGATTGAATTAGAGAGTAAGCTTTATGCAAGAGAAATCCAGACTGACTTCTTTAGATTTCAGGTCATCCATTAAAGCAGATAATTTAAACAAGAGAGTCTTGGTGAGATAGCTCACCAGGCAATAAGTCTTTCAAATGTTAAGTGAGCAAGACTTCTTTTCCACTATCTCCCTGACTTGGCAAAGTACACAGCTTTTCCTCTGTTTGATAGAAGCTCTTCCATGAAAGTGGTGCTTTCAAGAACAGAAGCCCTCAGAGGAATAAAGTATATAGTGGTTTTACTGGTTGTAATTGCTCTAGATTTGGCTTAGTAGAGGCTTTGTGATTCTATTGGTCTTCTATCTTTAGATCTACTTATTCAAAATCATATCATAATCAAATCACTACTGCAAGTATATATAAGTAGAGAGAACAAGTAGGGAAGTGGAAATAGTCATGAACTGTTTGTCATTTCTATTACTTCTCCTTTTCTTATTGAAAATGGAATCATGCAAAATGCTGGAAACCATCTTTCTGTAACAAAAGAGAATGAAATCCTTCAAGTTCTTTGCACAAGTCAGACAGATGATTTTCCTGGAGAAATAGCCCAAAATTCTAGAGATTTCCTCAACATACAGCAGTTTGTTCCCACTCCCAGCTGAAGAGGGAAAGCAATAGCAAGGTTTAGAGGTATGGAAGGTATGGATTCAGAGCATTTTCCTCGTAACAGTCAATCAAGAAGAAAACATACCTGTCCATCCTTCTGATCACTAGAGCATGCTGGTGGAGTAGGAGACAGAAGATGACAACTTCAGGTTAGTAGTAGGACTTCGTATTTCTGCTGCCTACCAGAACTTAAGACCACATAATTGACTAAAGCTAGGTATATGTATTGAGTGTCATGCTTGAGCAGAGACCTTATCTGTATCTAAGGATACTTCTGCTCACGCAGAAGTCAGCCCATGCAGACTTCTTGCATTGGGATGGAGGTGCAGCTTGTACTTCTTTCCGTTCCATGAAAAGCATACACTATGTAAGGTAGTGTTAAGATCTTCCAAGCATTAAACCTTAGGAAAAAAAAAAAAAGTCACCATGTTTACTTCAACTTTCCCTTTCTGAATTGCTTTGACAGCCCTGTGCTTTTCTTACTCATTTTGGGGAATATCCAGTCTGCCATTGGAATTATTTGAATTGTACAGAAAGAAAGAAGGTCCTGTTTCCCTACGAATTCCATATATTGTGTTGCTGGAGCTTTTCATGTTCCATAAACAATGCTCTCTTTTTCTAACCCTCTCTCCCTCCTGTTACAGCCCGACTTTCTATAATTTTCTTGACATGGACAACTCAGCATTTTTGTGGAAAGCTATGACTGATTTTCTGCAGCTTTACAAACAGGAGCTTGCTAGTGATTTCAAGAGGATCAGGTAGTTTGATTCAAGTGAGGTAGCACAGAGATTTTGGACCTTTAGACATATCTCAGCAACGCATCAGGTTGTGAATGATTGTTTTCCCATAAAACATTCAGTCTCCCACTGGCAAGTCTCCTCTCTAAGGAGATATTTGGAAAACGTTGGTATTTTTAAATGTCTTCTTAATCCCTTTAGATCTCTATCCATATACAAGTTAGTAGCTTCATTTTTCCACACACCACATTTTTTTTTTTCTTTTAGTTAATAATTCAGTTATGATCCAAGTGAAATCCCAGGAGGTACTCAGAGTCACAGGAGCTCTGGAGTTCAAGTTCGTTTCAAGTTTCCTATGAATCTTTTAATATTTCAGTGGTGTTTCACGGTCTGTCTTTCTTCAGTTACTTATGAAGTTGGATCCCAGGAGGAAAATCACAGCTTAGATAAGTAGCTGTGGTAGATATTGCAAAAGCAGTAGTGCTTCTGTAGCTCTGTAGTGGCTTGATCCTTCAATATTTTGTTTTCTTTCTTTATTCAGAAGGTGGATAATTTTCTTTCTCACCAGCCTCACAAGGAAGACATGAATAAGCAGGATTTGGGATAGATGTCTGACTGGTCACACCCTCATCTGGCTGTGCTTACTGGTGCATTTTGCATAGCATTTCTGGAATGCTTGTGCAGTAGTGAAAGGGTTATTGCAGCATTTGATTTCAACCTTATAAAGGCTGTGAAAGAAGTACCAGGCTCATGTAGTCAGAAAGCAGCAGCACTGATCGTGTGCCATGTCACAAAGAGAAGAAAAGCTCCCTTATAATGTTTGTACTGAACATGAGTGTTGCTTTAAGGCGCAGTTGCTTTAAAGCTGCCTTGCAGCCCAGCTGCTTTGCGGTGGACCTGAAAGGTCTTGGGTTAATGTCATCTAATGCATCCTAATGGGTAGTCTAATTGTAACTGCCATTCCAGCTGTCCCTTGTGCCTTTAACTCATGTAAATGAAAAACACAGCTTTCCAGTTTACTCTTCAGCTTGAAATATTATCTTCTCCTTAAGTATTGTGTTTTAATTGCAGAAGCAAGATATAATATATATAGGAAGAGTGGGTGAAAACATGAAGATTCTGTATAAATAGCATAGCTTCTTAGCTGTTTCTTTGCTTCTCCATTGACCTGTCTTCTCTCAGCTGACTGCTGACTAAACAGACATTGGACATGGGCCCCAGCTGATCCAGAGAGAGGATAAGAGGGCAAGTAGAGATGTGCCATCACAGTCCCAGCTCCCAGATGTTGTAAGACATCCAGTTAGACAGTAGCATTAAACATGCACGTGCCCACTTTATGTCAGTCTGGAGAGGCTCTCCTGATTTACACTGGCAGAGAAGATCAAAATCTGACTTAAAAATTAGGTGGCAGAGACCAAAAAAAAAAAAAAAAGAGAGAGAGAATTCAGCAGACACTTGGAGGTGGGAAAGGCTGCCAAATGGGCATTCCTGCCCTTGCTTATGATTCTCCCCCACATACAACTGGCTGTGTGCGTCTCGGAGCAGCCAACAGAGTGATCTATTCATAAAAGGCCAAATCCAGGAGCCAACCAGCAAGGCTTGAGCACACTGACTACACACAGGGAAGGTGGAGCAAGGGCTCAGGGGGGCTTCTTGGAGTTGTACAGTACAAAAATCTCCTTCTTTCCAGTTAGCAGAAAAGCAGGCAGAGCAGCAGGAAAGAATGGCATAGAGGTTAGGGTTTTAACCTGAGACTTGGGATAGCAAGGAACAACTCTCTAGTCCATCAGAGGCAAAGTCAAATTTGACTTCTGGGTTATTTTCTTTCTCTCAAAGGAGCTTAGCTCACCCGTGGCTTACTATTGCCAGCATTAGGAGAAAACATTTTGTGTTGGGCTCACAAGAGGAAAGTTATTGCCTAGATGAACATCCTGGGTTCAGCCCCTCTCCTGCATGCAGGCAGTGCTGTGCAGAATACCAGCTCCCAGCTTCATGCAGCCTCGCAGGGGCATGCTGACCAGCTCTGGGCAGGGCTTTGTGTGCTTCTTGAGAGAGGTGACATCAGAAGCACACGCTGAGCTTGGTAGGTCTTGAGTAGAGCTGTGGTTTTCTCAGAGCATTTTGGTTTGTGGTGTTTTGCTGCAAGCAAGTAAAGATTAATACCCTCCTGAAGTGGGCTCTTGGCTCTCCTATCACCTGACCAGTGCTCTCAGAATTGAAACAGGATTATTCTATTTAGTCATTCAGGGAGAGGCATCTGGGCTTGGAAAGCAAAACAAAACTTAACCCCTCTTGGCATTGCACAGTGTGCACCTGGACTGAACTTCTTGAGTCATTTAGCCCGCCAAAAACCAGAAGATACTGATGCCTCCAAGAAGATGAGCCAGAGAATGACCTTAAAAGCTCCTGTCTGTGTTTGCATGGAGCTGAAAGTAGCTATCAGGCACATAGCTGGGTGGTCCTTACATGGTGGCTGTGGTGGGACTGACTGAAAAAGGAGTGACCCAGTGGCCTGAGATGCTTCTTGGTTGCCCTCTTCTGCTGAGAGGGGAGACAGCATCCTATAGTCTCATGAGGGTAAGGCAGGATCTGCAGCAAGCTATTGAATTTGTGCACTCCAGTCCATTTTGCAAACATGAAGGAAGTTAAAATGAGGATTTCAATAGTTTCAGGAAGTTTTGTATATACTCCTTTGGTTGAAATTGAATTAATGATGAAAACTAGCTGCTGGGTTTGTATGGATGCTTGATCTGAGATAAAGAAATGGTTCCACCTCATTTAGGTGAGATTGGAATCACCATTCCCCTCAGCTTCCACGGTGCTCAGTGTCTGCATGGAGAACAGAAGGTGCTTGCCAACAGTGGCTTGTTTGTGCAGACAGACAGAGGCAGCTTATGCTGCCCAGGACTGAAGAGAGGAAAGGGCAAACATGTCATTTTTAGGTTAATTGAGTAAAAGGGAGTGATGCTTTTATTTTCCTGTAATCTGCAGCTGCCTGGTTTTTTTTTTGTGGCATAGGTTAGACACAAACTGAGGTGAGTTTGTGTGTGATCTAAACTGTCCTGCCCTTCTCCAGTCCCTAGATATCCCTAGCAGAGCCTTCTGAGACAACTGCAGCTTGGAAAAAATACTTACTGGGAATTTCAGCCCTGTTTTCCTGCTCTATTAATGATGTAAAAGAGAGAGCTAGTGTGATTTCTGTGACTTGGGAGCTGTGTTGAGGAGAACAGCTTTCACATTTGGAGCTCATTCAGGAAATGTTTAATTTCTCATGTTATTAGTGGTGTGTAATTGGTAACCAGTCACAGTGGGAACACCTCTAATCTGATTAGTGAGCCATTCCTACAAAGGGACAGAAAGACCAGCTGTGGATGACATTTTTGTTCACGTGCCTGAACAGTGCTTCCACTCCTTATTTAGGCATGGGAATGTTGCTCTTCTTGGGTCTCTTCTCTTTGGTAACCTCTTTGGCGAAAGGAATGGCAACACCTCAGATCAGTGACTCAACATGAAAAAGCAGCAGTCAGTGGTAATTAACAGTGAGACTGTGCAGTAGCTGGACTTGTGATACGGGCAGTGTGTGGTATTGCATCCATGCTGCTAGGTTCTATTTAAAAGTACAGTCTGAACTCAAGTTTTGCATGTGATGTATTTAAGAAATACCCTACAAGGTAGGTGGTTGCTTCAAGTGTTCAGATTCTTTCAGTACCTACGGTACATCAGGCTTTGCCAGGTTTTAACTTTGGCTGATATGAAATTAAGATATCAGTCACTTGCAGAAGAAACAGAACTGAAGTAAATCTCTTCTGAGAGGGGCAGAATTTCAGTGGCCTGTTTTCTACTCATTGTTAGAAGATTAACTGCCAGTCATGTTCCTAGTTAGGCACTCTCAGACCTTATTTGATCCTGGGCAACAGGTTTATTTGCCTAATTTATTATTGCTCTTAGACTTTTAAACTCAAATATAAATTAAAAGCTTTTGTTCTTTGCAATTTAAAAGCATATCCAGGATGGGGGGAGCCCAATATTTGGCTTGGCTTCATATTCTGAGATCTAATTCAAGAGCTTCTGGACATTAGAGGAATGGTTTGGAGGCTGGTGTTTATTATCTGAAATATTTTGATACTTTATGTTTCTGCATTGAGAAGAGAGGTCATTGCCAGCTGTTAAGGACTGAGGAAGAACAATTGTAAGCAGCCTTCCTTGGCAAGCCAGTTGTTGGGGGTAGTTGTTGGGGAAACAAGACAAGTTTAGAAGCTGTTTTGCTATTACAGATAATTTTTGCAGCTATTAGGGATAATACGCCAATTTGGAAGGAAGCATTTCCAAAGAGGTGGTGAGTGAACAAAACCTCGTGAGTTACAGCGAAAAGATCTGCTGATTATTCCCTAAGACAACTCAAAATGTTGCTGCATCCAAGAAACTGTGAATCCTTCAACAAGCTTAATAAATGTATGGGAATGTGAACAGGCTGGTCCTCAGAATGACCTAAGATAGAGAGCTCCAGCAAAAAAGGATTTAGTGTGATGTATGCTGGGGGAAGAGAAGCATGAATAAGAAGCTGAATTGAAGTTCAATGCAACATGGAAGTGAGATCTCATTTAAGTTTGATTTTGGTAGAAAAACCTCAGGATTTTTTTTTTTTTTTTTTTTTTTTTTGTGCTCCCAACATTTAAACAAGGAGGACCTTACTTTGTATGGGATACTGTGTTGAATGGGAACGTTGTGGATTTACTGGATCAAATGCTGGATTAGGACTTATCAGTGGTTCTTCGCCCTCCTTGGAGCGTTGGGAGGTCTAGGGCAAGTAATTTCAGCTCTCAAATGTTTGTTTACTGAAGAACACTGATTTTTTTAATTGATGTTATTTATATCCCTGTTATATGGGGAGACTGGGAGCAAAGAGATCCTAGCTTCAAATCACTTCCACCCAAGTGCCTCTACCAGATTTGCTAAGCTGTTCATGGTACCATGCCTCTTCTCTCTTTGAAACAAGTCAAAATATCCAATCCTTCAAAAAAGAATGCATTTCGGATGTCAGTAATTGGAATATATTATTCTTGGCCCTCAGGGAATCTGACACAGCAGCTCTAGCTTAAATGTAGTGATCAGCCTGCAAAAGCCAACAAAATCCTGCAGACCAAGTGATAACAACTGTTTCATTTTCATAAAGCTTCCAGTAATCTGAGGGATGAAT
Source organism: Phasianus colchicus (assembly GCF_987193195.1). Lineage (NCBI taxonomy): Eukaryota > Metazoa > Chordata > Aves > Galliformes > Phasianidae > Phasianus > Phasianus colchicus. Next base: position 25,000,647 of record NC_143444.1, on the reverse strand, counting down.
GAGCTTCATAGCTGAGAATTGTTCTTAAGGAGTTTACTGGGGTTTGTTTTTTAATAACTGTATTTATTACAGTTTTTTTTTTTCTTTTTCTTTTTTTTTTTTTAAGAAAGTCACAAGATTTGCCAAAGAACATAAAAGTTTGTCATAATGGATCAGATCACTTATCCCTATAAGTCCAATACCCCATATCAGCCACTGGTTGCTTGGCTCATCTTGACAGATCTGCTTGTATAGTGTGGCTGAGTGCAGGAAGGTTGCAGGAGGAGAAAAGAAAAAATTAAAAACCCTCATGTTTTGGATAGGGAAAAATATCACAGTTGTGATCTACCATTGCATGCATGGGTCAGGAGAGGATCATGCAGCAGTTAAGGAAGAGGATCGTATCAAGGGGCAAGTCCTGTTCCCAGCTCAGCCACCAAATTCCTTTTGGACCCAAACACTTAATTCTTTGTAGCTTTGTTTACTCACCTGTTTGATGGAAATAATGCTGACTACATCCAAGACAAGGTGTGCTACTCTTTCTGTTGATGCATGTGGTGTTAGTTAGGAACATCGAAATGCTTTGAGATCCATGGATATATAAAAAAAAAAAGAAAAAGAAAAAAGAAAAAAAGGCAGTATAACTGGCCATAACTGTTCTTTGAGATTTCCTTTCCAGACACTGTCACAAATCAAACCATATCCTTCCATTTTTCATTGTGGAAGGTTACAAGGCATCCAGTGGATGTAAAGCAAGGTTGCCTAGAAAGACCAAGTGCAAATTTTGGACAGCCCAATTGAAATCTAGATTTATTTTTTAACCTTCATATTGTTCTAGTTTCCATAGCTGTAGATGTTACTTTAACTTGATATTTACTGGCAACATGCTCTCTTGAATTTGTTACTATTAGATACTTGTTTTCCAGTACTGTTTGCTTCCATGTTTAGTATTTCAAGATTTACGTTACTTGTCCTTTGGCTTTGCAGAACTGAATTATTTCTGTGCTCATTACTCAGATTTGGAAGGAGACTCAGACTTACTTATTTATTTATTAAGAACCAATTTTTGTTCCAGGCTTCACTGGCTCATGTTAAAATTAAGGAAGACACAAAACAAGGAGGTCATAGAATCATGGAATATCCTTAGTTGGAAGCGACCCACAAGTATCACTGAGCCCAGCTCCTGGCGAGCCTCAATTCATTAATCCTGTCTGATCTCAAGTTGTCTCATACTTGAGGTCAGCTACAGAGTATGATTTTATTCAGGAAACTTGCTGGCTCGTCTACACACCTAACCCAGTTCAGGACCCAGTTTTAGGATGTAAGAGAGTTGTTTGTTTGTTTTATTGCTATCCTGGAAGTCCTAAGGCTAATTTTCTCTCATTAGCCCTCTATATCTTCCATTTTCCATTCAATAGAGATGCAGATATATGCTCATGGTAGAAAACTAACTTAAGAAATCTCAGAAAACAGCAAAAAAACTGTGTCCAGGCCTGGGGTCTCTAGCACGAAAAAGATGTGGAGCTGTTATAGCAAGTCCAGGGGAAGCCACAAAGAAGCTCAGAGGGCTGAAGCAGCTCTCCTGTGAAGACAGGCTAACATAGCTAGGCTTGTTCAGGCTTGGGAAGAGAAGGGTTCAGGGAGCCGTGTGGCCGTCCAGTATGTAAAATCTTATAAGCAGGAGAGAGACAGACTTTTTACACTGTCTGATAAGTGATAGGACAAGGGGAATTGGGATTTGGAGTAGATATTAGAAGGAAACTTTTCACTCAGAGGGCTCTGAGGCCCTGGCACAGCTGCCCAGGCAAGTGTGGGTGCCCCATCCCGGGAGATGCCCAAGGCCAGGTTGGAGGGGCCCTGGGCAATATGCTGTGGTGGGGGCAGCCAACACACAGCAGAGGGTTGAAACAGGGTAGGCTTTAAGTCCCTTCAACCCAACCATTCTGTGATCTCTGTGCATCAGGAAAAACGGGAAAAGTACAAAGCAAAACAGGTAATGAATAATTTAAATAAAAGAAAAAAATATATCCACAAATACAAAAAAGCTAAGAATAAGATAAACTAAGAAGCTAAGCTAACCCCAAAGCCTGTTCCCAGCCAGCATTCACACAGAGCTGTCTATAGCATCTCTTCAGTGTTTACTGTTCTTCCCCGGTCAAGTCTGACTTCCAAACCTAAGGAAGCAGCACCATTCACTCTTCACTTCCTCGTGATGAGTCCTTCACCCCTAAGCTAAGGGTTTAAGTATGCCTTCTTGCCCGGCAGGCTGTTCACATCTTCACTGAAAATGAAGAGCATTGGGCTTAATTGTTATTGTCATTACCCTTGCTGTGTTAACCATGAGAGACCTAAGAAGATGTGTTCTGCTTGTTTTCTCTGAAGTTGATTGCATAGTATTTGACTTTCTGTTACAGATATGGTGCCTGTAGTTACAACGTATTGGATCAAAAATAGAACATACTGATATGGGGTGATAGAGGCAAAAATGGTGCACTGAAAGGGAAGGTGGTTGAAATGTGAATGTTACAAGGCATAATCTGAATCATCTAAAGAGGATACTAGCTGTGACAGCTGCGGAAAAAAAATAATTTGAGACTGATGTCTTTTTCACATCCTGGTCTAAAATCTGGGCTTCTTTTTATTGCTTTATAAATCCTTATTCTAGAAAATTATATTTAATTTCAATTTATTTTTCTTATCAGACACCTTTCTGTACGTGAAATCAGGATTTCTGAGGTAGCGTTTGTCCCTTTCCTATTCTAGCTAGCCCTGTGATCTGTAAGCAGGGCTCACCTCTACTTCAGCAGTCTGTTGGAATTTCATACCACTGTTATCTGTTGCCTATGGAAAATTAGCTGAAGTTACTCACATAGTGCTCTTGTATATAAAAGACGCTTCCTTGGGAGTGGAGACAGGAAAATGGGGGAGGGGTTGTGAGGGAGCAAGGATCCATCCCTGTGGTTTGCATGTCTGGATGCAGAGGAAAGCGATGAAGGAAGGAGGGAGGCACAGTTTATTGTGCTAAAGGAAAACAGAGAGGACATTTTGCTGGTGATTATTGACACAAGCCTCAGCAGTCACTCCAGGCTTCCTCTCCATTTGTGAGTGACGGGCAGAACAGGCCACTGCCTTGTTCAGCAAGACTGGCACAAGCAGGCCTAGTGCAGAGAGGTGGGTCCTCCTGGGGAGCTGCTGAGAGGACAGAAACACCAAATCCATTGGCTGACAGGATGTTGTGCAGAGAGAGACATTTTAGAAAGGCTGCAGTTGTTAACTTAGGAGATGTCATCCCCAAGGAGATATCTCCGAATTCTCCTCAAAGCCTTCCATTCTGGTGCTCCGTTTGGGTTGACCACAGAGGACACATCCAGCCTGTCACTATATCTCCTCACTCCATCTCACCTCCATGGCCAAGTGCCCCAATGCCCAGGCTGCCTCCCCAGACGTGCCTTTCCAACCAGCCACACCACGGGACTGAGCCAGTGGGGGGAACCTGAACCACAGCTCAGGATGTAGCACATCCTTGGTGCGTGCTGTGCTCTGGAAATACAGCCAGAGAGTGCTGTTGTTCATTTAATGGTAATTGGGGTAGAGATTTGCAATTCTGTTCTCAGAAAAGCTACCGGAAGAACCCTGTATGCCCTGGCAATTTGTCTTTGCTATCATGAACAATAAACATTGTGTTATAGATTGAGGAGAGTGTATGAAATTTTTACATCAGTTGTCTTAAGGCGGAGAAATTAAAGCACTACAGGAGTCAGCTTTTGCATTGTTGTAGGAATTTCCCGCAAGTAAATGGCTTCTGCAGAGTGGTTGGAAGACCAGTCTGGGCTGATTTGGCTCTACTTGTGCATATACATGTATCTGGACAGGATGAAGGCTTAAAATGCATAGCGAGAGGGAGAGGAATGAGGAATTAAGAAGTCAAGATAAAAGAAAAAATATAGGAGAAAGCTCTTGCTGAGGCACTGACCAGTGTTTGGGACTGTATTAGATGGCTGATGCTAAAATGCAGTGATGGAGATGCAGTTAAATAGACGCAGATCAGATGGAACTTGCAGGAAAGGTTTTGCCATTGAGTTGTAATTTGCTGGCTGGGCAGGAAGTGTGAGCTGCTCAGATTAGAGGTTTTGTGGATGGCAGGATTCCTGTATTCAGAGTTCTCAGGCTGGAATCTGCCATTGAATCAGCAAGTCCAGTCCTTTGTTTGTCACAGATCACTGTGAGTATCAGTTCATTGCCTCAGTGGGGAAGCCCATAGTGGTTGGGTGGCTGAGGCATAATTTTTGGAGAGATGGCAGTTTTGATTTTGAGGAGATGAACGGGGCTCCTCAGACAAGAAAAAGGAAGGGGAAGAGCAGCTGATGGTTTAAAGAACTTCCTCAAAAGTGGAAAAATACAGGCAGCTGCCTTTCGAAGAGAACTGGTCCTTTGTTAGAGGTGAAGTCTGAGGCTGCTGTTTCTGTGAACTTCAGCTGTATGAATTTAGAAATACATTGCTCTGCCAAAGTCTGAGCTAATTGAGGGGATGCCCAATGTTTTTAGCTGACCTTGAGGGAACACAAGTTCTTTTCGAGCAGCAGAGCACTATAGGGATTTGAGATGTGGGGGTAACTGAGGTTTTGCTGTAACCAACTTAGAGCTGGTGAATGTGTTAGAATGTCACTCTGAAGCCACAGACATAGAGAAAACTCAATTGTATCAAAGTTGTGGTGAGACAGTCAGTGAAGGTCAGTGGAAAACAAGGCAAACACTGTGTACAGGAAAAAACATGTTTTCTTAATGTATGAAGCCAGGACCAGGGTGTTTGTTTACAGAGAGAGCCATTTGCAAACAGAACAAGATTGCCAATGCTATGAGAAGCTTTTTTGATGCATAGCAGGTGCTCCTCAGACCTGAGCAAAGAAGGCCAACTGGGAGGACATTTTTTTCCTGAACGTTGTGAACTAACAGAAGATATACACTTTTGTAGGTTTGTTGAAAGTAGCAGGAAAACAGCGATCACTATGCTGGGATAAGCAAAATGTTTGAGCCACATGGTGTGGGGTACTTACCTGGGGCACCCAGGAGTCATGCAGAGGGAACATCTGTGAAGGGAATTGTGTAATGGACATGGGGATGACCTCAAACTGAAAAAAAAAACAAGGATTATTAGTGGCTTCTCTGTCAGGTGAGTTTCAGGGTTGTAACATTTCCAGTATGTATCCTGCCCACCGAACCAATTTTGGCTAATTGAGGATGCTTCCTGCTGCATTGCTTGCATTGATTGCATTGATTTCTAAGTAACTGTCCTACTAGGAGCAAGGAGATGGAAGGTGCAGTGAAATTAAAATTTCTAGAGGGTTTTGAGTTAGAAAAGTTGCCATTGGAAAGCAGTTTTTCAACCTAAATAGAACGCTTAGATTAGTCAGGATAATATTACTATTCCACGGACAACAATTCCTAATGAAACATGCCAGTCTGCTGGAGCTAGTAGGTTCTGAAATAGTTTAGTTTCAGTGCTGTGGATAGGAAAAATAAATTAAATGTGATTTGGAAATATATGTTTTTCCTGCTTGCTTACACTAGGTGAGAATTTGGCTCAGACAGCAGGTCACCGTCTGGTCTTATTGGGGGATTTAGGGCTGAATGTTTCTGAGTACTGGACATATTTGAATTGGGGCCACTTGCAGCCTCAGCCTTGAATTCAGTAGTGCTTTGCAGCTGCAGATAAGGATGAGGTCATGCGCCAGATTGTGGACTCCACAATACATCATTACCAGGATAATCACATCTGCAAGAAGGACTGTTAGCGTCATGCATTATTGAATGAGATCAGGTACTTGTATTTCTGAAATAAGTCCAAGACTGTGTAATTTGCCTGCTTATTAGTTTCCAGGGTGAAGCTGCCAAGAGACCATTACCAGGAGTTATGTGAATTGACAGGGAAGGCTCAGAGGACAGCTCGAACCCCGTGATGGACAGGCAGACATTTTGCAGGCAGTGGGCTATCAGGCTGGGTTATGTGTTTTATTTTAAATCATGGTCAACAGACATCTCATTTCTCATGTATTTACTGTATATTTTTCTTTCCTTGATTTCCAAAGGCAGCTCTCTCTGATAGCGACATGAAGGATCACATCCAACTGGTTTAACTGAATGCTGTTCATTTAAGACAAACAGGGGTACTGAGAGAATTTCATAGTTTAAAATTTCTGCTGACTGCTCACTTTATCACTCTGGTAGGTGGATGCAGGCTTCTTTGTCTACGTTCACCCTAAATAGATGTTGTGTGGACATGTTAATTCCACCGTGAGTTTGAGACAACGTGTGTTAAGTTTTAGCATAATACACCTGGCTATGAACTCACAGCCAGTATTTATGTTGAAGCTGGCTCATTTTTAACTAATTTGGAGCATAAAAGGATGCAAGTCCACATCAGCTAAATCCATCTAGACATGTATTAAGACAACTGTATTTTGTGGATTGTGACAGTGCAGTCTGAAAAACAGGGCTTGGGATTTACTTTTTGTGCCAGGCATGCAAAGGACAACAGACCAGAACTAGGAGGCTGGAAATGGATACCCAAACCTAGGCAGTTGAAGCCAAGTGCACTAGAAATGGCTGCTTGTCCTAGATGTTTCCGTTGTAATTATCAACTGGAATCCTCCTTGGAAATGTCCTGAATTCTTTTCAGTCTGATTCCCAGCACTTCTTTTAGATCGTGTCTTCTAAGGCATCCTAATAAGAGCACTTCAGAATGTCTAGGCTCTTTTCAGGAATGTAGTCCTAAACCCATCTTGTGGTCCAAAATGAGTGGTTGGAGCTGCACAAATTCATAGGTTTTATAATCCATAAAGAGATCTCTGTTTTTGCCTCCTGCATAAATGGTGAACTCTACTCAGGAAGTAAGCCTGTAGTTTCTCTGGAAGATAGAGCAGAGTGTTAGGAAAGGCTGACATCCTGATTTGAAAAACTTAACTTGGAAGTAGGATACGCCCTGATCCCAGAGACAGCAGTGATGGCTTTGATCTCCCTTACTTCCTTATCCTGGCATGCTGCCATTGTGACAATTGGTGTCTCAGGGTGTAGGTTTTTGGGTGCTCTTTTGTGGTCTGTGGGAAGGGTGGCATATGGAACAAATGTTCTCTGTTCAGTTCCTCCCCTGGGCTTCAGTGCAGGCTCAGCACACCAGCGGATCTACACACAGGAATGTAGTATTTCTAAATTTTGAGATTTGAAAAACTATTAAAGTTACTTTCCCAGTATAATATACGAGAATTCTTGAAGCAAAATTTTATTCTTGTCTCTACCACTTACCCAGAGTTTCAGAGATGCAATCAACCCAGCAGTCATCCTCTCACCAGAAATAAAAATATCCACGATGGAGTTTTATTTCCTTCTTCTGAAGACCTGGGATAAGCAGCAGATGATTTGATGCTGCTGACATCTGGCAGCATCATTCCTGTTTACTGTAAACACAAGTCATCGCCCATGGAGTATTTTATTGCTTGTGGTTTCCATCTTCTTGTATGCAGCAATTATGCACATGGTGCAGTCTTTCCATCTCAATAAAAATGTTTCATTCTCAGCAAGGAGCGTAAGAGTAAACCCAGCAATTCTTATGGGCTACTGTGCTGAGTTAGATGTGATGGGGAGGGCAGGCTGGCTTCTCTAGGGTCATTGGGTGGGATCCAGGGGCTCGGGGCAGCAAGGAAAGGCTGATGGTTGAGTGTAAGCTGGGTTTGCATTGTCAGAGAGTTGTGCAGCAGAATGCCTTGAGAGGGCTGCTGGAGACTTCCCTTTGTGTTCATTGCTCTTTCTGTAATTTCTTTTTCTGGTTATCCAGGAGTTTAGAGATGTTTTCAGTGAGGGATTCATGAGAGAATCTTTAAAAGGGACTGAAGCCAAGGGAACATCCTAAGTACGAGTGGAAAAACAGTGTTTTAAGTTAGTATGAAAGCCTGGAGAAAGTCACTCAGACCTAAATCTGCAAGTTGATTTAAGCCTCTTATTTCTTCGTAGGTATTCCTCCTCCTCTTTGGAGACAGGCATCTAAAAGTCTTTATGATCAATATGATCAGGCACTCACCTCTCTATCCTTCCCATTCCTTGAAGGGAAGGTTAGTACGTTCACATCCCTTGGCAGAGCATGAGGGCGTTTGTCTGGGGCTCCAGACACTGGGGTTAGTCTTAGCCCTTCTGCGGGGTGACTCATTCCACCAGAGGTAGGTGGCTGATACGGGGATGAACCACTCCCCAGGGCTGCCAACCTCTCTCTGTCAGCTCTTAATGGAGCCCAGCCAACAAGTGTAGACTAGGCGCCTAAGTTTTAGACAGCTGATGGTATGGGAGGCAAATTTCACCCCCAGGAAGTTTGAGTGGAATTTGTCTGAAAATGACAGTTGTGCAAGCAGTAATAAACAGTATGTAGTCCCACGTCTGGAATCTCCTTATAAACAGGGGCATGCAAATCAATTAGATAAAAATCTGAACATTTTTTAATCACCTGCCCAAACTTGAACAGAATCTTCTCTTGAATTTGATGAAAATCTGTTGTACTCTTCAAAACACAGATCTCTCTTGTTCTCCCTCACAAGGAACCTTGTCCTTGGTTCACAGAGGGCTGAAGACAGAGGAGACTTGAGCTGCTGTCAGAACGTGTGTCTCTGGACAGATGCTGGGAACCTGCTGGGAAGAGCCCAAAGATCACACTGTGGCTCAGTGCTGCTGCTTGGAGTGCTCCAGATAAGCTGACTAAGTTGTAGATAAGCACCCCAATTCCCAGTGCTTATCCAAACCAAACCTTTCAACGTTTATCCACCTTGACTGTACATGACTTTGCCCATAGCAACGGAGATTACACCCACTTTTTTTCTCCTCCACTTCCAGCAGAGGAGTGAAAACTTGATGACAAGTAAAACACCTTAGGCTTTTAGGATCCCACACCTTTCTTCTTTCTTTTTCAGAAACCAGCCTGGTTCTGTACCTGTTTCTCATAGTAATCACTACCTGAGAAACTGCAAATTCAGGTGGAGGTGCTAAGCAAGTCGTTGCAAAAGCATGCACTTTCTGACTTCGCTGAAATGGGTGGGTAAAGTAGTGCGTGTGGATCTCACTTTCATCAGCATCCATTAGCAGTTGCTCTTGAGGACAGGCCTATAGGCTCATAGTGCATGTCCGGTACTCATTGGCTTTATTGGCTGCTTACAGGGGGGATAACCTTTTTATTAATTGTTATTTTTCTTCTTTGCTGTTATCTTGGCATGTTTTATTGCCTTTGTTTTTTTTTCCCCTCTTTCCCTTTAGTGTCTGGAGATAAGCAAATAGAAATGAGCACAGGTCACCCATTGCTCTATTAGATGTCATAAACGTGCTCTCATACCTTGTGGCTATGTCATGCTCATGCACCAAGTGTAAACCATCTGTTTTACTTAGGATCAATAGGAAGTTTTCCCTGAGTCCCTGACAAAAGACATTCTTTTCTGTGAGATTTCAAAGTAGTGTGGGTCATAGGCCACTTTTTGTGACCACTGGATATTATCACCCAACATATTACCTGTTCTTGAGAGACTTAGGGTTTCTTCTTTCTTCCTGTGGCACATTGTATTTTTTTGTGGCTTTTGGTTTTCCAAATTGAAGATTTTAAGTTGTTATAGATTATGTGGAAGTGTTTTGTGGCTTGTGGTGTATTGAGTTATGTGGAGTCAAGCTTGGTGGACCTTTCTGAATAAATGTTGTTGTACGTTGACTGAGAGGGGCTGCATGTGAAGAACCAAGAGATTCCTGTGTTCAAGTCTGGGGGTTCTTTGGCTTCTCCATTCATTTGGGTACATACTAGTAAATGTTACTGCACTTTCTTTCAAAAACTGCCTTAATCTTTATATTTATGGGGAATTCAAACTGTCCAGAGGTGCTAACTCACCAGGCAGCCTTAGACATTTGGGCTCTCTCATTCATTATTCATAGATCAAGCAACTCATTGGCAACAGTATAAGAAGCTTCAGTTCTTACCTGGAAGGTCACCTCTGAAAAGGGGCCTTTCTTTTTCCACGTATCTCTCCCCTCAGACTTTCAGTAAGGAGGATTGATCCAAGAACACATTTCTTTTTTTGCAGAGAAAACTGAAATAAAAATAGTTATGTACATAGAAGAAGATTTATTTATTAGCCAGTTAAAAATATCTGTTCGTATTGCATGTGTGGGTTGTGTTATATATGTTTGTGTATTGTACAGTAAGTCTCGAAAAGCTTCCACTCTGCATCCTGTTTTTCCTTACAATAAATCTCCTGGTTTCAGTCTCTGAACTGGACAATTCTGATGCAAATGTTTTCTTTTAATTCCACAAAGTGTTAATTTTTTGTCAGAAGCCCACCTTTCATCAAACATATTTTGATTAAAAACATTTCTGCTATTCCTCTGTCAAGACTCCAGGCACAGATGCTAATTGGTATAAATTGAGGCAAGGCTGTGTATATACAGCAGCTTATTTCCAGGAATCCTTTGAATGGGCATCACATGGAAAAAACCTTTGACCATCAGTAATGTGACCTGCATTTGACCATGGTATCTAGAACCAGTGTGTCCATATCCTATGTGTTATCCAAGTTTGGTTTTATTTACTTTTAAATATTGGAACAGCTTTTTGAGTAAGTGAAAACCATCACTGGCAGAATGTGCTGAAATACAGATGAATATTAGAATACTGGATATACACCTTAAAAATAAGTTGAAGTGCGGTTCAGTGCTTTCTTTTGCTTTTTGTTAGAATCAAGAGCAGACACTCTGAGATGGGTTGAAGAGGGAAGGTACAAAGAATGATGTATAAAGTGACAAAGTAAAAAAAGTGTCACAGACAGCCTGAATGCAGTTCTGGTTCCTTGGAGTTAATGGGAATATAACTGGTTCTCCCCCTTGTTGTGGGCTGGGGGAGTGCTCAGGAGCTCTGTGATCCCACTCCCTAAGCAGGGCTAACTCCAATCTCACTGTGAATGTTTTTACTTTCTGATATCCAGCTGGAATTTACCTCATTCTGTTTGCACCCATGGGCTTTTGTTATTTTTTCCAGGCACCTCTGAAAAGAGCTCAATTCCATCTTCTCTACAAACCCTTTGTAGGTGATGTTAACTCTCTTCTTTTGTCATTGCTTCTGAGTAGTCAATCTAGAAATATTAAAACCTCATGGAGGTACCTTTATACTGTTTTTTTTTTCATTTGCTTAAAAAAAGCCAACAACTACAACAAAAAAGCACAACTTATTAAAACATACCAGCAGATCTATGTCGTTTCCAGGAGAACAGAGTTAGGCCAATAACAAATCCTTTCCTCTGTATTTTTTAATGCACTTTCCAAACCAGAAAGAGCTTAAATGCTCCTAATACTCATCCTAACCAAACAGAAGTTCTGGCCTCTTTAAGTTGCAACCTCTAAGGGCAATATTTGCAAAACAAAACTGTCTGACCAAGGGTGGCGGTGGTAAATGTTAGTAGTTTCTTGACCTTGTCCAGGTCTCTCTTAGACAGCTTTGATTTCAGGAAACTTGCTTGAGCTGCTGTCATAAGAGTGATGGCACATTCAAGCACTGGGAGTCAACAGAATGGCCCTCCTTTGAGGGACAAACAGAAAGCAAATGTGGAGCAGTTCCTCAGCTGATGTACATGTCTACCAGACCCAAGGGAAAGAGCTGTGAATTTGCACTAATATTCTCTGTTGTCTTTTCATGGAGCAAGAGCAGCAGTTTCCTAGGCGTAAGTGAATTGAGGATTGGTTAGGTACTCAGAAAAGCTAAAAACGGCCCCTGCAAGTGCAGCTGGATGGTGGTCAGAAGAATCTATTTTTACTTGGCTTACATTTGCACAGAGGCATCCATGCACAACCTTCTGTTGTTCCTGCAGTCTTTCAAGCATATGGTAAATAGAGTTTCAATGAGTTGGAACCTATTGCTTCAGGAAATGTTGTTACAAATTGTTTTTCCGCTGCAATCCATGGAGGGGTTTTCATGCCACCTTCAACATATGCTGTGAAATGCAAGTGGTCACCAGAAGGGAGTGGCCAAAAGGTTTAGGTGGTGTGAAACCCATCAGGCGTGCAGAGGAAGTGGTAAAAGCATCACAAAAATATATTGTAGTGTAGAAAAGCAAGGACTGTAACTCAGAATACAGAGAAACTATGTTGCTCTAACTAGATTAGCTTATATCTTGTGGTATATAAAGAAATAAAAATTACTTAGATTGCACTAAGTTGTGTTTTTCTAGCTAAATAGATTGACTTAAATCTTGTGGCAAGGGGGAAAAAGCTGTCTGCCTGAAAGACTTCATATTTTTTTAATCCCACTTGCCAGGCTGTTTTTTTTTTTTTTTTTTCCAGTGACTGTGTTCTTTAATGATAATCTTTAACTATAGCTATCATTGAGGCCCATTATTCTTTTAGTTAGCTCTTCTCCTTAGATGCTTATGAATAGAAGTTGCCCATAAACATCTACAGGCAAAACATTTTTCTTTTCTGATAACCATTCATTCTTTACAACTGTTTTCCATCTCTCTTGAACCTTGACCTCACAGGAACCTTTCTATTATGCAGAGCATCTCTTGACCATGAGATGCTTTTTCTTCCACATCAAGTGTTCTCATCTATTGTTCCTGGAAAAACTTTGTATCTATTTTGAGAATCTCTTCTGCACAGCACACCCTTCCTTATGTCAAGGTCTCATCCAGTTTTCTTCCCATAATAATAGAAGTTGATGAATGTGGCAGAGATCCAAGGATTCCAACATGTTTTCCATTTATACCAGCTGACAGATCTGATTGGGTGAGTTGAAAATGTGAGAAATTGAGCTGAATGCCCAGCACTGCAAACTGTCAAAGGTAGGACTAACATGAAGGCTGAATGGAAAAGAAAGATAGATTTGTTGCATATGAGAGACATGCAGAATGGAAATAGTGTCTTATTACTTCATGGAATACCTAAAGTAAGAGGTCATAGTATCAAACTTTGATTTTAAATTTGGTGGTATGGGGGGGAGATCCCTCCATTTGGCTAGACCAGATTTTGTCATCATGCATGGCATCATACTTTTGGTCTGGGTTTGGAAGTAGGACTGTGGAATGGACTGTTGGAGAAATCAAGGTTTATTTCAGGTCGTAGGCTGTCTGGTAACTGAGCATTATGGAAATCCTGGCCTTTTCCTCTGGAGCATCTGATGATCCTCACTATCTGTGTCAAGATTCTGGATGTAGTGGGACCACTATTGTGGCATTATCTGTTGATTCCTTTGCTTCTTTGGGTTAAAACAAACAAACAAACAAAATGGTTCTCTCCTTCAAATGCGTGTAGACTCAGAAAAAGTTACCTTCTGGTGAATTGTTATTTGTAGCTTGCTAAAATACCATCTTCTGGGAACCAGCTTCTTATAGACAAGGTGTGTCTGGATGTTAATCTTTGTTGAACACAGTGAGGTGGGAAGAGACTGGCCAAATTCATGAGACTGGGAGAGTGAGTACTGACCTTCTGCCAGAAGTGAAGCATGGGCAGAGTAAGTCTGGAGCAGCAATGTACCTCTGTGAGGATGAAATAATTAAACAGAAGAAAATACCTACCTTGAAAGCCTGCTACAGTCAAATAGAAAGCAGATGGAAAGCATTTAGAAGAAATTCAGGTTGAATTGCATTCAGGCAGATAAAAGACTTTGCTTGAGAATATATCTTCCACTTAATACAGAGAGGAAGTCCTACAACTGGGGGGCTTCAAGTGATGACATATGGTTCAAGTATCATGGTCCTCTTCTGAGAAAACAGCACAAAGGCTTGTCACCACCCTGGGGAAACAGTCAGAAGGCTGCGACAGGGCTGAGTCTATTTCTTTGAAGCAGAAAGCAGAGCCAAGGACTCTGATGACAGCAGATGAACAGAGATGACTTCTTTAAGGAAAACAGCATGCATTTACAGGACTTGAACCCCTCACCCATATGGAGTTTGCCCTTATTAGTGTAGATATGTGGAAAGTGTTTCCACATATTGGCATTGAGCTGTCATCTCTAAGCTCCACGGAGGAAAAATTGGCCATGTTATGTCTTCAGATTCCTGTTTCGTGGTGTGAAACTGCCTCCTTCATAAACACACACAGCAAAATAAACCACATCTATGAGGAACTCTTTTTTTTATGGACTGCTTTTGTGAGGCTGTAAAAAGTATGTGTCCTCTTGTTACAGTTGAAAATTAACTCCTCTGGGTACATGAACCACTTTTGGGTTCACTGCAATTACCAGCGAGTTGCTGTTAAAATAGCAAAGTTTGTGACAGTTGCAAGATGCTTATGGATAACCACTTTGGGATTTGGGAAAGACACCTGTCACTGTTGAAATTTGAGCCAAACAGTGACAATCAGCACAGAATTGCAGTGTTTGAATCAGCTTGTGAAGGTAAAATGAGCACCAAAACTGCTTGCGTGTGAGGCTCTTCCTGCGTTACTCCTGGCTCTGATTACTAAGGAACAAATGTTAAGTACACACAAGGCAGTTGAGGGTGTGTGTTAGTCACCCACAGAATAAACAGGGAAATTAATTAAAATAAAATGATTCATTATAAATTATTCTCCCAGCTACATTCATAATTATGTGAGAAATATTCCACATGCTATTAGAAAAGCATTCCCTCCACCCATAGTGATTCTGGCACCTCTAGAAACAGCAAGTGCTGAAACTCCCACATGAGGGATGTTTCCTGTGAGCTGCACTGCCAGATTGTACCTATATTTTTGGGTGAGTATTTGAACATTTGCCTGCTTTTGGAAAAAGAGCCTGAAGGCTATACTTTTCCAAACGTAGCTGTCATTAGGTGGAATCCCACATTTCTGTACTGGAGCTGATCACTGGTAGTTAGTTAATAGGAACGAATGTGGGGTAATCCCTCAAAAAGGTGAGACATGAGGAAAGACAGTCGCTCCGGATGGGCTCTGGAGGACCACAATCGGGTGCTGGCACCCCTACTTTGGGATCAGAGTCCCTGCATTGATGTCACGTCTAGCTTTTTTGAAGGGCAGTGATTTCTTCCTTCCCCGGTGGGCTTTCAGTGATGCAGCACAGTGCATCACATCCAATCCTTTTGCATGCTCCTTGTGAAAAAACAAAACATGCCTCCTTCTTCCCCCAGAAAACAATGCAACCTGCAGCCTGTTAAGCGTCAGGATCTCTGAAGGTGCTCCGAGTGAGTGTGTGTGTCTGTGTTACACATGTGTTTAATTCACATATTTTTCTACTGGAAGGGATGTGAAAGTGTGAGTTGAGAATTTGAAACAGAACAGTTTGGGGTTATAAAAATTTAGCTTGGCTCAGAAAGGCTGTGTGTAAGCAGAGACTTAATTGACTTCTGCTGCCTCCGATGGGTTCCTGCCAGTCATTCAGGCTAGATCGACAGGCTGTCACGTAACCTGTGCAGTGAGGGCATTAGATCAGTAGTTCCACAGACTGAGTGTTTAGTTTAGGCAATCCAAGGGGATCCTGGTGTGCCAGCCTGCAGATCTGTACCTTCTCCTAGGGCAGTCTTTGAGAGAAAGACGTTCACCTGCTCTGCCTTTGTGATTTTGTTGACACTTTTTAATTTGCCACTGTTACGTGGCCTTGCTCCCTCTTCCTTTTGCTGTTGTGCTTTGCAAGCTCTTCTCAAACTGCTAAATAAAGGCTTAGCATTGTTAGAAGATCCTGAAGAGCAAGCCTCCTGAGTGCTCTAGAAGGAGAGGCTCACAGTGTTTCTGGAGGTGCAAAACAGTGCTTGCAAACTCTAGGTTAACTTCAGCAACAAAAAGGAATGCAATGGAGAAACCTGATGAGTAATCACTCCCGAATTCATATGGCAAGTTTTATAATACTCCAACACTGTTTAACAGTACCTTTCCACATTCCTTTTCTGCTTAAGGTGGTCTTCATTTCTTAAAGCTTTTCAGATCTGGTCCTGCTCTAGTGCTGCAGAACTCCATGTGAAAAATGAATGATGTATGCGGAAAGAAGGGGTCAGAGCGAAAGTTCCAAGGTGAACTTTTATACTTAAAATTGCAAATGGCAAAAGCTGGTGCCATCTATGGCTGCTGGGAATACAAATAACCAAAAAAAACTCATTTACTTACCGTGGAAGACACTAAATAATTTTTACTTGCTCTAAAATTTTGCAGTTTAGATTGAGAAATTCTTTTGTCTTTCAGTTTATCTTTTTAGTTAAGAAAAAGGTCAAGGTCTTCTACTTGCTTTTCTTTTAAAATTACTGGATTGTGAAGATGAAAACCTGACCCATATTTAGGAAATTTATTTTGCACTACTGATTTTAATTATCACAGTAACATTTTTGCAGTGCAAGAGTTTTTGGAGAACATGACCCTTATCACTGAAATATTTAAGTGATAAGACGTTGACTGTCTCCTTGATTCACTGATGTTTGTATCAGATGTAATTTAATGATCATAGGATTGTTAGATGCCTAAGATAAGTGGGATATGACCTTTTTTAAAGCTGTTAGAAGAGTTTGTTACTCAACTCCTGTGAAATTAATGAGAAAAACATGGACTTTGCAAAGCACAAACACCAAGCACAAACACCAGTTTCCTTGCAGTTTACTTTGACATTTGGTGGGAGGGATGCAGCCTTGATTTAGTTCAACTGGCAGGATGCTTATGCTGCACAGAGGACTTTCTGATCCCAAATTAGACAAAAATAGCCAAAACAACTATAGGAAAAGGAAGATTTGCTTGGTCAAGGAATGAGGAGACCTTCACTTTTCATTTCACTAGTTAATAAGGATTTTTGAATTCACTGCAGCAGGGAAATCCTCTCCTGCAGTCATGAATCTCAGGGTCCCATGAACTTCTCAGCAGACCTGAGTCCATTTGGAAGCATGAATGCTGGAATGAGCTTGAACTGCAGTTGGCCTGGAATGAGTTACCTCTCCGAGCTGGAAACTGTGCAAGATGTGTTGGTTTCTTATGGTGAGGTGTGACCCTAATCTCAGCACGACTGCTTAGGGACTGAAGATATGAGCGTTCCCTCCAAACCACCTCCCTGTTCTTCCTGAAGCTCATCCATCACTGTTTAGATATAATGATTCATAGTGCAGTAAATTAGTGATTTTGATGAAGAACAGAGAGTGAGTTTGATGTAAGTTGGTGCAATTACAATTGGTATAATTCAATTCAATTGGCTCACTGAATTTAAACAGAGTTAACCTCCTTTGGAAGTTACAGTGGTAAATCAGAGAAATTGATGATGCAGGTGTGGAAGCTGAGAGTGGGTGAATCTCACTTGCCCATGGTAGAAGTCAGTAAGTGTGCATTTACTCTGCATCCCTTCTGGTCCTGATGTGTAGTGTTTATATGAGTATCTACATCATTTGTGAATGGAACTGAAGCCTGTAAGCATCTTGTAATAGAGTCCCAGCAAATGGTAAATACAACTATGTTTAAAGTGGTACACATCACTGAGATAAATGGAGCGGCAGGTGGCAAAAATGCAGTGTAAGAGAGGCAGAGCCACAGCTATGTGGGAGCCAGCATAAGAAATGTGGGCTAAAAGCAACAGTTATCAGGAAATGAAACTGGAAATTATTATTGAAACAGCTCGGGGCAAAGCTGCAGGACAAAAATGGCTGCTGACCTCCTGGGGTAAGTTGTAAGAGCTGGAATGAGTAAGCAGAAGAAAATACAGGTCTGAAACTTGTATTTGCTCTGCCACATAATTCAAGAACAAGGGGGCATTTGATAAAAATAGAAAAGTGATGAAAGAAATGCCAGTGGAAGAAAATACATCTACACAGGGCATGTAATTAAAAAAAGAGAATTTGTTGTTTCAAGATGCCTTTGAGCTCAGGAACTTAACAGAAATAATAATATTTAAAAAAAAAAAAAAAAAGACAACACCAAAAAACCATAAAACCCCCAATTCCTTGATATTTCCATGGATAACAAGAATATGCAGTTTTGTCAACAGCTCTGTTTCATTGCAGTGTTAATATGCTTTTCTATGAGACTGATACTCCATACTATTAGCTTTTTCTCTGGAAGCACTGGCATCACCAAGGTGCACAGAATGGGACCAGGCTGACAGCTGATTTGAAGCAGTATCCCTGGGTGATGCTTTTAAGGTGTCTTGGTCTATCCACATAAGTGTTTCTCCTGGGGTCCACTGGACCACACACTGCTTTTGGAAGCGGTTGTCTGGGATAATGGGGTGATAGACATCCTCCTTGAGGAATGCCTGATGATGTTAATGTCACCCAGTGACATTAAGAAAAGTGACATTAAACCGACACCCAGTGACATTAAAAAAAAATATGTTAATGTCACCCAGTGAGAAGGGACTGCAAAACCATGGCACATATCACAAAACTAAGTAGCTCTTTGCTACAGAATATTGTGGAGGCCAAGAGTACAGACAGATTTGAGGGAAGCAGATGCATTCATGGAAGGCAAGTCCATGAGTAGTTCCTTGTCCTGGTACGACCTTCCATCCAATCCTTGAAGTGATGATTCACAGGCATTGGAGGGGCGTTCACTCAGCATGGAAGGCAGAATAGTTAACTGGATGGATGCAGACTTGGATTCTTTTGTTTTTCTCTCTCTAAAGAGGACTTAGACTTTCCTGAAGGGCAGATAACTATATCAGCAAGGGGTTCAGAAATCAGAGGATAGTCTAAAAAGGGAAGCTAGATGGGAATAAGGCGGATGTTATGCTCAAAGAGTACTTAAGCATATGGAATAAGTTGCTGAGGAATAGCAAGTTGGGTAAAGACATTATATTAAGAGTTTAAGATGATACTTCTAGGCAATACTTTCTAAGTTCAAGGGACGCCTCCAGCTCTCCTTTCAGAAGATGCTTGGGAAAAGAACAGCCTTATGGAATAGAGTGGGATTAAGAAGATTGCTGGGAAATGGCAGGCAGATCCTGCTGGATGCCCTTTCCCTGTTTCTAACATTTCTGCCATCCTCATGAGAGGAAGAGAAAATAAACGGAGGAATGGTAATGCTCAGGGTTACATAATCAGGGTCGGAGGCTGCCGACCTTGCCGCTAATGGCTCATGGGCAGCCATAGGCATCCGCTGCTGCCCCGTGTTATTGCTACACATTATCTAGCAGTTGCCAAATAACTCTGTCCCAGTATGCAGGAAATTAGTTGAGAGCTAAATATAGCGTGATGAGTCCATATCTTGATTTGGCTGGAAGCTGAGGCAGATTGAATTAATCTAGGGGAAAGATGGAGTGTGTGGGGTCCCAGCAGAATGTTTTCCACCAGGTTTCCTGTGGTCCTTTGGTCTCTCTGGAGTTTCTGTTGTGACCTGAGTGCTATGGCTGTGAAAGCTGAAGAAAGGGGATTTATGGGTCTCAGTGCTGAACTTGCAGCATAGCTCAGGGTCCCATCTCTGTCAGGGACAGCTGTGGTGCAAGTGAGTCCTCCCAGGGGCACACAGACTGGGCTCTGTCCCTATGCAGTGGTCCTGTGCTGCAGTCCCAGCCACCTCCTCTGCTTTGGTCTAAATGTGAACCCAACAAGCACAATGCTTGCTAACACTCACCCAACTCCAGCTCCCTGGCTGTTGTGCACACTCTGGTTTCTCCCCCTCTTTCCCTCCAGTCATGAGAATCAGGGGATGAGATTGTGCTCTCTGCTCTGAGTGTTAACAGTGAAGATAAAGCTGGCTGCAAGTCATGTTCTCCAGGAGCAGGTCTTGTACCTCCCTGACCTGGTTTCAGGTCCTCTGTAGCACTGGCTCAGCCCCAGGAAAGAAGACACCCCCTCCCCCCCGAGGCATAAAATCTCAATATAGAAGGTTTCTCCTGGGATTTCTACCTCCCTGAAGCCATGCAGGTTGCCTGCCCTTTGAGCAGACGGTGTGTGTGGAGTTGTGGCCTGATTCACAGCCCACAAAATCAGATTAGTTTTGGATCAGACTCCATGAGGGGTTTTTGTTATATTTTGGTGCACAGGAACACACAAGAGTGTAATCTGATTATTTGCTCAATAATTAGCAGCTTTGTCCCCTAAGGGAAGATAGATCAGTGTTGGGATGAGTCTCAAACTGTGCTTGCTGCCTGACATTCCCCTGCAGCTACAGTGCAGCAGCCAGGTGTTGTGGTAAGGAGGGATTTTATCAGCACTATGCAGCTTTAATGCCAATTACTGGGCAGTAAGCTTTCTGTACTTTTATTGAATCAGGGCCGTTCTGCCTATTTCTTTGCTTACCAAATTTATTGATGGGATTCTTTCTTAGCGTCTCATCCTTTGGGCCCTTTCATATGTGCAGTGCAGTGGGTGTGCAGTGGTTGGGCACATTTATTCCTTGTGGGTTATTGTTGGCAGTGGGTGTTGTCATGGCACTTTGAGAGCCAGCACCACCAGGACATGGATGGCCATTGGCATGCCTCAGGCACCAACTTACAGGGAGCCAGCTCTGCCTCCTGCCATCAAAAATATGCTCTTGGTTTCAGCATTCATCACCATTTGTCTCTTGTAATTCCATTTTCCCGAGCACTAGAAATTAAATCAGTGACAGAATATTTATAGCTTAGAAGTATTCTGGATGATTTCTAGAGAAGCTGTTTCCAGTTTGATTATTTATGTTCTTTTATCGTGGATTTTATAGTGGGAATGGGGAGTTGAGCAGCGAAAAACATACGAAACATGCCAAATGATTTCCTTCTTCAGAGCTACATTTACGATAGGCATGCTGGTTTGGGTGTGTGCAGTTCAGGGCATCCAGGCCATGGCTGGAGCTTCATCTTATACTGATAGTTCGTGAAGAAATGCCAGCTGGTGCTTTGCTGGATCTCTGCTCTCCTGGCTCATTTTCTTCCTTTGGAGGTTGTCATCATTCCTCGGGGAGAGGCAAACTTCCAGTGGCCAGGCTGGCTTAGGGAGAAAGATCAGGCTCTCCTAGGTGAAACTCTTTGATCTGCTTCCTGCCGTTGCTCTCACTCACTTATGGGCATTACAAATTAAGCCCGTCAAGGGGTCTGACTGCTGTCCCTCCGGGAGTGCTGCAGAGCCTGGCTTTTCCTCACTAATCAGAGTGAAGACTGAAATGTCTAAATTTTCCATGAAACACAAAAATTGGAAGAATGTGTTCAGGAAATTTAAAAGTGAACTTGTCAGGTCCATTTCTGTGATGGTGAATTGTTTTTAAGATTGACTCACCTCTTACTCTGTCCCGCTCTCTCCTTGTCTATAAGGCATCTGAAGTAAAGCACTTTGGCTCTGTTGAATTCAAAGGTTTTGATAATTTTCCTTGCCAGAAATTTTGCCAATATCAGCATACTTCTAAGAAACATTCTTAGATTGGTATTTTTTGATGTAAAACTGTTCCTTATGCAAAACCGACTATTCTCAGTGATAAGATCTTTTTATGGTTCCTATCCTGCTCTCAGTCCTAGCCTCTCTGTGTTACTGAAACTTTTTATCATGTGCTATAAATAAATAGTAATCATGTGCAGAAGGAGCCGTGATCTCGCAAGGGTATGTCACGATCGAGCCGTGACAATGATGAATTGCCCACTGAACTGATGACCCTCTTACTGATTGTGGTTTTGCACATGGCTCGGATCAGGGTTAGAGATACAGATGCCCAGCTTTCCTGTAGGAGCTCTGAATTTTGGTATGTCTGTCTGAGGATGCTGAGGGAAGGAGTACCTGCAGGGCTGACTTGGAAGCAAGCAGAAACAGTGGTTCTGTGGGTACACCACACTGCGCCCCATGATGGAGGGTACTGCAGAGGGATGCACTGCTCTGGCCATTGCTGCCCTGCTGCATCCTTTCCTTGCACTGGTCACTGATGTTCGTTTTTTAAGCAGCCCTATTGCCAGCACGTGCTTACGGTAGGTGTCTTTTCTAGGCTATCTAGTTCAGGAACTCAGGCAGAGTGTGGATGCACCATCGCATCTTTCCATTCTTATTTGTAATAATCTTATTATAAAGAACAAACCAAACCAGTGCAGCAATGCTAACAATTCTTTTTTAGTTTTTCCTCTTAACGCTTTTTGCTGCTAGAGCTGATTCAGTCTCATCCTTTCTCCATATCCCAAACTGCTATTCCTGAGATACCGTGAAGTTTTGTGCAGCAAGCAGTGCAGAGTAGGGGGAGGGAGAAATAAATAAAAAAAAAAAAAATTGAAAAGGAGGACCTTTGTCTGCCTTTAATAGTCCAAGTGTTTCCTCAGGCATTGCAGGCAATCTGCCCTTCCTGCCAGGATGGCTGGCTGCAGCAAAGGAGATAATAACATATCTTTTTATAGGATGTTACAGACTGTAGGTGGAGAGCCCAGTTCAAAGTGCAGGTCACTGAGCTCCTATAAATTGTTCCTGACATCCCTGATAAAATCCATTCTCTCCCGTCCTCGGTGCGTCGTCTCTTAGCGAGGGGAAAAGGCTGGTAGTAAAGATATTATGTTTCTACTTCAGTCAATACTTTGATGTTTAAAACTGTTTAATATTCATTAAAACTGCTCTTCAAATGTAATTGCAAGAATTACACTTCCCATTTTATGATTGTCTGTAAATGTTATGGGTTGGGTAGTTAAAACCATCTCCGTGACGGAGGTGTTCTGCTGGGAATGGTGCATCCAGCACAGAGCTCACCCCACCTCCTCGCCTACAAAGCAGTAAGATCAGGCCTGAGCTCCCACTGCTCCCCTTGTACAGGTCAGATGCATGGAGCCAAGTAGATTAATTCCTGAGAAAGACTCTTTTTGAGTTAATGGAGAGGCTTTGGAAATCTGTGCCCAGTGTTGTCCTCCCTGCCCTTCTCTTGCATGCTCCATTCCTACCAATTAAAATTCCATTTTAATCTTTCTGGAAGGAAACATTTTGATTTCTTGTTTCAACACAAAATTAATTTTGGAATTTGTTGAAAAGCTGTATATACCTACTTGTCTTTAAAAGGGTTTTGTTTAGAGGATGGAAAAATTGACAGATGAAGTGAGGCACAACCCCAAAACAAAATCTTTCACATTACTGAAACTAAGAAAATTGGATGGAATATAAGAAAAAAATTTTAATGGCAACATAATACAGTGTTTCCTGTTGCTGTTAAGTCTGAATTTTTCAAAAAAAATCTATTGTTCTCCCACTGTGAAATGAGGTTTTGGGTATTTTTGTCAGGATCTTTTTTCAACTCTTACAATTGCAGATCTGTTGCCTCATCTCCTAAGATCCTTTCGTGTTTCACTATTACGGGGCATCTAAGCATTTCACTGCGCTTTCATCGAAATACACGTACTTAGAAGGAAGTGCTGATATCTCTGTTGTTCGGATGAAATGATGATGAGAGACTGATTGATTCCACCTAAGTTTAGTTATCTAAAACTTAGACATTGTAGCAGAAATGCAGAGTCACAGCCTGAAGCAGTGATGGAGCACCTGGTGGGAAGGCAGGGCCAACCTGGGGGAGCTCAGGTGCATGCAATGTGCCTGAGTGAGCGGAAGGGATGGAGCCAGGATCCACCCCCTCCCAGACTTTGTTTAAGGGTTGGCAGTGGAAGTGAGGGTGTCTCTCTGAAGTTTCTCCCTGCTGGAGGCTTTCTGAAGGTAAGTTGTTTTTCTTCCTTTGTTTCTCAGTTTATGGTTGCTGTATTTGGGTTTGTTCTCACTTGCTGTGGTCTAGGATTCTGCTACTCTGCTGTTGTTGCTGTTCTTCCCATCATGTCACAGATGTTTTTGCTGCTGGTCTAAAAGCTTGTTACAGCTGACTTTTCTCCTACTGTTAGGTCTTCTTATAGTGGTGGAATATGGATGAGGAGAATGTTTTTGCGTTGAGGGAATTTCTGATCTATCAAGGGAGGAAGAAGAGGCAGGAACTGATTTGCTTCTTCTCTGGTAGCGCAGTGCCCTAAGTGTCTTCTGAGATGTGAATTTGGACTTCGTGCTGCAGCTGTGAGAAATGCTGCTTTTAGAGAATTTATGGTCAGTGAGGCTGTGGAGTCATTGGTGCTGGGTGGGAGCTGACCATTTGCCATGTTGTGAATCTTAGGCTAGGAGGTGTTTATTAAGGTGAACAACAAGCCAGAGAGTCCTTTATGAACCTTTCACTGTGACAGTGTCTAAGAGATGTTTGCTTACAGATGTAAAAGCCTTGAGACTTTAAATTCTGCAATTAGAACAGGTGGCAAGAGCTTTCAGGAGTATGTTTTCACCTGTGATGTTAAGCTCCCATTGGGACTTCTTTGCAGTCTGGCTCCTTGCTTCAAGAACTGTCTTTCAGCTCCAAATATGCTCCAAGAGCTACAAAAGAGCCACTGTCCTCTGCTTAATCTGTGGGTTGTACGTCTCTATTTGGTGCCTGGCTGAAGTATAGTATACACAGCCCTAATAGAAGCAATTAATGTCAATCAAGTCATACCTTCTCCCACACACCATTTGAACTAACACAACCATCTTAATTATACAAATTTCTTTGCTTTTGGAACTACATTCCACTTAATAATGCCTTTTCTAACACTGAAAGTCTATTGCAGCAATCCTGTTTCTACCAAAAATAATTTTCAGCAACAATCCTCTCTCCTCCTGCTCCCTTCCAGTCCTTTAACTTCTGATTCCTTCGTTCCCAAGCTCTGCACATACCAGTTGACTCCAGCCAGGGCTAATTTCCTTAGTTTTCCTGGTGAAGCACTTCCATAAAGGCTCTGGCATTTGACAGGGTGATATTGCTCTGGTTGTGTTAGCAAAGCTTCAGAGTTGCACAACAGGGTTTAGAAATGCTCTTCTTAGCGCAGGGAGATATCCTGAGACAGGAGATGTGAGTTGGCATGCAAGGAAACTGCAATTGCTCTGTGACATTAAATCTGAGGCAAAATATTTCTTCTTAAAGAACTTTAAAATAGTCTCAAATGTAAAAGCCTAACAGCTGCAGCAACACAGAGCCTGAATAATTTCCATGTATTTGCTGCAGCAACGTGGAGCCTGAATAATTTCCATGTATTTATGTATGTGTGTGCCCACATGCGTGTGTTTTTTTTTCCATTCTGTTTTTTGCCAGTGCCTCAGTAAGCAGCACAACATCACATGCTCTCGGGCCAACACTGATTTACTTGCCATTCAGGTGTAAAAAAACAACCCATTGGGTTATGTCAAACTGAAGTGGGCCATCTGATTTCAATTCCAGCTCCCAACAATTAATCCCTTAGATACAATTTCAGCACAATGCCCAGCTTACGACCTATTATGTTTATCATCAGACCATGAAGTATTAGTAACAGCAAGCCAAAATATGTCAGATAGCCCTGGCTTTCTCTAGCATTCTTGAGAGAGAGTTAAAAAGAAAACGTTTTTTTCTATGAGCAGGAAACTGAAGCTTTGAAACCCTTAAATGCACATGGTCAGCCTGTGAAATCTAGCTTCGAGTTTCCTTGCCAAACTGGCTGTAATGGATTTCAGAAAGAAATTAAATTCCAACACTGAATTAGAGGAAGGAGAATGATGTATTCTGTGTGATAGATGGAAACGGGTGAACATCTAGGTGTAAGATAGGCATCTCAAAGGAATTGGTTAATTCTTTTAGGTATGTGAATGCAGAGTTCTCTAGGTGTGAAATAGGCATTGTGCTCAGGAAAAAGGTGATTCTTGTTTAACATGTACGTCTAAGACAAAATGTACAAGAAGTGCATGCTGACATCATGATACAGTCAAAGTGAGGAATGAACACTTGCATCTGTGGGAGCTGAAAAGAAGGATGGGGACTAGTTCAATATCTTTGTGTTTTCTAAGGGCTTTTCTAGTTTGGGCTGTTTGGGCTTGGTCAAAGCCCATTCTAGAGACATACATTCTAACAAAAGGAATTTTCTCAAAAGCCCTTTCTTGGATATTCATAGTTATTCATTTTATCCTACATTTGCTTTTGGGAATTCATGAGCTAAAACGCTTTGATTTATGAATCTGCAAGAACAGTGCTTTCTGACATTGTTAGATAAAATGTTGACTGAAAGTTGCAGCACCACGGTACTGTTTTTTCCATGTCTCATATCAGGAAATGCAGAAGTATCTTACAAATTCTTAGCTTGACCTTGTATTGATAGCCTATAAGAGAACCTGTGGCTGCGAGAGAAAGATTAAAGTATAGGTAGGTGGATGGAAATGTTTGTATGACTTTTGTTAGAATGGGAGCAAAGCAGGTAGGTGATGGGACTCTGCGTGCTCACAGTGCAGAAACAGTCCACCGTGTCTCTTCAAAGAAGTACAGCAAACCCCTGTCCTTCTATTTGTTTGTGACCTGTCAGTGTGGTGCTGCTGTTGTTGCTGCAAGGCATGAACGGCCATGTGAAAGCAATTCAGAGTAGTCAATGTGAAATTGTCATTCTTTGAGATGGTGTTTTTTTTTTCTTTTTTTCCCAAAAGGAAGCTGAAGAATAAATCCTTTAATGTATCCTGTATAAATGACTCCTGGACAATGTTTAGAACACAGAGCTCTCCTATCATTGAAAGGATGCTCTGCAAGTGGATGATTGATAGGAAACATAAGGAGTCTTACCACCCAGTAGTACTCTTCATCTTATCACGTGTTTTTTGTTCAGTCTGTATGTGTAAGTAGCTTTTGAGGAAGCTATTTCCACTGGGGGGGGGGGGGGGGGGGGGAATCTTCATGATTCCCAAACTCAAGTTGGTGTGTTGATGCCTGTAGCTATGGAAGGATCTACCAATCCTCAGTTTTTCACTCAGAGTGGAAACTATCGTTTTTTAAGGAGACTGTGTGCTATGCATTGGGTAATAGACCTCAAATGTGTCATTACCATGGGAAAAAGTGCTCTCTTGCCAACATGCTGATCACTAGTGCTTCACCAAAATTCAAGATTCTTATCTGTTTTTGATTCCTGAAGCACTCATCAATTCTATCCTAGCAAATATATATATTTATTTATTATATATATATATATATATATATTTATTATATATATATATACACACATACACACAAGCAACTAAAAGAATGATCTGTAGGAGCTGAAATGAGCCCTGCTGTATCAAATCTTATGCTTGCGGAAGCAGATGGGAGAACTTTGAAGAACATCTTTTTTGCTTACCTGTGTGCTTTCTGAAGTTTCTGTCACATGCACAGCGAAAATCAATTGGGAAAGTGAGAAATCTGGGGTTCAACTGCGTATCCTCAAAGTTAAATGGAAGTTAAGGCTTTTCAGCTTGCTTATATACATGGTGAGTTTATGGGAATAGCATCTCTGGCATAACAGGGCAAGTTAATGGGCTTCTGCAGATCTTTTTTTAACTCTCAGCAGTTTCTCACTATCTCTCCCACTCACAGAGGAGGGAGTGAACCCCTCGACAAGGAGTTCCAAGCATTAAGCTGAATTTTCTTGCTTTATACCTCTAACCCATTTTTTTTTTTTTTAAGTGGTTTAAAACAGGAGTTTAGAAATTGGGCTAACTAGGTTGAGCTTATGAGTTGGTAGTGCTGGCTGTCCACTGGTGAAGGGGGCATTTAGGGAGAGGATGCTGAATTGAAAGAGTTTGTAATAGAAGGAGCAGATGAAAAAATAGGTGTTTTGCTTTGAATGCATCGGGGGAAAAGACTTTAGAGAAAAGCTGAAGGTTTCAGAAAGGCACTCAAATACTTTCATTTTATACAGCTGATTACTTAATGTAGTGCTCCAAAGCTCAGGCTTTTACTAGCTGACTAATATCTAAAGAAGTTTTCTGCTTGTTTTCTCTGCAAACCTCATGGCACTGACAATAAATACATTGTCCGTATGGAGTGAAGAATGGCATTTAAGTATCGTGTGTTGAAATCCCACTCACTTTTACACATTATGCTTCAAAGCCCTGCTTCCTGGATACAAAAGTAGTTGTGTTTCCAGCAGAACGTTTACATAGTTTAGCATGAGGTAAAAGCACTGGGGTATGAAGCCAGCCATGTATATAAACCATTAAACAACTTTAGTGCAAAGCTGCACAAAACATCTATTAAATTTAACAGTACTGCTAAAAATCCACATTTAAGCTTTCTTTGTTTCTAACTTGGAAACGTGGAGAAGTTGTTGATAATATCCTCAGCAACAAACAGTGAAACCCCACCTTTGCATGGTACTTAGTTCCATAGCAAAAATGAAATGTACTGGTCCCGTGCTTTCCAATTGGTCTTGCTGACTTACAAGTTTTCTGCAGGTTAAATGTTCCCTTTATGAAACGGGCTATAGCCAGTGCACATGGAAGCCTCTCCTGAGGAGGTGTTATTTTAATATATGAAGGGCAGTCATTTCATTTCATAAAGATAGCTTGTTCCACAGAAGAAATAAACATCACATTTGACAGATGCAGGGACGCTCAGAGATCTTCAGCTCTGGAGGCAGGGAGAGGCCCATAAAGCTTTCCTGTGTTCCCTGCATTATGGTGAGTGGAGCTTTAGATGTCTTCTCTGAAAACTGATTCTGTGGTGTAACTATAGCCACCTAATAATTTTATTTTTTGTTTTTAAACACTCTGCATGAATGCCACAGAATGCAAAGAGAAGCATGATATTATGTAGAAGAGTGCTGACAGCAAATGGAGAAGGGTCCCTAAGTGAATGCACTGCCTTATCTACGTTCAGCAGTAGAGAATTTACTGGGAACTTGCATGGGCAAGGTGTGAGGCTCTGAAAACTAGCTTGTATGTGATCTGTTTATGGGAATAATGAGAGAGTATGGGTTAATGGGCTTCTGCAAAGTTCTTTCTACTCAGCAGTTTGTCTCACCATCTTATTCAGCCAGGAGTCTGAGACGGGTTTGAAAAAACAATTGCTAGTACTAATGCTGTTGTTCTGAAGATGGTGTGCCCCAGCTCGTTGTGGGTGACTTTCAAGATGGGTGTGGATCGGTGTCTCCAAGTTAATTCTTTGGATCTTATGTTTTGGGCTGATTTTTTTTTTCTGATTCAAAATCTAAAGGCCAATAAGCTGGCTTAGCAATCAGTGAAAAAAGCTCAGGTGAAGGAACTGAGAAGCTGCCTGCCTTATCTATTAACCCAATGCTTTATTTATCCAGAAATTATGGGGAGCTGGCTGCTGAGCCAAGGAGAGGCTTGCCCAAGAGTTATTCCGATCGCATTTCTCAACGTCATGTTTGTTGTGCTTGGAAGGAGCTGGGATAGCTCTGTCGTCTCTCTCTCTCACTCCCTCTTACAGAGCATAGTAGCTATACTATATTCTTACCAGAGCCCTGCACTGCTTAATGGTGAACCAGAGTTGCTTCATTTTCCCTTCATTTGATGAATGAAGTTTGGGATGAGGTGATGGGGAGAGGGAGTGAAGAGAGGAAAATTCACCTAGAGCAAACCCAGGTTTCCTTAATGATCAAAAGATGCTGTACTGAGGACAAAGTACTGCAGGAAGTTTCTTCGAAAAAGAGAAAAGTACTGTCTTAGTGTTTACAATTTTACTGCTCAATACAAGCAAATTGTATTGCAGAAAGAAAACTTGCAGAATGAGGCATTCTGTCACCCAGCATCACTGCTGCTTGAATGAATACAAAAAGGAGGCTGTGCTGAAATTCATAGTGCCTTCTAACTAAAGCTTATGGTATAGGAAAATACCATTTAATTCCTATAGCTCAGATGTGGAGGAATTTATTTTTTTGTGAGCAATGAGTAAATGCTGCTTTAATAGAAATTATAATTTCATCAGCAGCAACTGCTGTTATTGGCAGTGCTTTAGCATTTGGGTAACAGTTCTGTGATAAAAACAATTTATTTCATGAATTAACTTGTCATGAATTGTCATGTGTTGTGCATAAACAGTAGTTTTTTCCAGTAAAGACTGCCGTGGAAAGCAGCATTGTGTGATGTATCCAACGGAGTCAGGGAATTTGTTATGGAAGTGCTGCTATTTTTACCCTCTTGAAGTAAATACCACAAAATTAGGTATATAAAGTTTCAATTAGACTTCTGTTTCCCTTTTTAAAAACTTGCAGAAATGGCACCATTACTGTGTGCTTTTTCCTTGCAAATTTTTATTTCCTCTTTGGATTTTGCTTTTTCTATTTTGTTTATATTTTTATCTAAATTAGTTCAAGCTGTCAGCAATATGTATGTGTTTTTGATATTTTTTTTTCACAGAATTTTCCCCAAGAAAACAATGCTTAATTCATTGCTCTGTGTTTTTCGTATAGCTCTTGCGTGTGTTATAGCCCGTGATTTATTTCAGTATCAGACAGACAATACTATCACAGAAGAGTTTTTCATGATGGAGGACTTTATTTTGAGTTTGGGGAAAATCTTGGGGGCAGTCAACCAGCGTGATCTGGCACTTCCCTTCTTTTTGCTTTTGTTCTCCTTGGCCCAAATGATGGGCTGCTTACTCATTAATTTCATTGGGGCTTCTTGTGAGGTAAAGTACTATACAACATCAGCAAAATTATGGCAATCTGTCCCTCCCTGTGCGAAGAGTTATTAGAAGCCCACTCCTCTGGGGACTAAGTGAACCAGAGAATCTGCTAAGTTACAGCTCTGAAATGTGTTTTTTCCCTACTTTTGCTAATTGAATGGGGAGCTGCGTTTTCTAGATTCGTTCCCAAGTTGATGTGAAGGAAGGAAGGCGATGGATTGGTGTTGCTTTTCAGCTTTATCCAGCCTGGGAAGTCCTTGGTGGGTCAGGGCATACGCAACCAAAACTGCTCAACTCTTAGACATCACAGCGTGTCTCCTGGATTAGTCATTTATAACCATGAAAAATAAGGGCAAGGTGAGCACAGGGTTCTCATTTTGTACTGGTGGCATATTTTGACCACTCTGTTTATTTTGCTCAGACATAAATGACAACACAAGATGTAGGGTGCAGTGAAGCAATGCTTGGGAATGTTGCCACTGATGTTAATGGTGTCAGTCTCTAATCTCTTTCCAGCAAAAGCGAGGTGATGCATCAGCAAAATGGCTGCCCACACTGGGAGAGACACCAGGACCATTCACAACTGCTGAGACAGTGAAACAGTATTTTGGAGAGGGGAAGAAAAAAAAAGAAAAAGCTCATTCCTTAATATATGGTCTTAGAGGGTAAATATTTATCCAGCCATCTAAAGGCAGGAGTAATCGCTGCAGTTTTCCCTTTGCTCAGAGGCTGGAGATTTTCTCTGACTGAAAAAAAAAAAAAAGTCCAATTTTGTGTATGTGAAGAAATCAAAGTGTTGCCCTTGAAATGGGTTTTTCAGCTGTCTCCTGGGTATTCTGGGGTTAGTTTTCACCACGTGAGGTTCTGAAGTGCATACTCGAAGGTTCAAACACAGGAAAATTGGCTATCACTGCCAACTCTGTTGGGTGGGGAGAAAGCTGTTTCAGTTCCTTTATAGAAAAAGAAAAAAAAAAAGGAAAGACTTTCTTCTTCTTCTTCCAGCTCATTCTCATATAGTCCCCTGAAAGAAGTCTTGACTTTTATTATATCCTGTAATCAAATTTGAGCATCTTATTTGCTGCTTTTCCCCAAGACCACCCTGGAGGTAGCAGTCCACACACATACAATTTTGGTATGCATAAACCCATAAATTTCATAACAAAATATAAGAGCTGGAGCTGTAGGAGGAGTGTAAGGCAGAAGGTGCTGAAATGTAAAGTCTGTGTATGTTTAAAGGGATGTCATTTATTACATACTTCTGCCTTTAAAACAAAAAAAAAAACTTACTGTTACCACACAGACTGTATAAATATATATTGCCTAATGCAAGATGGTGTGGTGTGAAGATTTTATTGGCATACGGTAGCTTAGCTAGAGCAGCAAAGACCTGAGAAAGCTCTGCATCGCCTCCAGTGTGTGCCAGGAAAACATGTCCTTGGCATGGGCAGCAAGAACATCCCCAGTGACGCTGCATAGGTGTAAATCTAATGAGGATAATAACCCATGTGCTTCAGGGTATCAACCCATTACTAGATGCCTGGGATTAGGAAGGAATTTCTCTTGGTTATGTTGCTCTGAAGTCGTTTATAGTGGGGCTCTGCACATTTCTCTCTGACGCCTCTGCCACGGGCTTCTGCAGGAAGAGGATGTTGGACTTGATGGACTGGCTGGAAGGACCTGGTCTGGCAATTTGTGTGTTCTTCTGAAAAATATTAATGATACCTATTTTATGTGGTTTGGAATATGTTTTGATGGGGCACTTTGTGCGCATCTCTCTGTAATGCCAGCTCCTATAAAGCTGCTTTCATAAATGTGTAATTTAGTTTGGAAGGGAGCTCTGTAGATCTCCAGTCCTTCAGCCTTCTCTGAGCAGGGCTGACTTCACAGTCAGGTCAGACTGCTTAGGGCCTTGCCGAGTCCAGCTCTTAAAACCTCCAAGAATAAGAATATTGCTGCTGCTCTCTCTGCTTCCCCATGACGACTTTCTGGCCACTTTAGCAGGATTGGCTTCTGTATTCCTGGGTATATCTGTGTTAATGTGAGCTTTAGACAGGTAGAGCTTCTCTGATCACAGTTGTAGGTTTGTTTTTTTTTTTTCCCCTCTTATAATCAGTGGAGAGAAATACATGCCTGTTGGTGGATTTTCTTTGCTGCAACGATAAGCATTTGAGAGCCTCTCAAATCATTTCTAGTGGTGTGTATTTCTGCAGTGACCCTTGGAGGAACATGGATGTCCCCATTGCAACCAACGTAGTTGGCAGAAGTAGGTGCCTGAAATGAGTCTCAGCATATGTCCAAATATGAAGTTGTCCAAAATGAAGTAGGTATTGATAGCTTGTTACAGTGATCTCCGATTATGTGGTGTTTTGTGCTAACTAGAGAAAAAAGCACAAAATATCACCAGGAAAGTGGTTTCCTGGGTTTCTAATGTCATAAAACCAATATTCCCTTTTTTTTTTTTTTGTCCAAGTATCAAGGTCTTGAAGGCAACAAACTTTAGATAATGTCTTTAAATGTGACTTACTGTTGTGCATCTAGAATCAGTGAAGGTTTACTCTGTTGAAAAATGGTCTTGAATTTTGACAGTGTCAGCTGGTATTTGAATACTGAAGTGTGGTGTGGGCGATCCTTATTTCAGCTGGTTGAAGCAGACTACTGTTGGTTTTTGGGGTAGACAAAGATATCTCAAAAAGCTGTGAAAAAGCACTCCTGTCTCTTAGGTGATGGGGATAAAGAACGGGAAGGAAATATTAGGAAACTCCATTGGATAGAAGAAAAAGAAGAAATCCACCCTGAAGTCTTCTGAAAGATTCTGGCAAGAAATCATTGTCAGTTGCTAAAATTCCATGGAATTCTAGCGTTCACTGATGAAATCTGCTTTCCTGGAAATGAACTTGGAGAATATCTGGTTATGGTGTTTGCCAAAGAGAAAACAAAGCCAGAGGTGAAATCACACGGGAAAGAAAGACCCCAATATTTTTGTATAGAATTATTTGGGTGCATTTCTCTGTAAATGTTTATTTCTTTCTTTGCTTTATGAACAGAGGCCTAATAGTTATATGCTTTCAGTCATACAGTTTTCTATATTTCAACAAATACCAGAAGAATTCTTGAAATTGAGTAAGATTTTCCTATTCCAGCCTAAATGGAATTAAAGAAAAAAGGTCAAGGACAATGGAAAAGATCACTATTTATCCCCATCTACACACTGTCTTATTTTCAGGATGCCAGTGGAATAAATGAAGTGGAAAGGTCTCACTGCAACTCAAAAAGGAATGTTCTCCTTGCTACCCATCTCCAGCTGTCACCACAGCTGGACAAAATTAGAGGAGTAAGAAAAAATGTTTCAGTGATGATAAAGCTTGAAGTTCTGTTGCATAAAATGCTCTCTATTTCAATTATAAAAAAGGATTTGGAAGAAAAAAGATTAGTGTGCTGCCCCAGTGATGTGCCAAGCTAGTGTGGGCAGTGTGCATTAAGTGCATGGAGCTGCTGCATTCCTTGCCCTGCACACAGACCTGGACCCAGAGCAGGGTGTTCCCTGGGTGGGGTGGAGCTGCCTCAAAACTGGTAAAAATTAAACATATTTTTGGTTGCTTTTGAGTGTGGAAAAGGGTCTGTTGTTTGAAAGAGGACGGAAAAGGGTTGTTTGTTTTAGAAACCGTGAAAAGGAGGATGTTTCAGGGAAAGAAGAGAGTAATGGTTCAATTTGGATACGTTTATATAAAATCCCCTTTGGAGCTGTAGCTTGGTTAACCTTGGTGGGCTGAGCTCCCAGCTACAGAAACCTCTTCTCAGGCTCTCTGGCCAAATAAGCCTCATAAAGCAACCACCAGCCTGGTGCTTTGGGGAAGGTCTGAATGGGGACTTTGGTCTGTGGAGACAAAGGCAGCAAATGACTGCAGTGAGATTTTTCTTTCAGGAAGACTGCTTTTCTTCTCCAACTATATCAGGTTAACATTCTCTTCCTCTGCTTGATCCCTAGAGTGGTACAATTGTGTTTTTCCTCTTGTTTGGAAGGTCAGGAAATACAGGCTTAAGGCAAATGGGCTCATGTTGGTTTCTAACTGGAGGGGAATTCCATTCTGTGCTTGAAAATTATCGTAGTTAGGAAGATGTTACTTGAAGCCTCCAGTTTGTCCTACATGGAGGTGGCCACCTGGTATATAACCCAGTAAGTGAGACGTCCCAAGCTACATAAGTTGAATGCCTTGGGAGACCTTGGTTGTGTGTGCCATCCTGCAGTGGATGTTTTTTGGTGGCCTTGGGTGTATCACCTATATCACGTATAGA
Source organism: Phasianus colchicus (assembly GCF_987193195.1). Classification (NCBI taxonomy): domain Eukaryota; kingdom Metazoa; phylum Chordata; class Aves; order Galliformes; family Phasianidae; genus Phasianus; species Phasianus colchicus. The sequence continues at coordinate 24,966,069 of NC_143444.1, read as the reverse complement.
AAAAGGCTCTGGTTTTCCTTGTGTAAGTACTTTGGGACCTCTAGTGGAAAGTACAATTTGAGAGTTGGAAATAATGATAATAGTTGCCGTAAGTTTAGGCTGGACTAATAAATACCAAATTTTAACACTCTTAGCTTGAAAACTCTTAAAAACCTGTTAATGAGTGGTGTATCTCTTCAGGCACTTCTGTCTGCCCTGGCTGTCAATTATCTGGAGCCTCCCATAGAGTTGTAGACTGTGGTAATCTCTTTCAGATGCTCCCAGTATCTGTCTGTCTGTATCTTGGCTGAATCGTGAGTGAAAAGGGGATCATCAAAACCAGAATAAAACAACACAGCAGCCATCCTGTGTGAAGTGATGGAAATTTGCGGGTGGGAGAAGCTGAGTTTCTGCTGTTGCTGCGGTGTTTTGGTTTTGAGTGCAAAGGATATGTTGCTGCTTCTCATTGTTATTTGCTAGGTCACAGCAATCTGTGGCTCCAGAAAGCTCTGACGTAAGTAGAACAGAAAAGGAATTGCTGAAACTGGCCATATGTTGCAATCAAATCTGCAGGAATTAGAAAAATAAGAACAGGAAGACTTTGTATATAGCATCAAAGGCAGAGCTGGTTCACAATTTGAAGAGCAGAAGCATGGCCCTTATTGTTTCTTGGCTTACAGTTTAAGTGCTTGAAGCACTTGGACCTGCAGGTATGCTAGGGGCTTGTTGACATTGGAAGGCAAACTCTATATCTCATGGGTGCAGTGAGCATGTTGGGCAGCTGAGCTATCAGAAATGGGACATCCCAAGTGCCTGGAGCTGTGACAAAGATACAACTGCAAAAAAAAAAAAGTTGTTTCAATGGATGATACAGAATCAGGCCTGATATTTGGAGCCATCTGGCTATTGCAGGTTGTTATGTCCTTTGGGTATGGCCTATCCATACACAACCACACAGGACTCAATTTGCAAATGCTAAGCAGTCCCCTTATCACCTCTTTGTTTTGTATCAAGATGTCGTTCGTTCAAGACTTGATCCACTGTGACCACATTTCTTCTGGAAGTTATTTCAGTCTGGCTTCTCATTGTATAGGAAGGGTTGATTTTTGTGCTGTAGTCATGCTGTTTGTTTAGTGATTTTTTTTTTCTTTTAAGTAGATTTTTCTTCCCTTGTTTGGTTATTTCTCTTCGTTGAAGATGTAGATGTTAATGACCTTACTCTCCCATTATTTTGCTGGAAACTGGCCTAGAGATTTAAGAATTATCAGAGAGCTGCTTAGACAGGTGGACCCAAAGGAGGTCTGTCAGATAGGAGAAAGGAAACTGAGTTGTAAGAAATAGAAAGCATTGAATGAGAAGTTCAAGTTGTCTGATGAAAAACACATGCACAAACCAATACTGATACTATTTGTTAAAAGTTGGCAAAGTGCTTCTTAGAGGCAGTCAAGACCTTATGCTGGGCTGTGTCTGACAGTGCTGACTGTAGGCTGATGTCCCCTGTATCTGAGGACACACGTTAGAAATTCTGGTCCAGTATGCACTTCACCTCTCTCTCTACCTATTAATCCATTCAAACTTCTTTATTTTTCAAAAATAATCTGTTACAAAGTGTTCCTTCTTTGTCCCCTTCCTTAACCTGATGTGCTAATAATAATGGGTGAGATCCGCTGCTCATCTTCCCATTCATCCAAATGGCAAATGTGCTCCAAGGGATTTTTAGTCCTGAATTATTCTTTTTCACACCAGGAACAAGGCAAACTTCCCTTGTTCTTTGCTGAATAAATGGGATCTTAGCATAGACAGCTTCTCTTTGCAATGCCTTAAGCTAAGTGTTTCCTTTTGAAGTCTGTGCCTCTGATTTGAGGCATGGCAGCTCTCCCATGTCTCCACTGAAGGATTTTTGTGAGCATGAACTCTGGAAAATGTACTCATAGAACCTTGTATTCTGCAATACTGCAGTTTGTACATTACCAGATAGTCTCCAAAAGTTTGTGTAAATCATAAACATCTCCCAGAGTTTGACTGAAATGACCCTGCAAGTAATGTCAGTGGGGAAGGAGCACAACATGCATTTGCTTGGTTTGTTGCCAGTCATGAAGCTGCTTGAATTGGTCAAGATATAGCTGACAAGTCTCAAACTGTGCTCATAAGCATTGTCAAGTTGATGGCTGTGACTGAAGACACTGACCATCTATATTTTCTGAAGTTATAAAAGAGGAAAAAATGGATAAGCTGGGGAAAGGGAAGGAAGGGACACTCGTTTTTAATTTTTTTTAAAGAATCATCAATTCTATTTAGGACTAAAGATCTGTATCTATCAAGAATAGCATTACTGCACAGTCAGATTACTAGCATAACTGTGTACAATTCCAGTATAATTAATGAGCTGTCATTAGAAAAGTAATTTATAATAAGGACAAGGATAAAATTAGTACAAAGCTGTTTTCGGTAGAAGTTGTGATGACTAATCTGACATGGTTGCTGAAGTGGTTGCTGTCATTTTGTGTTTTAAGTGACTTCTTGTGGGTTGCTCATGTACCTGTGTGACAGGCACTGGTGAAGGATGGGAGTGCAGTGGCATAGCTGCAGTTATCTGCTGGAAGATGTTTGCTGGCAGAAGGTGTTGTTCAGGCTTATAATTTTAATCAGAGGATGCTCAAGCATGTGAATTACCCTATGTGAATTAGCAAGAACAGAGAGCACTTTTTTTTTTTTTTTTTGGAGCTGGATGTATTGTAGCTCTCTGGATAAAAATTGTCCCGGGGCTTTTATTCCTTGGTGGGGATGTGTCAGTTTTCACCAGCCATGTGATGTGGTGGCCTTTTGAAACGAGGCTGAACATTCATTATCAGAGAGGTTAAGCTGCATGAGAGCTATTTAATTACAGGCCTACAATGGTTTCTGCATGCTTTCCCTGGAATTCTTTGTACACTCAGGAAAGTGTGTAAATCAAACAACCAGCACATCAGGCGGTGGGGCTGAGCTGGAGGAATTACTGGATGCCCTCATAAAACTTTAAAGGGCTTGAATGTCAAGTTTAAACTCTTGGGGCCTTAAAACTTGAGTCTCGAGGCACTTCTACCTGCTGTTTCATCACATAAGCTTTTCACTGTTCATGAGCTGCAAACCCAAGATGATTATGGCTTCTATTTCCCTGCAGTGTATTTAATTTCCCTTTACTGTTGTCATCATACCCATGTCTGAACTACCTTTCATCTCCTCCTACCACTCATCATCCTTTCAGTTGTAGCCAGTGATGCATAGGCTTTTTAAATAGAGTGTTCCTTGTAGGCTCTTATATCAAAATCTGTTTAACCTCTGGTGCTTTCAAGCTTAAGGCAAAATCGCTGCGTATTAGCAGTTCTAATGCGTAACTGCACTCAACAGGAGAGTTAGCAAATCTGCAGTGATACCGCAGTGCAGTGAGGATGTGTGCTGCCAGCTGCAGCCAGCTGTTGGGCTTTGCACTGCCTTGCTGAAGCAGTGGGTGCCTTCCTATTGAATCTCCCCTTTGATTAGTGTTGGCTGGAGTGAAGCAACACCATGGAGCAGTTCTTAGTGTCTCTGCCAGAAACTGGCTCAGGAAAGCTGGGTTGTGTTGCTATTTCTGTTTGGGCAGCTGCAGACTCTTCATATTGGTTCCTTCATCACAAACCAAACCCCATGACAGTAGAAAGTACATCTGGGGAGGGGATCTCAAATTCAGTTCAGACACTCATTGAGTCAAAGCAACAATGAGAAGAACTTGCAGATAGTGGTTCAGTTTAGTAATGCCTCATAAAGTGTTCCCTCAGTGCAAGATTCTTCAGTTGATACTGAAGTCCTGGGAAAATCCTATAATTTGATGATTGTCACGCAAAATAGAGAAAAATTCTATGCTAGGCCCATGCAATGCTCATTTCCTAGAGTAGGTAAGCCTCTTAGCTCAGCTTAAGGCTTCTTGCCCATTTCCAACCCACATATTTATTCTATCAGTCCAGTTTTATAACATCCTAGAAATAATTCACTCAATTTTCTCTCACAGAGTCAGAAACCATTGCTAGGCATTGGTTTGCTGAGTATCAAAATGCTTTGCTAATGAGAAGTGGGCAAATGAATCTAAGGAAATAATTCTACTTTATTAACTCGTGCCTAGGACCAAACCCAAAGCCAAATCAAGCCTTACTTCCAGGATGGATATGTGTTTTTGCAGTGTTGTTTTTGATTGCTTTTCACATCCATCCCCGCTTTGGAGTTTTGGTTTGGACTGAAGCAGCAGTGCTTAGAGGTTATGGAATGGTTGTTTCCGTCCTGTCTCTGGTCCAGTCAGCCACAGGAATTGTTAGAAGTTTTAGTGGAGTCTCTAAAATTCATTTTCAGCCATGAACTTTGGGAAGTCTGTGGATGGTCCAGGACAGGCTGTGTTCAGGAGCTTTCAAAGCTGGCTGACAGGGTTATCATTTTGGCAATGCAAGCCCTAAATTGGAAATACTGGAGATGCATCATTTAGTTCTATTGCAGCACTGCTGCTAAGGTGCAAGGAGTGAAAGGTTGAATAAAGGTTCCCTTTTAGCTCATCTTTGTAATGAGAAAACAGGAGGTTTAGCAAAACCTCATCAATTGTTATGATTTGGTTTTGCAGGCCTCAAGCCTGGGAGGTTGGGGTCTGGCTTCCATTATATTCTAACCAGAAAGTTCATCGAGAAGAAATATTCTCCTCAAACTGTCTTGAACTTGTCCAAACTTCCGTTCAATCCCAGTAAAACCTAAACTCTCATCCGATGAGGGTCTGCCACTGTTAATGTGTTTCAAAATGCTATGTGGGCTTTGGTAGACAAAGGAGCTCTTAAAGGATATTTATCATACGTGCACAAACACACACAAAACGTGTATATATATTGCAGCATTAAGAGATTCTCTTTCATTTGGCCACGGTGGTTTCTGCTTAGCCACAGAAATCTCATGCATATACTGGCCAGCTCCTATTTTCATTTGTGCTGGAGTGAGATTGAAATCTGCTCTCCATGTATGAAATGAAGGCAAACCGTGTGCCAGAACTGTGCTACCAGTGGAGAGCTGTGCTGAATTTTGTCATCTCTCTCTTAACAGTCCTTAGCAAGCTGTAGCTTAAAATGGACCAGAACGAGCAAAAGGAATGGGGTGATTATGTGCTGATGTACTGGGCATGAGCAATATTGAGAAATTTAAGCTGAATCCTTATAAATATGCTTACAGTTTATGCACACGACTAAATTAATAGCAGGCATAACTCTTTTAAAGTTACTTGACTTTAATTGACATATCAATATAATTGCCAATTATCTTAATTGATATACATGGCATAAATATTGTGCTCTGGAAAGCTTCCAGTCCTTCTTTATTAGAGTATTAAGCCACAACATATGCAGATTACATGGAAATACCACTGAGGCATTTGTTAAATTCCTTTCTTATGTCTCTTTCTTCTATTTTATATATATGTATGTATATGTGCAGAAAACAGTCGTAAGGACATACTGATTATTGTCAATGAAGTCTCTTAAACAACTTCAAATGATTCTACTAAAGGGTTTCTACAGGTTTCACACTCTGCTTTTGTGGAAATCAGCTTTCAAGTCAGTCAGGCTAGAGATTAGATTCAAAGATTTAAAACCCCTATAGATCAAAAGCAGATGCTCTTAGAAGACATTTCAGCCAAGACAAGCTGTCTGGGGACATTGTTACAGCGGGAGAAGACAATTTATCATTAAAACATGAAAGCCTCTGTTCAATAATAACCAGATGTATTTAAAAAAAAAAAAGGAAAGAAAAGAAAAAAAGAGGGAGAGGAAAAAAAAGTGGGGGTGTCAAGGTCTTGATTCATTTGTCTCCCACTAGAAATCATCTTTATCCCATACTTAGAAAACGAGTGCAGATTCTTTGATGCCAAGACATAATATAAGAAAAATTGAAACATTTCACATTGTAAATCCTTGGCAATTGTCAAGGGAATTTTAATTATATAAAAATCTGTGGTGCCTAAAGTAGAGATAAGGAGCAATCAAGTTAAAGAGCTGTTCCTTGTCTTAGAATAAAAAGGGGGGAGGATCTGACAAAGTTTTCAGGTCTTTCTTGCCTTGTACCAGTTTTCACCTTTCCCCATCAACTGCTTTCACTCTGACCTCATGCAACTCGGCAGTGGAACTTAGCTTTAACCTAAAACCTCCCCTCCGAATATTTAGCAACTTTCATTTAAGCCATCTCCATGTAGAAAAGGGATTACTGCAAGCTGTGGACACTCAGGGAAACCGAGGCACAGAGAAATGGGTTGACTTAGCTCTTAATATGTAGTGCTCTGATAGAGAGACAGGAAGTGACTGTTTTGTTTTTCCAGCCTCATTTTCTAACCACTAGAGAGCATCCCTTCCCAGTGAAATGTATAGCTCAGCAACACAGGAAATGCTTTTGCTGCCAGTATATGGGAAGTAGGAAGTCCTCTTCACTCTGTTCTTGTTTTACAGGCCATACTATAAGAGAGTGGGTGTGATTAACAACAGTTGTTACAATATATTTAGAATCATTTCCAGGTCTGTGGTTAGATGTTTCAGGCTGAAGTTCTCTAGAGAACAAGTACATCTAAGAACTCAGAGCGATGTAAATCAGGACATGAGGTCTTTGACACTGCCACCAAGAGGGTCACACAGCAGTCTGCCTCAGCTCCCTGATCCACCCACAAAGCGAGATGCAAACCTCATGGCTTTCCTCATTTGAGTACAGTAAGACTTGGCAAAAAAAAAAAAAGTGTGAAATGCACATAATTTCGCATAGATGGAAGCAAACTTGTTAAAATGTCTTCATTGATGTTTAATCTTTGAAAATGAAGCTTTGGGGAAAAATGTATTGCTTTTGATAAAGTTCTTTGAAAGCTTCTCCGGTTCAAGATGAATTTTGTGATCAGCCAGGATGAGAGACTTTCCCATCTTCTGCAAAACACACCACTCCAAGAGCTTTTTAATACCCACTTTGAGCTATTTGAACCAAAATCTGATTCTTTACATATCCTGGCTTCTCTGTCCATGACTGTGAATAAAAGCTTTGTCCTGGACTTGAGTCTTCCCAACGAAACTGTTGTCAAAACCAATAAGGAGAGAGATTGCCAGAGATGTGAACCTCTATTACCTATTGCACTGACTATCTTACATGTGAGGCTTTCTGTCTGGCTGCTGCTTGAGGTGCCCTTCATAGGGGTTGGGAAGAAAGGACCAGCTGAGTGGATTGGAAAAGGTGATTAGCAATCATTGGTGAAAGACAGTGTTTGAGAGGAGTGGGAAATTGGAGCCTAGGCTGTACAACTAAATTCTGAAGATGTGGGATGTGGTGGTATGTGGGTTTCTGCTACTCTTGGAGCACAGAGCATCGGTCAGAAGTCTCTTGTCTGTAGGTGGCTGTGGGTTCTAGTGAGGTCCTGCTGTGAGGGTTCAAAATCTGGAGATTTTGTCAGGGAGAAAATTTTTTCCAGGGAGAATGCGGAGAGACCCAAGGTCTGGAAAGCATATCAACATGCTTGCCCTCTAAGAACTGGGAGCCTTTAATTAAGTAATTGCATTACTTTTTCTTTGAATGATAAAAGAAAGACACTGTCTCTGATATAGACCCCTTGGCTTTCCAGAACGCTCAGTTTGGGTGATAAATTAAATTAATTGTATTATTATTTCTTCTCTATGTGCCAGTCACCATTCATTTCAGACAAATCTGTTTAGGGTGCTAAGTATAGCAACGTTGATGTAAAGTGTTGGGGAAACATGAGATGAATGGATGCAAGCTTTTGCCTACTCTGTTGATGTCTCTGAAGCCACGTGTGGCAGCTCAGAGCAATAAAGACCTACAGATCCACTGGAGATGACTGCACTTCAGTAACACATTTCAAATTGCAGTATGTAGCTATTCGCTGAAAAGTCAAGGTCTGTTATTTTGATTTCTCTATTTCAAGAGGGGTTCATCTCCTTTATTTGGGGGAAAAAAAATAAATCCTGTGCATCTATCTCAGATAGCAAATGTTCATGTGGAGAGCAGGCTAAAGCAGAGAAATCAGGGCCAGATTTACAGCACTGCTGTCATCAGAAAGCTGAGCACTGTCTTGTTCTTACTCACTGCAGAAGATCTGACTTAATTGGATCCAGACTGGATCTATACATGGATTTGGAAACCCCAAAAGTCTGGAAGCTCACATCTTGAGTTCTTGTCATAGGTTTAAAGGCAGAAGAATTGGAGAGAAGGGGCTCTTCAGCAAGGAGGAGATGACAAGATCAAGACTTAGAAAAGGAATGACAAATAGAAGAATTTATTCCTTCCTGACCAAACGTTGATTCTGTTGTAGTGCTGTACCATGTGTACAACTCCTCCTGTGCTGCTGTGCCCCTGGCAGTCCTGCTCATGGCAGTGCCCAGGGCGGCCCATGGTGTTCCCAGAGCCCCTTCTTTAGGAGGTGGAGCTGCTCTGGCATGTGGCTGCCAATGGCGCGCTGATGCTGCGGTTGTTGTAGCTGTGCCTAAACAGAAGTTGTTTAGGGCACAACAAGTGCTTCATGTGGCCACATACAACATTTACTCAGTGTGGGAGATCACACACATAAAAGTTTAGCGCAGGAGTGCAGCAACACAGACTCGCACAACCCTCAGGCCTTTTCTGTTAACAATCAGACCCATAAAGCGCATTAAAATAAACTGATTTTTACAGCTCTGCACTGCTGTTCAACCAAGCATTTCAAGAAGCAAACAAAAGCACCCACTCCTCTGGAAATATGAGACTTCATTCCTACCCAGGAGCACAAATAGTACTCAGGAGAGAGTTATGAAACCCTGTTTAAGTGCAGATTTGTATTCATTTTTACATACCTTTGCTTCACCCTTCTGACGGAGGTGTTTTTGCCTTTAACAGCTCTATACTTTTGTTGACAAACCATTCCCAAACAGTTTTTCCTTAGGCTTATGAGAACATGTGGCAGAAACAAGTGAGGATTTTTTTCCCATTTTCAAACGTAAATAGATACAAAGGGACGGGATGTTCAAGTGCAGAGGCCCTTCTTGCCAGCAGTTCTGTGGCTGCCTACAGGCTGAATGAAGCACGGACTTTGGCGTAGATGTGACTCTGGGATGGAGAAGCAGATATAGCCCAAGAGGCATCCTCTGAGCTTCAAAACAAAAAATGGTAATAGTTTTTGTCTTTAAAACTGGGTCTTAAAGCATCTGAGAATAAAAGGGTCTTGATTTTGTTCAGAGATCCAAACACAGAACAAATGAGCATTTCTAATTGATTGTAAATGTAGAATTGTTTGTTCTCCTCCTACTTTGATTTCTTTGTGGTCCTTTCAAATAACATCCCAAATCCTTTTGCGTCTGAGATCAGCGAGCCACTTATTTTTCCCAAACTTTGCTTGGCTGTAGGAACTTTAAATATTGCAACACTTGACATAAAACAAAGATTTTCCTGATAAGTGTGTGTAATGGTTCAAAACTGTTCCAACAAGCAAATCTGGTTTCTCAAAGGTAAATGATAGAAAAAGCTGGCCTTTGATTAAATATTCCAATCATTGCACGCTAATGGTGCATGAAGCTGTGATTTATCAGCCAAGACAATGTGCTGGAAAATGAACATAATTCATTAAGCTTGAACCAGATTTCACTTGAGCTTTCCACTCACGGTAATTCTTAGCAGAGAGGGATTGGTGTCATGAAGCAGAGACCTGTTTGCAGGATATGTTCTTATTTTTCATTCTGCTCTGCTGTTGAGATGAGAGCTTTTTCACCCAAGCTGTGCTCAGCAGAAAGCTGAGCATCCCTTGGTAGCTCTGGCCTGAAGTGCTTGTAAGAGAACAAGGGGCAAAGGAAGTTATTTTACTTGCATACCTAATGTTTTGGGCACTGTTGGCTGCCCTCCAGGTGCACTGTAGCTCGGGATGAGAGGGACAGAGCCTCTCATCAGAGTGCAGTGTAGGGGCTGGGCTGGCCTCAGCACAATGCTGCCCTTCCAGCACTGAATGAAGATGACAGCGAGTTGTTTTAACTCATGCTGTATGCAAGCAGAGAGCTAAGAATTACTGCATAGCTTGGCATAGCTCTCCTGGGACTGCTGCCTTCCCTCTGCCCAGAGCCTGCAGGAGGATGCTCTGAAGCAGATCCCTTGCCTTGGCCTCCTGCCTTTGCCTTGTGAGAGCCTTGCTGTGCACAGTGAGATAATGACTAGTCAGGCCACAACATGTTTATTTTTAGGCGTGCTGATGTGAGCTGGGGACATGGGTTGATCAGAAGTGTTTTTGTGCTCTTTGCTACTTCCAGTGAGGGGTTTGATAGCGCTCGAAAGCAGGGTTGGAGCTGGTGTGCCTGCTGCTAACAGCACGTGCTGCTCTGTTTTGGTAACATCCTGGGGCTGGTTATCATCTAATAACAAGGGGTTAGGCCTGTTTATTAAAGAAATATGTCTGTTTTGTTATTGTGCTTTTACTATAAAAGCAGTTGGGGGAAGGAGAGGAGATGATGCAGAACTGATTGTTGGTGTAGCTACAGAGGAAGTTTGTGATACCACTGGGGTATTTGTACCATTAGATTCAACTCTTAATATAAATCAGGGCCAGGAAGCACTGTAATCTGTTCCCTGTAGTCTCAAAACCACCATGATTAAGTTCTTTCTCACCCACTTTGCACATCCAACAAAACACCAAGGACGTAAACCAGAAGAATTTCCTGCCCTTCACATCACTATTTCTGTATTCACACATGTGGAAGAGAAAATAACAAAATGATTTTGAAAGATTAACCAACTCATTAAGCTCATGAAGCTTTCAAAGGAGAAAAGGGGAGATGGAGGAAGATGCTTTTGGCACGAGAGGTGTATACAGGTGTGTGGAATTCACTCCTCATCGGATGCTTGGCCACAGGGCTGGGAAGCTGTGGCCCTGTTAAGGCTGCAGCCTGCACTGCCCCAGGTGGCAGCCAGGCTGTTGTCTCCCCCTAACAATACTAGAAGCCCAGATATGGTGGGAAGTGGGGGCGTGGATGACCAGTGGGAACCCATCTCTGTACCCACTAGAGACTATTCTGGTTCCAGTGACTCCAGCCTGTTCTCTGTGGCCCACTGGGGGCTAAGAAAACAAATGTGGGGTTGGGACACTACATCTGCTGTGGCTTTTCTGCCTCAGAGACTTGGAGCTGGCACAGAGAGGCCTCTCTGTCTGAGCTTGTTAGTTTGCATCAGGTGTGATGGATAGCTCTGCTTGTAGAAGTAGGCTGCACCTGTGGTTAGCTGGCAGTGTGCACTTAGCTGTTCTGGGAAGCTGGTGTGCCACTGCCGCATCAGCGCAATCAGAGAGAGGTGTGACTGGCTTATTTTCTTCTGCTTTGATCTAGCAGAAAGTTTTTGGAAGAGGGAAGAAGGGAAAATCCCTCTCACTTGTGCTGTGTTGTGTAAGCAGAGGGCTATGGGCTGTGCTGGCGATGTGCTTCAGGATGGGGGTAAGGAGCTGAGTACGTGGCCGAGTCCTGCCTTAGGAAGAGCCCAAAGCCTGACCTCTGAGGCCAGGAAACAAAGCATGGTGATAATCAGAGGGTGGGATGAATGAGCTCTTTGTTGCTGCTTGGTTCTGAGAAGTCAAACTATGTTGTAGATATGCTGGAGGCATGCTGACAAATCGTGGGGCTGCTGAGGTGTTCATGGCTCTGTAGACTCAGGATGCAGGAAGCTGGTGGTGTGCTGGATGGCCTGCTAAACTCTGTGTTGCTGCTCTTGCTATGTTCCCTTTACTGGAACTTCACTGAAGTTCCCTTTACTAGCCTTCACTGAAAATCAAATTAGATGCTTGAGTAAGAGCATTAAGATATATTAAGATAATCCTGCTGGTTTTAGGGACAAGACCTTTATATGTGGACAGTGCTGAGGTGAGAAATGAGTGTAGGGAAAATAACGATTGAACACCCAGGAGACCTAGGAGTTTTTCCAAGCACTGGAAGAGCTCACATTCTCCATAGGATTTTCGGAAATTCCTGCACCATCTTGGCCCACCTTGAGCAGCCTGACCGCAGTCTCAAGGAAGTGCAAACACTTCTTGTCATCTACTCTGTATTTAAATGATCAGATCTGAATGGGTATCATTTTCTCTCTGGGTTTGTATTGTATCTGTCAATAGATACAGTGCCATAGTGAGCTGCAAACAGAGACCCAGTCTTCCAGTACGCTTATGTGTCTCCCTCCTTTCCAGTTAGATCAGGTCCTGTACACTTTGGAGATCTGGGCTTAAAGCACTGTGAGCCACAGATAAACCTCGTGGCATGCTTTAGACTTTCGGAAAAGAATAAAATTTTTACTTTTAAAATCTGCGTGCCTGTATTGCTGATCTCTCAGATGTGTTTTTATTTATTGGAGAACAGAAATTTTAACCTTCAGCTTCCTTCTCAGTATTCATTCATTACTTTTTTCCATTGCAGTTTACGTTCCCTGTTGCTAAAACTAACAAAATATTCACGCTAACAGAATGCCATTTCCCTGCTGGGCCCCAAATTAAACATTCCTGGAAAGGCAGGAGGCAGTTGCTTTATTCTGTGTTGTGAATTAACATGTTTGCATAACTGAATGGTCAGTGCATCAGACAGGAATTCCAGAACAGATCAATCTTTAGCACTGTACTTGACTTCATGGGCCAAGCATCCTTCTCGCTCCATGGTAATGCTGCATGGGCTGCTGAAATGGCCTTCTGGTATGATGCTATCCATCACTGGCTTTGTGTCTGGTTTGTGAGGAAACCACAGAGAATGAAAATAAGTCAAGTACCCTACTGAAAAGCAGACTTAACTCCTCTCAAAGCAGTTGTGAGCAGTGGCACTTACCATTGAGAAAAACAGCTCCAACTTATGAAGAAAAGTAGTGAGTTCTTCTATCTTCAACGGACAGACCTCGAAAAGCCATCTTTACTTTCAGCTGCAGCTCTTTGTGCTGTGAAACCCCAGTTGTGGGATCTGAGAAACTCCACTCTGATGTTGCTGTCTCAGCTCCTGTTATCTCAGCTGCAATGTATGAGCTGCTTCAGAGGAAACCGCCCGTGAGCATATTATTTCCTGTCCTGTGCTCTGAAGCATTTTCTCCTTTAACAAAACATGGCAGGATTCTTCTTAAATGTACTTCTTTTCCCCTGCTCTATTTTCCTTGCCAAATTGAGGCTTGATCCACATTCAGTCAGATAAATGGAAAATACTCGCCTGGACTTCCAAAAGGGCAAAGGTCTAAAAGATGGTTTGTATTTGAAAGAAGAGGAGGAGAGATTACAGTACTTACCCTTTGACTGACACAGCAATTACACTGAATAGCAAGTAGCATCACCAGTATTTCTAAGATCTTGGATGATGCTACCAAGCTTGTAAGGTGCTCACTGAAATCATTACTACATACCTCACTATTACTATTTATTTGTGTTAACAAATTGCTGAGGCAGTCAGGCTGAAATCCAAATATCCTAGCTGCTAGCAAAAACCTGAAAAATAAACCCTGCCTAAGTAGTGCATAGTCTCCAAATTAGGTTTGCCCACATTCATTACCCATAAGAACCATTTTATCCTATCCTGCGTTTTACTCAAGTCTCCATGAGGATAGAACAACGTCATAGATAATGTGCAGGGAAAAATTGAGTGCTCATAATTAAGATGTGAACTCTTTTAGGATTGTTACCATGTATTCCGATTGATGGAGTCCACCTTTCATGTTACTGCTTAGATCCACCCAACATTTTATGACACAGTTTCTGATAACATGTTATGGCAATCTGGGATTAGAGGGGGATGATTCTCTGAAGAACAGACAGGACCAAGTTATTAAATGGCCTCTTTCCTCCATGGCTAGCAGTTTCTACAAAAACAAAGGATTTAAAAAAAACCCTAGAATTCATTAAACACATTTTTGTCCCAGAAATATTTACACTGCTTTCTAATACCGATAATACCTACTCTTAAAAAATGCAACAACATGCAGGATATTAAGATTTGAAACATTTTTACTAGTTCTACTTCTTAAAAAAAGTGCAGATTTTTTGCATATTTATCTTTTATCCCATGCTTTATTTCTCAGGTCATGCTATTCCATCTATGCCATTCAATTTCATTTTACTGTCATTTCAGTTTTCATTTCCAGCTGGACCTATCTTTTATTTCTGTCTTCAGTCACCCCTCACAGCCAATCATATTAAAATACCAGAGGTTTATCACTCTTTATCACTCTGCTAGTATTTTCTTACTACTCAACATCTTGTGCTTTTCTTGTTCTAGGAACAATGGTAGACTTTCCAAACATTCTTCTTTTATTGTTCAAATCTACTTACAATCATTGCAATCTGCTTGGAGATTTTTTTTTTTTAATGTACACCAAGTAAGAATTAAAGAATATATTGAAATTTTCAGGTAGGCAGTGGTCCTGTAAAACTTGTCCATAATCAAACATCGGAGTTGATGGTCTAAGTTAACAAAATCCTCAAATATCCAGGATGTGTCTTTGGAAACCAGCTACCTCATTTTCTGAAGTTTACTGCGCAGGACTGAATTTTTTTTTGTATATGATCATATATTTTCACTTTGTGTATTTAGGAAATACAAAACTAATACATGTTATCAACGCATAAGAGTTCTTCAAGTTCTCCTTTTCAGTAAGTTCCCTCTTTTGTGGTAAGAAATTGTTTTGTTTGAGCAGATGATCACTAACTCCTCTCTGCCATATTGCAAATTATGTGTGGTTTTGGATGTCTGCTTTATAAATGAGTGCATTTGATATAATAAATGCCCAGACATAACTGTTGTCTTAAGCTGGTCAGCTTAGTCATTACAAAAAATGTTGTTTTGTAACAGCAGTAATTCTCCTCATAACTGTTCAGTGGACAATTTATGGGAATGCAGGGAATGCCACAGGTTAATTAATAAACTGTGAATACACACTTTCCATTATTTATTAATTTGTGATTACATCACTTGATTCAAGCAATTAAACTTTCCATTTTGACTGGACAACGGAAATGTGATGAATAGGAAAAGAATGAATTCTAAATCCAGATTTGTAATGCAATAGCATCAATCACAAATGCATACAAAAGGCAGAGTTTGCCCCAGATGTCTTACATCTGGCAAGAAAATGGGTGTATGAAGAAAAAGAACAGGAAAATCAACTTTGTCACTGCAGTGCTTTTGGTGTTCTGGAAGCTAAGCCTGTCACTAGTTTTATTTTAAGTAAAGAAAAATTTTAAGGCAGGATCAGAGTAGACAGTGATGTGTAGAAGGGGCAGGAGGAACAAATAAGTTCCTTTATTCAAACATGTAGGCAGTGATGAAGAAGGTATAATGAGACAACTGGAACTAAATTGACCTTTTGATAACAAATGAGAGATCATCAGTAGAAAGAGAGTGCAAGAGTCATGGAGATGAAGACAATGAGTAGCCAAAAAGAAAAAGAGAAGAAAATAGAGGCATTGGCAAGGTCATCAAAATGATGGGATTTGTAGCATTTGTCATTCTCTGTCCAGAATCATTGTGCTCAGAAAAAAGATGTGATGGCTCCAGTGTGAGATGAGGGGAGACCAAATGTTTTAGTGCCTGGTTGAAAAAGAAGGCTATGTCTAACACACAATTTGCTGGAAAAATTTGAAAGACTTTAACTTAAACTGAGCATAAAAAGTTATGGAGTGGTCCACTAGATGAGGACAGCCACCCATGCAGCAGGCCTGAGGGATACGCAGCAGGGTGCTACTTACAGGAGTAAAAGGAGAATGGAGAGAGCCTGGGAGAAAGACAGCAGGCCTTAATTATAGTGAATCTGAAGCTGATGACTGAACATCCCTGAGAGAGATGGAGAGATCCCCAACAGGAGAGCTGGGGAGAACAAATAGTGTAGGGAGGAGTTTGCTGTTACCTAGAGGCATGTTTTCCCCTGTAGGGTAGTAGTGGTGGAACTGGTGGCTGCAGTCCCACCGACTGAGAGAGATTGGAGGCTTTTGTTTGCTATTTGTTGAGACTGGTGGTATAAGGTCAGTTCTGTCCAAAGAGACAGAAAATTAAAGCTAGTTGCATCCTCAGCAGCAGTCTGCTTGGAGCTGATTTGTGATGTGTGCATAATGCACAGGTGTATGAAGTTAAATGGGAGAGTTTCCACTTCCATTAATTTTCATCTTATATATAATAGAAGATGAAATACATATACATATGTAAGAGTGAACAGTAGTTTAGATTTTAGACGTACAGCTTGCAGCGCATGCAATGAAAATACAGTTTTTGTCCTAGGAAACTTCATTTGGTAGTGGCAGTTGGGTTCTTCAGCTGGGGGATGCACATCCAAAGCAGCACAGACAGCAAAATATTCATAGTATCTGGTGGCTGGCCAGCAATGCAGGGGAAGGTTCAAGTCATTCAACAATATCTGTCATGAAACTGCTATTTATTCAACTTTATTATTCTAAAGTTCCATGTGTTTTTGCTATTCTGTGAATATGCTGGTCTGGCAAAGTTCTTACAGATCCCTAAAAAGGTGACTGTTCTTAGAATTATGTGTTGTTTCTGGTTTCTTTTTTTAATTTTATTTTATTTTTCAATGGCTGGAAATCAATTGATCTTTTTGTAACTGGCAAGCAGGGGTAAAACATACTTAGAAAAAGCTATATCCCATGGAATTCTTGGCTAGCTTTCTTAAACTGTGGCAGGACATCCTGATGCTATGAAATTACATGGAAAAAAAAAGTCTTGGAAGAAAAGGTTGGGATTAGTAGCTTTGTTACTGAATGGATTTGATGAGTTCTTGCTTTGATAGGAACATTATGATGTTGAAAAGTAACAAAATCTTTGAAGAGCTCTGGCAGATTTTGAAATGAAAATTGAATGTGAAACTGTGGAACGTTTTAAAGAATAGGCACTTCGTGTTTATTAAGCCCTCTCCTTGACTTATAGGTACTGAGCTTGTCTCTACAAAAGAAACATCTGGCTGCTTTGTTGTCTTTATTAAATTATTCCAGTGTTTCAGGAGTAAAAAATAGCACTAGAGAAAGGGGAAGCAAAGCAGAGGACAGCAAATAATGCAGTCATTTCCCTCTAATTGCACCCCAAATGCTGTATAGAGTGGGGCTGATCAAGAGGCAGGGAGAGAGGAGGAGGGAGGGAGCAAACATCTGGACCAGCAGTTTTTCAGATTACCAGAAATTTGTGACATGTTACTTGGAAAAGATGTAATTAAGATTTATTTATTTTTTGAATGCTCTGCTCTTTTGTATTGTTTTAGTACACATGGCATTCATATAAATCAATTACAATAATAATAGCCTATGAATACAGCGTCTCATCCACAGCCCGCTGCAGTCTATGTGAGGCTTTCCATTGACTTCACTCGGCACTGAGTCAGGCCCAGAGCCTTTGATCAGCCAGCAAGAGCCTTTAAATCCCCCTCATCCGTCTGTGTGGGAGAGGTGGCAGTTTGCTTTGCACGTCTTGCTGCTGGATGTGGCTTTTCGGTCACCTTGCTGTCCCCAACGACCTCGCCTGGGTCCTGTGCACAGGGGGTTGTGGCAGGTTGGGTTTAGTGGGTTGGTTTGGCAGCTGGAAAGCTGAGAGGTCTGTTGAGAAGATTGTGATAGATGAGATGATGTGACACAAAAAGAGATACTCAAATATTTAATGAGTCTTTTGTGAGGAAAACACTGTTTCCTGAGCCAGAAATCCAGTTCCCAACTCCCAGTTTAGGCATGTCCTAAGACTTATGCTGGTCCTGCTGCCTGCATCTTTGCAGGAGACCAGCAATGCATATACACAGTTAAAAAGAATCCAATAACCACCAGTAAGCTGAGCTAAAGCATCCACGTTGCCACCAGGAAGATTTGGCCACCGTAAGCAGTTCTGAACCAACACGCCCAGCTTTCCAGTTATGCTGAGAGCATGCATGCAGCCTGCTATGGCAGCTCAGCTGACAGCTCATAATTACTTCAGTTATGAAAGCACATTTGTTTCTGAATATGGGGCCATGTGTAAGATAAACATGGAGACTGGGAAACCAGTGCAACAAAAGTGATATTATATACTTGCTTCTAGCCAATTGGAAAAGCAATCAACTCATCTTCAGCTCTGCTGTGACTTCTATAACTCATTTAGCTACTGTCACTTCCCCAATAAATATCTTTTGAATGTAGAACTGGGGAAAAAAAAAATCTATTGTTTAAAGCAAACAGTTCCACACCACATTAAACACAGTGGCTCTCTCTTTATTATCTGCTGATGAAAAGAAAAAGATGTCTCTAAGAAAAATGCTATTACGTTAAAATAAGAAATTATGGGAAAGGAGTAAATCACATTTCCTGTGTAACAATATAACAGAAAAGAGTCCTCACTTCTCAGTGCCTTTCCATCATTAGTGAAATCCAAACTGCTTGGAATTACTTTTAAGCGTATGCATTCATAAGAAAAGAGAGCAAGAATAGTTCATGTAGTTCTGAAGAATTGTTTTCCAAATAAATTCCATTCCACAGAGCTGGCAGTGGCTATTTGGTAAAAGAAAAAAGACAAGAAAGAGAAAGGCCTTGGTTGGGATATAGGACTTTGGATTCATTTTGAAAAGGGTAAAGTTATTTTGTGTTCTGTATCTTGAGCTTGGAACAAACCCAGACATATTTAATGGAAAAGATATTACACTAGTGATTTTTACACTATTGATATGCCAGCAAAGCCCTAATCCAGTGTCTGTTAATGATGGCTCCATGAGATTCGGTCGACTCCAGTGGTCTTTGGAGTAGGTCCAAAGACAGTTTTGTGCACTCAGTAATAATCCTACTGCAGGATAGGATGCGATTCACAGAATCCAAAAGGAATTTCCTCATTTATTTCCTTAATCTTTGAATCAGACCAATGTGGTGATACCTCATTCCATGCTGACCATCTCAGGGTTTGGTATCTCATCACTGAGGCTTACTTTATTACCAAAGGGCAGCATAGCCATATTCAGAGGACATCCCCTCAGACTGCCAGCTCTGTCTGGCTCCAGCTGAGTGCTCCCATCTTGACTCACTGGGATGGAAAGAGCCTGACTGGTGAGAGGGGCAGCTAGCTACCAGGTAATTGAAACCAGATAACATCAGTCCCACCTCTTCTGGTCATTGTGCAACTAACTTAGGGTGTTCTCAGTGCATATGACTCAGCTGAATTACTTGGCGCTTGAAGGTCATTGGGAAAATCGTAAAGAATCAAAATTAGTGCATTAATTTGAATCGCAAGTATAATAGGAAAAAAGTGATAAATGCATTACTTTTCATCTAAAACAGCAGTTAGTCTCAAAAATGTAAGAAAGAACGGGGCATGGACAGATCTTCAGCTTGTACAAGCAGTGTAAAAATTCTGCCATCCTGAGAATTACTTTGATTAGCAGCAGCATCAGTTTCTGAAATGAAATCAGGAATCACTGTATGCATTACAATATGAGTATATGATAAGGGATACCCTCTGAATAATATGGAGACTGCTAAATGGACAGCTAGTATCAAGAGAAGGCAGAATTAAGAGACTTGCAAAGGCTTGCTGTGTTATTTAGTGAGAGAGTCCAGACCAGGATGCAGCACTTTCTCCTTTTTTTATTCTCTGTTCTCCAATTTTTTGGACAAAGTTGAAGAATAGAATATTTCAATCCTAAATGACATTATTACCCCAGCTTTAAAGAGGGACGTTGACTCATGTTTGCAGTAAACACTCTCTTGTGTTATTCCTTAGGATTAATGCATTCTGCTACTCTTCCCTTGAAATCATTTGTGTTTGTTTCACAAAGGTGTAACTTCTCACTGGCTTAGAGCTGGGCTGCGTGCTCGCTTTATCTCTCCAGCTAATCAAGTTCAGGCGTGCTCAGTCTTTGCGTAGGGGTTTGCCAAGGAGAATCCAGGGTGCCAAAGGAACTGCTGGTGAGCTTTGTGAGGTGGGTTTTCTTGCTCTGAGTCAGTGCTGAAGCAGTGAGTCAGCCCAGTGTTGGGGGTGGCATGTTCCATTTGTGACTGTGAATGATCCGCATAATATTTAAAGGTTGCATGAATCAAAACTAAACCCAAACAAAAATAAACCAAAGTGTTTTAGACTTTGCCTTAAATAAATACTTATTTCACTGATACCTATCAGTGGGAAGCCATGATGAAACACAGTGAAATATAAAATCACAAAATTACAGGATAGTTTGGGTTGGAAGGGACCTGAAAGATATCCATTTCTAACCCCTTACCATGGGCAAAGACACCTCCCACCAGCTCAGGCTGCTCAGGACCCCATCTGACCTGGCCTTGAACACCTCCAGGAATGGGTCATCCACAGCTTCTCGGAGTAGCCTGTGCCAGTGCTTAACTATGCTGGTAGTGAAGAATTTCTTCCAGCCCTCCAGTCATCCTCCTGGTCCTCCTCTGGACTCACTGCAGTAGGTCCAAGTCACTCTTATGCTGGGGCCCTAGATCTGAATGCAACATGGCAGGAGCATCACAAGAGGGGATTAGATTGGAAAAAATCACCCCCACAGCTATAGGAGGTAACTGTGACGTGATGTTTAAAGGGGAAAAAGAGGAAGCCTTGGTACAGCCACAGATTCACAAGAGGACTGACACACTGTGGTCCTGCTCAGAGCCTCTGCATTAGCAGCCAAGATATTCAAGAGGCTTGAGCACATGCCTTTGGTGAGAGGCAGGGGATGCAGGCTATTTTAGCCCATGTGAAGAGGAGTGCAGGGGAGACCGAATAGCCTCTTACAACTATTTGAAGTACACTTACAGAGATGTGAACGACAAACTTTAAGGAAAGCCAGATGATAAAGCAGCGAGCAATAACAAATTACTGCTTGGGAGGTTGAAGTTACACATAAGGAAGAATTTTTCATTAGGAGGGTGGAGCAGCACTGGAAGCATTCCTGGTTACCCAAGCCGTCATGGTATCTCTCTCCTTGGAGGCTTTGAAGGCTTGGCTAGACAAAGCTTTGGCTGACCTGACCTACTGTCAGCATTTGTCTTGCTAGAAATGGGAGGTTGGACTGGAGAGTTGTGGAGATTGCTTCCAACAAGCGTTTCTCTGATCTTATGATATTCAGTGTGGAATTTCCTTTAAATTATGTCATTAAAGGTCGACTCTGTGGGACTTGCCAGTCTCCATTACAAATCCCTTGTCCTGATTTCCCTTCTGCTGGTGTCTTTGTTCATCTGCACTGTCAAATCCCATTGTACCACCTTGCAGCGTATGTCAGGCAGTGCCACCTATGCAGAGAGTATTTTCTGGGCTCACTGGAAAAAATATTTGCGAGCCAGAAAGCATGATTGTGCTTTCTGTGGTGCACCTTCTGCAAACCAGTCTATCAGTCCAATAGCCTGTTACCCTTTGCTACCCCAGATTGCATTGCATATGCCAGCTTTATTTTCAGAGGAGTTGTGAAGTACTTCCTGGATATT
Organism: Phasianus colchicus; assembly: GCF_987193195.1. Lineage (NCBI taxonomy): Eukaryota > Metazoa > Chordata > Aves > Galliformes > Phasianidae > Phasianus > Phasianus colchicus. Next base: position 24,944,678 of record NC_143444.1, on the reverse strand, counting down.
GTTTGAATCCCTGGTTACCAGCTTCATCCAAAGAAAAGACAAGTGCAGCTTTAGCCAGCTCTTGACTACATTGTGGATCGCATAATACCACTCTGTTATCAACAAAAATCTACACCTATGCAATGGAATTATGAGACAAGTAGGAAGATTGGAAACTGTACAGTTCGGCATGCCGTATCTTATTGCTATTGCTATAGAGACACAGCCGTAGCAGGCCCTCATCTGAAGCCTAGCCAGACATATTTTATATAATAAGAAGGTAGTTTGAAGTGTTCAGGCAGATAAGTGAAAAGCAAGTGGCAATCTACCCCTTTTATTTTTTGTCAGTGGCTATTTGCTTTCTGGGCTGAAATAATTTACTGTTCATTTTCTGTCCAATATGAAAGATAAATGAGGGTGAATTCTTCAATGAGCAAAACATACATTTGGAAACATCATTTTAGTATCAAAATGAGATTTCCATAAGACCTTGCTGAATGAAGCTGTAGCTTTATGTCTTGATCCCTCACTAGGAAAGGAAAAGCAGCCAGAAATTTTAGGACTAAATCATCTTATAGTTCATCTTCCTCTTTCTTTGTTATTTTTTTGTTTATAGAAAAAGTGAATTTATTGAGCATGGAAAAATACCAGATTGACAGCTTTGGAAAATAAAAGCCTGTCTTAATCCAGAGTGCAGATGTGGCACAGTCAGTAATAATGCAAAATAACTCCCTGAGATCTAAAGAAGTCATTGCAAGTTGTTTGGCAGAGGATGGGTGCTCTGTCCCAGTACTTTCCCAAGCACATTGGGATGGCACAAGTGGCAGACAGTGCTGAAGAGCTCAGCAGTCAGTTGTGCTTTGAGTTTTTCTGTGCTGCTCTCATTCCCGAGCCATTCTGCCAAGAGGAGTGTGGAGCAAAAGAGATCAAGTAGGGGAGGTTTATGCTTGCTAAGAAGTCATTTAAATTACCGGTGAGGCTGTCAACAATTTACTGTGATAGAAGTAGCGGGAATGCAGAGTGAAACTGTCTTAAGAACACTGGCATCATTCGTGGTTTCTGTAGAGGCAATTCTAAACAGGAAAATGCTGACTTCTGTCCCATGTGACAGGCAGGGACATGGTGCCAGGCTCTTCGTGTTCATTTCATTGTCTCTTGTCTGGTCATGGCAAGTATTTTCACTTGTGCCTCATTGTTATTATCTGTAAATAAGACTGTTGCTATCCCAGCCCAGAGGAAAAGTAGAATTCCCCTAATCTCAGAAACATCCTTCTCTCATAAAGCAAACTTTAGGGTGTACTGTCTGATGTCTGCTGTCACAGTGTGTCAAAAAGGATGACAGATTGTACCACCACTAGTTTTCATCTTATAGCATGAGTATATGAGACTTGGCATGCATCTACAAAGCTCCTAAGCCTGCGCTGACTCAAAGAGTAGGAATGAACACCTTCTGCAAATGTCACTTGTCCTTGGTATTACCTTTATACTGGAGTGTGCTGTGGCTTTGGGTCCAGCAGGAGCCAGGGGAAGTCTATGCACCCGTATGGACATGGATGTGGTAGATGGACAGCACTGCTGATTCCCTCATGGTCAGTAGTCAAGATATTAGTGCTTTTAAGAGAGAATCCAGCCTCTGCCCTCTTTTTTTTCCCTCCTCACCTACCATTCCTGTAAGCTGGGGAAAGCTGTCGGGGGGTTGTCAGTTGGGTTTTGGTGTAGTCAGTCTTTTTTTTTTTTTTTTTTTGCATGTTTCAGGGGCACTGCTGTGTGCAGGAAAGATTGTTTTTATTTTGCATTTTTTCTCTGAAGTATATGACTTTTTCATCAGGGTGAAAATCTGTCAAATGGCCATTTTAGTCTGCCTAGAAATTATGAAGCTCTGGAATCTATTAAAACATAAATGTCAGAAGAAAATTACTGCAGTTTCTCTGGCCTTTCTTGTTTTACTCCTTGATGTTAACTTTCCTTGTTTGCTGATGTGTGCTTTCTGTGCAGCGATTAAAGAAAAAAAGGACTTCTGAAAAAAAAAGGTGCCATCATTATGAACAATTTATGTACATGCTCTACATATGTGTATGCATGTGCAGGGATTTCCATCAAGATAAACCTGCTTAGAAAAATGCAGTGGTTAGAAAAAGAATAATAATATTAAAGAAAAAAAAGGGTAGAGAGAGACCAGATGTCAGAAAACCAGAACTAAATCTTTCTCTTTTTTTTTTTTCCTGTGAACATTTCTGAATTATACTGTAATGCACCATAACAACAAACAACATGTTTTCTTAAGTGTAAGTAGATTTGCTGTTGAGGAAAATTGTGCCAAAGCTATTTTTAAGCAAACAGATGTCAAGGGCTTGAACAGAACCTGAAGTATGTATAGCCTTTATGAATTACACTTGTACTCTGAGGCACAATGGAGACAGAGAGCTTGTTAAATTTTACTAGATTGTCTGCAAAAAGATGCTATTTAGATGACTACTTGATATGAAATTGATTATGGCATATACACCGGTCCTTTCCAAAGCTCAATCTATAATCCTTGATTTTCTTTTAAAGCACTTTGTACTTCTAATATACCATTAAAATTCAAAGGAGGCTCAGATTCCCAGCTGCTGTCGGTTGGCAGAAATCTCCAGGCTTATTGCTGCTAGCTCTGAGGAGACTGGAGGAAGACTTGGCTCAGAATAGGTTGATCAGGGGCTGTGGGATGTCCTAGGCAAGGATAAGTGGTACCAGGAGCAAGTACAAAGCAGCAGCATGTATCCCTTCTACTGAAATGCTTCTATCTCTATAGCAGTCATCAGGGGCTACTGATGTACTCAGTATTGGGAAAACAATACTGTACAGACAAAACAAAAGAGATCCTAATTTTTGACTGCATTTTCTTTGAGTTCTCCCTGAGTAAATGTGTTTAGTTTATTGCATATTTGACTATACTGCTAGGAAAAGGTGTGGGACATTCTTGGAGGTTTCAAGGATTTAAGAACTGGAAACCTACAATTAATTTTAGTTGAGGAATTACAATGGATTTGGATGTTTTAAGCAGCAAGGAACGAGCTAAGGGTCCTGTGCTGTTCTGCAGGTCTGGAGCACATCCAGACACAATTTGCCGATGTGAGCAAAGTTATGAGTATACCATGCCTACGAGGACAGGAGGGTTTCTCAGTCAGCCTGATGCACTCTCACCCATGTGCTCCCCTGCACCACAGTGAAGGTGTTGATGATTGTGGGCTGTGAGGCTGGAAGCAAAAATCAGGCGTGTTTTATACTAGGAAGGTTGGCAGGACACTCCTTTTCCGTGTTTGCAAATAACATAACGTGAAATTCAGCAGCTTTGTGGTTTTTGAGCAGGGCCACAGTGAATCTGTTGGGGCACGCGTTTCCAAACTTTATCAGTGCCGTAATACCTCCCAGTAGCTGTGTATCAAAGAATAAGACAATTTAGTTTTCTTGAGCACATGCTGTAAGCTGCACCAGAAGGAAAGTTTGCAGAGTTTGGTTTGATTGGTGCAAGCAGCACAAGGGATCACTAAAACACAGTGAGATAATGTTATAGTCCCTAGAAAATGGGCTTAGTGAAGCAGCAGTGATACCACATCCCAGTGATGTCCTCAGTTATCATCCCTGATGGGGCATCCATCACTGTAAAAGGTGCCGTCTAAAATGAAGTCCAGAATTTGTCGTGTTCGAGTGTTATTGCCTCGTCAGTTACATTATAGGTTAAGCTTTGTAGAATACTTTGGGAAAAAGATTTAGCCATTTTAGTGTATCTGCAACATGTTTTGAGTTCTATGTCTCTTGCCATTTTGTGATCCACCAGCATTTGTTGTGATTAGTATTAGCAATAAAATCTTCAAGGCTGTGCAAATGATTCCAAAGCCTGGTTATAGATTTGCACAAGAGTATAAAGAAAATAGCTTTAGCTTCACAACCATTAACAAATGCTGAGATTCTCTGAGTTACTGCCTTGCAAGCTGCACAAATTGGAGTGATGGCAGATAAAGTATTAGATTTTGAACACTGTATTTGTCTGTTCTGGAATTTCTTTATACCTACAATTCATTATAGCACTTACAGTAAGATCTTTAAAGTTTTTGGAGAAAATTAGTGTTAGCCCTAAGTCCTGAGCTAGAGTTGGATCTCACTAGTACTTCCTGTGAGTTGAGTTACCTGGAAGGCGAGTAACTTCTTGTTACCAGTGTTGACAATCAAATAAACCATTTGGGGGTGAACTCAAAGAAGAAAGTTTGTGGGTTTTTTTGTTTTTTTGTTTTTTTTGTATCTGAGTGAAATTAACCAATAATAGCTTTAATTCAGACACAAGATTTTCCTTCAGACAAAAACAAATGTATTTCGAGAAGCGTCATTATAGCATGTCAATCTGAAAATCAACTTTTTAAATAACTTCTTACAAAACTCTTGTAGCAAAATGGTTTAAATGATTTTCTATTTTTCTGTTGAAATGCTTGAGAGAATATTCTAAATTTATACTTTTTAGCGCTCGTAGTTTAAATAAATATAATTTAAATTGACCCTAGAAGATATGCCATGTTCACAATTTCTCAGATTTCTGGAAAGCAGACACAAAAGCATGGAATTGTATCTTATCTACTAGGGACTAAAATCTTAGCTCAAGAGAATGATATCTTATGATGTGTTAGTTTCAATTTTTCCTTAGGATGACAAAATTCTTTGAGTAGATTTGGGCAGGAATGTTTATCATCTTTACTTTCATAAAATTCATGTACCTTCTGGATAGCCTAGGGACTATAAAGTGGAAACCAGATGTATGATGTGGGGAAAATACACTATGTAGCCTCACTGCAGCTCAAGTGGTGCAAGCTGGTATCGTCCATTTGTGCAAAGGAAAGGCCCAGACCAGCTGAAGTTGTGAGTGCCAACACATATTCCTCCCGATGAAGTTGGGCAGAAAGGGACCTGAGTTTCTTCTCACGAGCTCCCAACAGAGTTGAGAAAGGTGACAGTAGCACACATGGCAAAGTGGGAAAGGATGTCTTCATCCTCTGGGAGACAGAAGGTGCCTAGAGGGAATGGGTGTGCTTGAAGGTGACGATGCTTCGGAGAAGGCGGACTGTAAGAGCGATGGTAATGGTTGTGCTAGGCCTAGGTTTGTGAGAGGAAACAAGATGATTACCTCACAAAATAAATATTACTTATGTTATTTGCTTTAAAAAGGAAAGTTAATTGCCGAGGCATCATGCCCAAATATAAGAGATTTATCCTTCTCTTAGAACTTTGCTCCTTCTGCCAGAAGTAATGCATTATTGCATTATGTTCTCCTGTGGGACTGCACCACCATCTGTTTTGACCTATTGTTCTAAGGACTTCTAAGACTGTGTATAAGTATCAAACATACATTCTGTATACAGTTATGTGCACAATTATTTATACAGTTACACATGGACAAATGTTTATTGAGAAGAGCTGAGGTTTATGACATGTAAGCAATGCCTTACAGGCCGTAGTAAGTGTTCACAAGACTTCCAACCCAAGGCACAATTGTTCCACTTAAAAATGAAATCCCTAGTCAGTGTATGTTTTATTACACTGCTGAAGAATGCATTTTCCTCTCCAAATCTGATTCACTTTTGCTTACGATGTATTGAAACATCTCTTTTTTGTAATGCAGAGGG